>NC_051409.1:22507849-22508092 GCF_015228065.2 Penaeus monodon | reverse complement strand
AACCCTTATCTCTATGTACTATATACTTGCTACACTTACGGGCTCTATCTGTTAAGTGTCATATCTCTTTCAGTATGTGGCCACCCATGTGACATCTCTGGTAATTACGACACATGGTAAGCATAGCTATTGTTTTAGCCAATCAACCATAAAATACCCAATGCCTCGTGAATGACATGCTAACAAGACGCCCGTCTTGGCCATTGTGACGCAGAAGGGGCAAGACCGAGTATGCGAACTTTA
>NC_051409.1:22502545-22502865 GCF_015228065.2 Penaeus monodon | reverse complement strand
CGTAATAACAGCGAAAAGCATATCCAGAATGTGGCGGTGAGAGGGAAGAGCGGGATGGAGGAAGGGGAAGCTCCTCCTCCGACAAGGGCATCATCAGGAGATCAGGGCCTGATTTTCTCGTGTGGCTTTTAGGCTGGCCAACGCTGTGCAGAAGGAGGTGGTGGTGGTGGGCGGGGGGGTCGCAGGACTGTCGGCAGCCAAGACTCTCATCGCGGAGAGCGTGAGGGATATCATTCTGCTGGAGGCCCAGGACTACCTCGGGGGAAGAGTCAAGACCTATAGGCAAGGTAATGTAGAGTACGCGCTGGGCTTCGAGCCCG
>NC_051409.1:22502040-22502309 GCF_015228065.2 Penaeus monodon | reverse complement strand
CGAAATGCGTTCGCACGCGCGTGCTCCGCAATGCCCTAAGGAGCGCTTTCTTTGGCCGACAGACGGCATCCTGACGGAAGACGGAGCTGAGTGGATCCACGGCGGCCGGGGCAACCGCCTCTACGACCTCGCGAGGAGGCTGGGCGCCCTCGCTGACCGGGTCCCTGATTCTGCGTACGGTAAGGCCAAGGGAAGTCAGGGGCACGTGCGGGGAATGATACAGTGGATTTTATTTTTCATAGAAAAGTCCCTTTAATCATATCCTTTGC
>NC_051409.1:22501520-22501842 GCF_015228065.2 Penaeus monodon | reverse complement strand
GGGGAAGACCTGACTAGATTCGCCCAAAACAAAGACCGGATACATACTTCAATACTTCTTGCTGATCATTGCATGGTGGCGCTTTGCCAGTTCATTCCTGATAAAGCCTTCAAAAATATAATCGCCTGAAATTTTCCATTGCGCCTTTGTCGTACATTTGCATAAACAATTTCCTTCACTACTGCTAATATGCTATATAGGTTAGTCAAAATGTCACACACTTGTTTGTATTAACTATTGATGAATTTACATTAACAGTAAAACCTGGTCTTACCAGACCAGTGCTCCTCAAAGTGGCAACTCGAACCCTCGGAACTTACGA
>NC_051409.1:22492597-22492873 GCF_015228065.2 Penaeus monodon | reverse complement strand
AGGAATGATGTCACTTTAAATATTCTAGTCAAACTTCTAGTTTATTTAGGCTTTCGATTAAGCAGGTTAATGTTGTTAAAGTAAACAGTTTAAAATCTGCAGATGTGTATATATATTATTTTTCATGATTACCCTTTCAGTGTCCTCCACTGTAATTGCAATCATGTTTGTTGGCCAGAACCTACACATTCTTTATGGAGCAACAGAGCAGAAATGTTTTATTACCAGCGACGCCCACCGTTTATTGCCGTATTGCTTATGCAATCGTTCTTAGAA
>NC_051409.1:22492264-22492526 GCF_015228065.2 Penaeus monodon | reverse complement strand
TAATAGGCAAGTGTTTCCCCTCTTCCCACTGCCACAGCCTGGAGAGCCAAAACGGAGTCGGGGCGGAATCCCGACTTGGCGGGCTTTGACGTGGCCGAAAGCCTGTACGAAATCTGTGAAAGAAACAATGTGCTCGCCCAGTACAGCGACGACGGGTACGGGAAATGCTACGCCGACAGGTGGGTGTTAGCCTAGGAACAAAGTCCTATGTTTTCACATCTGGCTTCGAATGGCTATAGTCTTTATAAAAGAAATTATTTCG
>NC_051409.1:22491669-22491860 GCF_015228065.2 Penaeus monodon | reverse complement strand
GCCTGTATATATCCCTTTTCATATTTAAGGTTTCCGAGGAAGTACAGTCGCTACCGAGCAAGGCGATCGGAAAGCAATGCTTGGCTTCACTACTGGAGATGGTGAATAATGATGCGTTTTTCCTTTAGCAAACTTCAAGGCGTGATTATATCCTCGGAACGCAGAGAAGTTACAAGTTTGGTTATTTTGGC
>NC_051409.1:22488913-22490935 GCF_015228065.2 Penaeus monodon | reverse complement strand
CTTCCTTATCGATGCTAAAATTACTACTCCCGCCGCGCCTCCTCCAGTGGGTGAACAAGGACACGGGCCTCGACGACTGGATGCACCAGTCGGCCCGCGACGCCGACCGCTTTACTGACTGGGGCTTCGACCAGTGGGACCAGTGGCGCAGGGGGTACGACGCCCTCGTCCACCATCTTACAGTGAGAATCTTTCAATTTGCACCCAGGCGCGTGTGTTTTTCTAATTTGTTGAGATTTTCTCTGGTGGATTTGAAACTCATTCGTAAGTTCCGAGATTATCTATTCACCACTGGTCCTCTTACAGAAAGCCATTCCAGATGGAAAGATCAAGATGTTTTCACCCGTTTGCAAAATTTTCTGGGATCAAGGGGAAGACGCCCGGGTCCTATGGTCACTCAGGACGGCGCCTCCTACCTGCCGACCACGTCCTCGTCACGGCTTCCGTCGGCCACGTTAAGGAGCGCCAGGCTAGCCTCTTCGAACCCGCCCTACCGCAGAAGTACCGAGAAGCATTGGCGGTCAGGCATCGCTCCTCTCTCACTGATAAATAAACTGCATTAGAGTAAAATTCACGCCAGGATACTTCGTAGATTATCCTGGAAATTCTTTTAATTAATATTCTTAAATTAATTTTCTGATATGATATTTTCGCACTGGTAATTTCTGATGAATTATGAATAGTTATGGAAAGAACCATTGTTGTTGAAACTCGTTCTGGTTTGGACACCGGTCAGGTAACGGAGCTTGGACTCGCGGACAAGGTGCAGCTGGGATGGGATTCCCCATGGTGGGGACATACAAACTTCAGCCTCAACATCATATTCACCAACAATATCCTGGGCGAAGAGTACGTTAATGTATATCAATTTAATTCACAGAGTTATACACAATAAGTTTAACCGATCAATCCATATAACTAATTGTGAAAATTATAGCTGAATAATGGTTTCCGTGAAGATACTCTGAAATGTTGAAATTTTACTGTTGCAGTCTTGGCTAAAGGAATCATGGAATTCCTGACAATACATAATCAGGACAGCATGCTGCAAGCATTCGTCCCAGGAGAGTATGCCAAGACGATGGAAAATCTCGACGAGAATAGAGTAAAGCAGCACCTGGTGTCCTTCCTTTCTGATGTCATGAGCCAAAGAATTCCAGAACCGACTTTCTTCAGAAGGTAAGTTGTCTATCAAGAAAACGTTTTTATAGTAACAGCATCTTCCTCTGGTATTTTATTTTTAACTAATTTCGATAACCTAATGCCGTCAATAGGACTCAGTGGCAGAAGAACGTCTGGATGAGGGGATCCTACAATTCCTATGTGACTGTAGAAGGAGGCAACACTGTCATGCGAAATAGCCGTCAGCCCCTTGCACAGTCTATAGAAAAGTTTGGAAAGCCGGTGCGTATCAAAGTCCTATAGTATCTATCTCGTTGTGGAGCATTTGGAATCGACGATTTATGAGTTAGTATAAAAGTGCTATAGAACTAAAAACAACCACTGATGAGTGGTGTCGAGATCTTAACGCTTCGTTTTCCGGCAGGTGCTGCTGTGGGCAGGTGAGCACACCCACACCACACGCTACGGCACCGTCGACGGAGCAATGGACACAGGTGAGCGAGAAGCCAAGAAGATCATCGCCTACAGGGAAAACCACACGTGGTTGACCTACACAAGCAACGGCCATCCTTCGACTATGACATTTTTGGACAGCGGGACAAGTGAAAATTAGCTGGTAACTCAGCTCTCATATCAGAATATCTAGCCTGGTAGTGAAACCACAAAATTTTGTTAATTTTACAGTAAATAATCATGCATAGTAAGTGTATCGACTCTTATCTTCATCAAATACCATGATACCGTGATTTCATCATTCAGAAAAATACATACACATGCAGCGTTAGTACTAGCATTCTCGTGCTGCATTGCTCGTATGGTTGACCTAAGTCCCTGTCACTAGTAGCGGATGGCGACCCTGGCACCTTCTCACTGCTGCTGTGGTGGTGTTGCTGGTGTTGT
>NC_051409.1:22479149-22480203 GCF_015228065.2 Penaeus monodon | reverse complement strand
AAAAATTTCCAAAACATTTTTGTTTGCGCCCTTTTAAATACATGTAACTTGGGTTAGCGCCCTTTAAAAATGTGTAAAACTGAGTTATATCAGCCATTTCCAGTAAGTTATATTTACATGTGTTTAGAGCTTCGTCTTTCTGTTTATAAGGTTTATATTACTAAAAATGAATTCAATAATTTTTGCAACGGGAAAGTTTTAGTGTTAAAAAAAATAATAATAACTTTTATTACATATCAGATATGGATTTTGTTTTATTTTTTCAGACTTATACCATGGGGTTAGAACCATGCATAGAATTTAGAAACATTGACTTTTAGAAACATTTCTCCTTTAAATAACCTAATAAAATTCTGTTGCCTTTTCCCATGAAAGGGGAGTTGCTCTCGGGACAAAAGCGACGCAGGCAACGTTTTAACTAACATTTTTTCATCCAAAAAAGAAATAAAGACTGACTTTTTTTCCTCCCCAGTCGAGCGTTTCTCCTTCGGCGCAGCAATATCCCTTTGCAACGGCTTCCGTCACCCTGTCCCGGGGCCGCATAAAAGGGGTGGTTCTCGTGTTTTACTTCCCCCTTTACCACCTTCTTCCAGGGGTCTCGCCAGTGCCTCTGTTTTCCTTCCCTTTCTCGTTTTTCCTGTGAACATTTTCTTTTCACTTATGAAAGCTATTATTTATTATCCGACTTTTTTTATTTGATTTACAAAATTCTTATCAAAATTTTGCTCCGCCCTTTGTCACCTCGTTGACTGCCCCGTCTTTCGCTCACGTTAGTCCTGTGCCGCGTGCATATCATTTTTTGTTCTTGTCTGCTTCGCCTACGCGTTCGCTTTTTTTATTTTTTGGATTAGGGCTCCCCTTCTATGTTCCCCGCTCGTCGTCACCCTTCCTTTTTTCTTTTAAGTCCTCGCGCGTCGGACCTTCCTCCCTTCTTCCTCTTTCCTCATTACATCTGTCCCCTTAAAACCTTTCTATGATCTTTTTTGCTCCGTTATCTGGGTATAACGACCCTTTTCCAAAACGTCTGGTCCCATCATGGGTTTTTTCTTTTATG
>NC_051409.1:22478867-22478951 GCF_015228065.2 Penaeus monodon | reverse complement strand
ATATATACCATTTTTGGGGTTTTTTTATCATAGTTCAACACGGTAGGTGCTTATAATTTTAAAAACAGCGGCGCGCGCGGTGGG
>NC_051409.1:22477793-22477927 GCF_015228065.2 Penaeus monodon | reverse complement strand
TTTTAAAAAGATTACAAAATTTTGTGCATGTCCCATGCTTTAAGGGGTATAATGGTGATTATGAGATTGTATATATTAATTTGTGGGTATTGCTTGTTTTTCATGTGCTGCAAGAGGTTTTGTTAGGTGTGGTG
>NC_051409.1:22477470-22477668 GCF_015228065.2 Penaeus monodon | reverse complement strand
ACGGAACCTTCTTTGGGGGGTTTGGGAAGGGAAAATCCGAGAAAACCCTCAGTTATTAAATTTTAAAATAAAGAAATTGCATAATCGTTATAAAAAAAAATAACTTTGTTTATCAAAATTTCCCTTATTTTTATTACACTGAGAATTTCGCATTAACAAAAATTTTAGTTATGGGGTTGTTTTGCAGGCACGGTAGTT
>NC_051409.1:22475325-22475553 GCF_015228065.2 Penaeus monodon | reverse complement strand
ATTCAAACTCACACAACGAGGACTTACCTCAGTTGCTATGATCATCATTATAATTTCACATTTAGATCACAGACGCAATATACAGACATTACCCATGGATTTTTTTTTAATCCTTCTCCATTAACGTACAAAATCCATGTCAATTTGCGCAGAATCGCGCCATTTAGCCAGCTGTGTCTCGAGAGCTTCCGTGACGAATGTGAGGAATAGGCATCCGTTAAAGGAGGT
>NC_051409.1:22474373-22475225 GCF_015228065.2 Penaeus monodon | reverse complement strand
AAATTTCATTTTTCCTAGTTTTCATGACTATAAACTGAGCATCTAATCAACAGATGATTGCAGTAAGCATCAGTAAATTCTTTCATAAACGATTCCACTTTTTCAAGTTAAGGTACACGGGAGGCAAATACTGTACTTGTTGAGCCTGTAAGTAATTGCATAACTTGTATAACTGCCAGCGTGTTACCTCTCATGACTGAAGCTCAAAGACACAAGTATCTTTCCCTTACGCAAGTAATCAGCGACCGATTTGCTTTATGGTAAGAATCAGGTTCGGCCCACGACTCCTAACTGCCCTTCAGTCACGACTCCTAGTTGCCCTTCAGTCACGACTCCTAATTGCCTTCAGTCACGACTCCTAGTCTCCTTCAGTCACGACTCCTAGTTGCCCTTCAGTCACGACTCCTAGTCCCCTTCAGCCACGACTCCATGTTGCCCCTTCGGTCACGACTCCTAGTTGCCCTTCAGTCACGACTCCTAGTCTCCTTCAGTCACGACTCCTTGCTGCCCCTTCAGTGACGCCAGCGAGCTCGGCTGGCGCTGCGAGGCTATTCCCCCGTCGCGGACAGAGCTTTTGGCTGAGGCTAAGAATTATCGGGGCGTAAAGAAGTCCTGGCGTCAAATAACTCTCTTTCCAAAGGCTGGATTGTTCAGGAGGAAATGCAATAACCCTACCGTAACGGACCATAAGTCTGAGAGTCATCATCGATTTTTGGTTTTCAAAATGTCTTAAAACTGAAGAAAATAGTCTTCCACACCTGGAAATGTACTATGATTACACTGATAACTTAATGGCAAATAACACACCGTGAACCGTGTCTCTTTTCAGCAGACAGGGAATATAATGCATGC
>NC_051409.1:22473213-22473476 GCF_015228065.2 Penaeus monodon | reverse complement strand
ACTTACGGGCTCTATCTGTTAAGTGTAAATATCTCTTTCAGTATGTGGCCACCCCATGTGACATCTCGGGTAATTACGACACATGGTAAGCATAGCTATTGTTTTAGCCAATCAACCTTTAAAATACCCAATGCCTCGTGAATGACATGCTAACAAGACGCCCGTCTGGCCATTGTGACGCAAAAGGGGGCAAGACCGAGTATGCGAACTTTATTTTTATCATGATATTGCAAGGATGTGTTAGCATGCTAATCATAGGTATA
>NC_051409.1:22470955-22471070 GCF_015228065.2 Penaeus monodon | reverse complement strand
GTTGGAGATATCATGATATAGTATAAAATGGATATTATACATATTTTAGAGAGAGAAGGAGGGGAGAGGAGAAATAGAGCAAAAGAAAGATTAATAGGTAGATCCACACGAGACA
>NC_051409.1:22466817-22467676 GCF_015228065.2 Penaeus monodon | reverse complement strand
CGTAATACACAGCGAAAAAAAGCATACCAGAAGTCGGCTGGTGATGGTGCTAGGGAAGAGCGGGGATGGAGGAAGGGGAAGCTCCTCTCCGACAAAGGGCATCATCAGGAGATCAGGGCCTGATTTTCTCGTGTGGTTTTAGGCCTGGACAACGCGTGCGAAGGAGGAGGGGTGGTGGGGGCTGGGGGGTCGCAGGACGGTCGCAGCCAAGACTTTTGACTATCGCGGAGAGCGTGAGGGATATCATTATGCGGAGGCCAGGACTACCTCGGGGAAGAGTCAAGAACTCATAGGCAAGGTAATGTAGAGTACGCGCTGGCTTCGAGCCCGATCAAATCATTTATCATCATCACGACATCACTGGTATCAGTCCACGTCCCTTCATCATTATAGTTGTTGAAGTTATCAACATGAAACTTATTTAAAGTAGAACATCATACGTATGTAATATTATCATCCTTGTGTAGTTAAGAACATTCGTACTATTGATTATCATTTATCAGCATGACTCGGTGTTTTCTGTAATAATATCATAATACAGTTTATTATAATCATCGAAATGCGTTCGCACGCGCGTTGCTCCGCAAATGCCCCTAAGGAAGCCGCTATTCTTTGGCCGACAGGACGGTCATCCTGACGGAAGGACGGAGCTGAGGGGATCCACGGCTGGCCAGGGGCAACCGCCTCTACGGACCTTGCGAGGAGGCTGGGCGCCCTCGCTGACCGGGGGTCCCTGATTCTGCGTACGGTAAGGCCAAGGGAAGTAAGGGGCACGTGCGGGGAATGATACAGTGGATTTTATTTTTAAGTAGAAGAATCCTTTAATCACATCTTAAAGCCGAAAAAATAAAATCATCAT
>NC_051409.1:22466192-22466715 GCF_015228065.2 Penaeus monodon | reverse complement strand
TACATATATAACAATTATCTATATCCAAATAATTATGCGCTCACGCAATGTGTGTAGTGTGGTAGAATGTAGGGAAGACTGACAGATTCGGCCCAAAACAAAGGACGGATAAATACTTCAAACTTCTTGCGATCATTGCATGGGTGGCGCTTTGCCAGTTCATTACCTTGATACATAGAAAAAAAGCCGAGCTAGAGCTTCAAAAATATAAAATCGCCCTATTGAATTAATATTTTCCATTGCGCCTTGTCGTACATTTGCAATAAAACAATTCTTCACTACTGCTAGATGCTATATAGGTTAGTCAAAACAATGTCACACCACTTGTTGTATTAACTATGATGAATTTACAGCTAACAGTAAAAACCTGTTCTACCCAGACCAGTGCTTCCTCAAACGTGGCCAACTCGAACCCTCGGAACTTACGAAAGTTAATATGTATTGCATGAATATCTGTCTGTTATTCTTATCTATAGCTATCTTTATATTTATAGCTACTTATCTCGGTACACCCACATCTATC
>NC_051409.1:22457210-22457486 GCF_015228065.2 Penaeus monodon | reverse complement strand
AGGAATGATGTCACTTTAAATATTCTACTCAAACTTCTAGTTTATTTAGGCTTTCGATTAAGCAGGTTAATGTTGTTAAAGTAAACAGTTTAAAATCTGCAGATGTGTATATATATTATTTTTCATGATTACCCTTTCAGTGTCCTCCACTGTAATTGCAATCATGTTTGTTGGCCAGAACCTACACATTCTTTATGGAGCAACAGAGCAGAAATGTTTTATTACCAGCGACGCCCACCGTTTATTGCCGTATTGCTTATGCAATCGTTCTTAGAA
>NC_051409.1:22456900-22457143 GCF_015228065.2 Penaeus monodon | reverse complement strand
TAATAGGCAAGTGTTTCCCCTCTTCCCACTGCCACAGCCTGGAGAGCCAAAACGGAGTCTGGGCGGAATCCCGACTTGGCGGGCTTTGACGTGGCCGAAAGCCTGTACGAAATCTGTGAAAGAAACAATGTGCTCGCCCAGTACAGCGACGACGGGTACGGGAAATGCTACGCCGACAGGTGGGTGTTAGCCTAGGAACAAAGTCCTATGTTTTCACATCTGGCTTCGAATGGCTATAGTCTT
>NC_051409.1:22456384-22456543 GCF_015228065.2 Penaeus monodon | reverse complement strand
GAGGAAGTACAGTCGCTACCGAGCAAGGCGATCGGAAAGCAATGCTTGGCTTCACTACCTGGAGATGGTGAATAATGATGCGTTTTTCCTTTAGCAAACTTCAAGGCGTGATTATATCCTCGGAACGCAGAGAAGTTACAAGTTTGGTTATTTTGGCAC
>NC_051409.1:22453661-22455654 GCF_015228065.2 Penaeus monodon | reverse complement strand
CCTTATCGATGCTAAAATTACTACTCCCGCCGCGCCTCCTCCAGTGGGTGAACAAGGACACGGGCCTCGACGACTGGATGCACCAGTCGGCCCGCGACGCCGACCGCTTTACTGACTGGGGCTTCGACCAGTGGGACCAGTGGCGCAGGGGGTACGACGCCCTCGTCCACCATCTTACAGTGAGAATCTTTCAATTTGCACCCAGGCGCGTGTGTTTTTCTAAGTTGTTGAGATTTTCTCTGGTGGATTTGAAACTCATTCGTAAGTTCCGAGATTATCTATTCACCACTGGTCCTCTTACAGAAAGCCATTCCAGATGGAAAGATCAAGATGTTTTCACCCGTTTGCAAAATTTTCTGGGATCAAGGGGAAGACGCCCGGGTCCTAGTGGTCACTCAGGACGGCGCCTCCTACCTTGGCCGACCACGTCCTCGTCACGGCTTCCGTCGGCCACGTTAAGGAGCGCCAGGCTAGCCTCTTCGAACCCGCCCTACCGCAGAAGTACCGAGAAGCATTGGCGGTCAGGCATCGCTCCTCTCTCACTGATAAATAACTGCATTAGAGTAAAATTCACGCCAGGATACTTCGTAGATTATCCTGGAAATTCTTTTAATTAATATTCTTAAATTAATTTTCTGATATGATATTTTCGCACTGGTCATTTCTGATGAATTATGAATAGTTATGGAAAGAACCATTGTGTTGAAACTCGTTCTGGTTTGACACCGGTCAGGTAACGGAGCTTGGACTCGCGGACAAGGTGCAGCTGGGATGGGATTCCCCATGGTGGGGACATACAAACTTCAGCCTCAACATCATATTCACCAACAATATCCTAGGCGAAAGAGTACGTTAATGTATATCAATTTAATTCACAGAGTTATACACAATAAGTTTAACCGATCAATCCATATAACAATTGTGAAAATTATAGCTGAAATAATGGTTTCCGTGAAGATACTCTGAAATGTTGCATTTTACTGTTGCAGTCTTGGCTAAAAGGAATCATGGAATTCCTGACAATACATAATCAGGACAGCATGCTGCAAGCATTCGTCCCAGGAGAGTATGCCAAGACGATGGAAAATCTCGACGAGAATAGAGTAAAGCAGCACCTGGTGTCCTTCCTTTCTGATGTCATGAGCCAAAGAATTCCAGAACCGACTTTCTTCAGAAGGTAAGTTGTCTATCAAGAAAACGTTTGTATAGTAACAGCATCTTCCTCTGGTATTTTATTTTTAACTAATTTCGATAACCTAATGCCGTCAATAGGACTCAGTGGCAGAAGAACGTCTGGATGAGGGGATCCTACAATTCCTATGTGACTGTAGAAGGAGGCAACACTGTCATGCGAAATAGCCGTCAGCCCCTTGCACAGTCTATAGAAAAGTTTGGAAAGCCGGTGCGTATCAAAGTCCTATAGTATCTATCTCGTTGTGGAGCATTTGGAATCGACGATTTATGAGTTAGTATAAAAGTGCTATAGAACTAAAAACAACCACTGATGAGTGGTCTCGAGATCTTAACGCTTCGTTTTCCGGCAGGTGCTGCTGTGGGCAGGTGAGCACACCCACACCACACGCTACGGCACCGTCGACGGAGCAATGGACACAGGTGAGCGAGAAGCCAAGAAGATCATCGCCTACAGGAAAGCCACACGTGGTTGACCTACACAAGCAACGGCCATCCTTCGACTGTGACATTTTTGGACAGCGGGACAAGTGAAAATTAGCTGGTACTCAGCTCTCATATCAGAATATCTAGCCTGGTAGTGAAACCACAAAATTTTGTTAATTTTACAGTAAATAAATTCATGCATAGTAAGTGTATCGACTTCTTATCTTCATCAAATACCATGATACCGTGATATTCATCATTCAAGAAAAATACATACACATGCAGCGTAGTACTAGCATTCTCGTGCTGCATTGCTCGTATGGTTGACCTAAGTCCCTGTCACTAGTAGCGGATGGCGACCCTGGCATCCTTCTCA
>NC_051409.1:22444936-22445119 GCF_015228065.2 Penaeus monodon | reverse complement strand
CGCCCGCCAGCCCATGATTCGCTTGGTTTTTTATGTGCAGAAGGGAACAGGAACCAGGGTAACAGATATTAATGTAAAACATATTACCACAGGAGCTATATATATTAGTAGTTCTCATAAAAATATATACAGTAGGAGTAAGAGAGAATAAAATCTAAATAAAATAATATAAAAAAAATTACA
>NC_051409.1:22442614-22444002 GCF_015228065.2 Penaeus monodon | reverse complement strand
CTGACTGTGGGGGCCTCGAACCTAGTTGTGTTTAGTAATGGCTCACCGTTTCAAATCCGCGAGTGATATAGGGTATATCGGATCCTCCCTCAGTCAGGGAAGCAGTATATTGATGTGGGATCTAGATCATGCTAACATGATTGAGCCGATAATTCCAAACAGTTTTTGTTTATGCGACCGTTAGAACAGTCCATGTTTAACTTGAGGGTTGCGACCATGTAATGATGTGAACAGTGCAGTGTGTATATGTCGAGACCCATTTACGCAGTGTAAGTTTATTATACATGATGTTTATGAGGCTTGCACATAGGTGCATTTGTCTGGTTGTATATAGGTTTTATTACTATATAATGGCAATTCAATAAATTGATTGCAACGGGAAAGTAATTAGTGTTTAAAAAAATAATAATACATATTTTACTTACAAGGCCAATATGGATTTTTTTTATTTATGTATCAGACATTATGACCATGGCTTGAGAACCACTGCTGATAGAATTATAGAAACATTGAAGCGTTTTAACGAAACATTTACTCTTTCAAAGTAAGCCTAATAAACTTCTGTTGCATTATCACTGCTCAGAGGGCAGGTTGCTCTCGGGACCACAAGCGACGTGATGGCACAGCGTTGACGCTAACGAGACTTATTCTTCATACGCAAAAATGAAATACGACCTCATACACAAAAGTCATGTTCTTCTCTCAGCGAGTACGCGTTTTCCTCTTCGGCGCAGTCAATATCCACGTTGGGCAATGGCGGCTAGAGTCCGTCAGCCCTGCTGCCGGCGGCGCGCATAAAAGGGAGTGGTTCTCGTAGTGTTACTTACCACTGCGTTCGACCACCCGTTCTTCCAGGACTCGTCTGCCAGTCCCGTCACTGTTCTCCGTTACGCCCTTCTCGATTTACCTGTGTACTACAATTTGCTATATAGGAGTACTTGAATGAAGAGCTATTATTTACTTATCCTGCCTTTCTTATTCTTATTTACAAATCTGCTTATCAGATTTTTGCTCCGCCCTTCTTCAGCCTCGTTGATCTGCCCCGTCTTGTCAGCTCAAGCGTTATCCTGTGTCCGGTCGTTTGCAAATAGGATACAGTATATGTTGGTTTTCTCGTCTTGCTTCCGCCATAGCAGCGTTATCGCTTTTGTTATTGATTTGGTATTGAGTGGCTCCCTTCTTATGTTCCGCTGCTCAGTCGTCACCCTTCCTTTTGTCTTTCAAGTCCTCGCAGACGCGCATGTCGTGACCCCTTCTCCCCTATACTTCCTCTTAACGCTCAGTTACATCGGTCGCTTAACCTTTGACGTATGAGTATTCTTTGTCCCGTTATCTGGGGTATATAACGAACCCTTTCCGAAGCGTATGTGTCCAATCACTTGGTTTTA
>NC_051409.1:22442221-22442313 GCF_015228065.2 Penaeus monodon | reverse complement strand
ATATATATCCATTGTGGGTTTTTTCTATCATAGTCTCGTAACACGTAGAGTGACGTTAATAATTCATATACCATGCGCGCGCGAAAGTGCGC
>NC_051409.1:22441610-22441693 GCF_015228065.2 Penaeus monodon | reverse complement strand
AGTAGATAGGAAACAGCGGTAAAATAATAATAATGAAATATCACTCACACCCGACCAAAAAAAAAAGTGAAATTAACGGAAAT
>NC_051409.1:22440640-22440824 GCF_015228065.2 Penaeus monodon | reverse complement strand
TGGAAGGCAACTCCGAGAAAACCCTCATGTTATTAACTTTAAGACGTAATGAGAATTGCATACATCAGTTATAAAAACATAACTTAGTTTTATCCAATTCCGTTTATTTTATTACACGTGAGAATTTCAGCATTAACAAATATATATGTTACTGTGTGTGTTCGTATGCGAGCGCACGGTAGTT
>NC_051409.1:22438616-22438931 GCF_015228065.2 Penaeus monodon | reverse complement strand
CGTCCACTTATTCATCGTTATGTTTCATAGCATATTTATTTCAAACTCACACAACGAGGACTTACCTCAGTTGCTATGATCATCATTATAATTTCACATTTAGATCACAGACGCAATATACAGACATTACCCATGGATTTTTTTTTTAATCCTTCTCCGTTAACGTACAAAATCCATGTCAATTTGCGCAGAATCGCGCCATTTAGCCAGCTGTGTCTGAGGCGCAGGAGAGGCTTCCCCGTGACTGATAATGATATAGAAAATGTGTCGCTGAGAAACTTTACGGCATATCGGGGCCGAGTTAAAGGCGTGTGT
>NC_051409.1:22431597-22432136 GCF_015228065.2 Penaeus monodon | reverse complement strand
ATGCACCTTTTTTTACAAAGTGCATGCACAACAATTTTTTCAACGTTCTAGCAATCACATGAATTGATGGCAATTACTTAAGACTACCCAGAAACCTGTACTGGAATCAATGGGGAGCAGTAAACACGGACCAAATAAAATTAAAATGGAAGAGCACCAAAAGAAGCACTTTCCGATCCCTTTGTTCATATTATGGGGAGATAATACTCAGGACCATACGAGATCATGAAGGCATAAAGACTGGAGGTGTAAACAGTATCAATGTTATTTATGCAGATGACACAGTTTTGATAGTAGACTTATTTTTGATAGCAAACTTAGCTAACAAAGTCAACAGAAGCAGTGAAAGGTATGGTCTGAAAATTAACAGTAAGAACAACGTGATTCCCGTATGCAACGTCAATGCAAATAAACAACAGCATCAAACAAGTAAACAACTTCAGCTACCTGGAAAGTACAAGCACAACAGAAGGCCGTTGTATTACAGAAATCAAGAAAAGGGTAGGAATTCAAAAGCAAGCTTTCAGAAAATGAGAGGA
>NC_051409.1:22430825-22430971 GCF_015228065.2 Penaeus monodon | reverse complement strand
TTATACTAAACATTCTGACACAAACAAAGAAATTTTATAAAATATAGTTTTTAACGCTAGGTAACTGTTGGTACCTCTGCTTTTCCAACTACTTATGGTAAATCACGAGTTAAAAGGCTATACATTCGCAGGTAATTAATATAGTA
>NC_051409.1:22430504-22430736 GCF_015228065.2 Penaeus monodon | reverse complement strand
ATGTGTTAGACATTGCCAGACAGTTGCTGCTCACACGGCTTATTGCTATAATATTACCTAATGGCTATTGACATATTTCATTAAACTCAAAACAAGGAAAATAAGATACTGGTAATATATTCAAGTATTTTGTTTTCCTACCCCCTGCTGCGAAAACAGTTGAAGCGTCGAGACATTACGCCACTAATTCGGCTGTCAAGGCACGCCTTCCTCGCAGCATAGACGTTCCTAT
>NC_051409.1:22429768-22430435 GCF_015228065.2 Penaeus monodon | reverse complement strand
ACTGCCCACACGTTTTCAAGTGGGGTGAGATCCGGAGATCTGGGTAGATATGACAGAAGCGCAATGTCGGGATGTTTACGAAACCAATCTTGGACAACACGGTTATTTTGGTTAGGACTGTTGCCCTGAATAAAATAATGGGATCCGTTTCAGGAAGAACCATAACCCTAACTGTTGGGAAGAAATTCTCCTCAAGGTAAATAAGCCAGAGCCGACATATTTCACCTCCCCGACACCGCTTTCGTGCATCCACCCAAACAACCCTGGGGCGATTTGGCCACTCATTCTGCGCGCGATCACTTTCTCTGGTTTAAATCTAATGATAACACCGCATAAGATGTAAAAATATACATAAATGAAAATGTTTAAGCGTTCATTTCTATTAAAACAAATATCTTTCTTCAAAATATCGAGCGAAAGGAAGGAGGAGAGGAGGGGTGATGTCGTTGCCTACCTGGTGTTTTGTTGACGCCATACATCCATATCTCACAGCGTTGGGCCTTAAAAAAAAAGAAAAAAAGTTTTCTCGTCGCAGATTATTTCTGTATCAAGAAGGCCTGTGGCTTGTCTGCGTATTGTAAGGCATATTCCATCCTCTTCAGATCTTACACACATGACTGAAAACCGAAGACGGTGGAGGGACACGATCGCCCGTCACTTGACACAC
>NC_051409.1:22429077-22429652 GCF_015228065.2 Penaeus monodon | reverse complement strand
AAAATAAGGACATTTACACATATGCATACAATATTGTTGTGACTTTGCTTTCCCTCGATTGGAACTTGAATGACGTGCGAGATTAAACGAATTCCTTCCCCTCATTCACATTCTCCTGCTTAGAATCGGCAAATGTGGTCATTAAAATTCGGCAAACCGAAGTCCGGGGACAAGGGACCGTCACAAGGTATATTGATCCCGGAAGAATCTTTGTTGAAGAACCAATATTTTTTAGTAACATAGTTTTCGAGGGTTGTGCGATGGATACGGTTGACAAAGATTTAAAGTAAAATATTTCTTAAGCCCCTTTGCTTATAGGTGTCTGGTTATGTACGTGTCAGCAGTCATGTAAATATATGTACCGTTCTTACTTCCTCTCTGTGATAAGTTGAAACAATTGTTTCTGCGATTCTTACTGAGGGAAAATCTAATAACACTAATTTAGCACAAGGCGTTAGCTGATGAAATAGCAATATCTTGTAAGGGCTTCGTGTAGCCTCTGCCCTTGGTGGAGCAATTTAAAGCCGATAGCTACCAAAGGATACCTGTTAATAAAATTGTATTGTTATGCTCTT
>NC_051409.1:22418777-22419874 GCF_015228065.2 Penaeus monodon | reverse complement strand
CATAAAAGAGAATAAAACCAGTGATGGACACAGACGATTGGAAAGGGTCGTTATATCCACAGATAACGGAGCACAAAGAATACATAGCAAGGTTAAGGGACAGATGTAACTGAGGTAAGAGGAAGAAGGGGAGGAAGGGTCACGACGCGCGAGGACTTGAAAGACAAAAGGAAGGGTGACGACGAGCAGGGAACATAGAAGGGGAGCCACTAATACAACAATAACAAAAGCGAACGCGTAGGCGAAGCAGACGAAGAAACAACAAATGATAATGCAATCGACGGACACAGGACTAACGTGAGCGAAAGACGGGGCAGATCAACGAGGCTGACTAAGGGCGGAGCAAAATCTTGATAAGTAGATTTGTAAATCAGAATAAGAAAGTCAGGATAAGTAAATAAGTAGCTCTTCATAAGTGACTAAGCAAATGTTCACAGGTAAACGAGAAGAGGGAAGGAGAACAGGAGGCACTGGCAGACGAGTCCCTGGAAGAAGGGTGGTCGAAGGGGGAAGTAAACACGAGAACCACTCCTTTTATGCGGCCGCCGGAGCAGGGCTGACGGAAGCCGCATTGCAAAGTGGATATTGCTGCGCCGAAGGAGAAAACGCTCGACTCGGAGAGGAAGAAAAGAGTGCGAGTCGTATTTCATTTTTGGATGAAGAAAGTCCGTTAGTTCAACGTTGCCATGCGTCGCTTTTGGTCCCGAGAGCAACTGCCCTTGCATAGGATAAGGCAACAGAAGTTTATTAGGATTATTTGAAAGGAGAAATGTTTCGTAAAACGTCAATGTTTCTATAATTCTATAGCAGTGGTTTCTAAGCCATGGTCATAATGTCTGAAATAAATAAAACAAAATCCATATCTGGATATGTAAGTAAAAGTTATTATTATTTTTTTTAACACTAATACTTTCCCGTTGCAAATTTATTGAATTGCATTATTTAGTAATATAAACCTATATAAACAGAATGACGTAAGCTCATAAACACATGTAAATATAACTTACATGGAAATGGCTGCATATAACTACATGTTCACACATTTAAGGTCGCTAACCCAAGTTAACACTGTATTTAAGGTCGCAAACAAAACTGTT
>NC_051409.1:22407997-22409994 GCF_015228065.2 Penaeus monodon | reverse complement strand
GTGAGAAGGATGCCAGGGTCCCCACCCGTACTAGTGACAGGGACTTAGGTCAACCATACGAGCAATGCAGCACGAGAATGCTAGTACTACGCTGCATGTGTATGTATTTTTCTTGAATGATGAATATCACGGTATCATGGTATTTGATGAAGATAAGAAGTCGATACACTTACTATGCATGAATTTATTTACTGTAAAATTAACAAAATTTTGTGGTTTCACTACCAGGCTAGATATTCTGATATGAGAGCTGAGTGCCAGCTAATTTTCACTTGTCCCGCTGTCCAAAAATGTCACAGTCGAAGGATGGCCGTTGCTTGTGTAGGTCAACCACGTGTGGTTTTCCCTGTAGGCGATGTTTCTTCTTGGTTTCTCCCCTCACCTGTGTCCATTGCTCCCTCGACGGTGCCGTAGGTGTGGTGTGGGGGTGCTCACCTGCCCCAAACAGCACCTGCCCGGAAAACGAAGCGTTAAGATCTCGAGACCACTCATCAGTGGTTGTTTTTAGTTCTATAGCACTTTTATACTAACTCATAAATCGTCGATTTCCCAAAAAGCTCCACAACGAGATAGATACTATAGGATTTGATACGCAACCCGGGTTTCCAAACTTTTCTATAGACTGTGCAAGGGGCTGACGGCTATTTTGCATGACAGTGTTGCCTCCTTCTACAGTCACATAGGAATTGTAGGATCCCCTCATCCAGACGTTCTTCTGCCACTGAGTCCTATTGACGGCATTAGGTTATCGAAATTAGTTAAAAATAAAATACCAGAGGAAGATGCTGTTACTATACAATCGTTTTCTTGATAGACAACTTACCTTTTGAAGAAAGTCGGTTCTGGAATTCTTTGGCTCATGACATCAGAAAGGAAGGACAACCAGGTGCTGCTTTTCTCTATTCTCGTCGAGATTTTCCATGTCTTGGCATACTCTCCTGGGACGAATGCTTGCAGCATGCTGTCCTGATTATGTATTGTCGGGAATTCCATGATTCCTTTTAGCCAAGACTGCAACAGAAAAATGCAACTTTTCAGAGTATCTTCACGGAAACCATTATTTCAGTATAATTTTCAAAAATTGTTATATGGATTGATCGGTTAAACTTATTGGTATAACTCTTTTGAATTAAATTGATATACTTTAAAAGTACTCTTTCGCCTAGGATATTGTTGGTGAATATGATGTGAGGCTGAAGTTTGTATGTCCCCACCATGGGGAATCCCACCCCAGCTCCCACCTTGTCCGCGAGTCCAAGCTCCGTTACCTGACCGGTGTCAAACCAGAACGAGTTAAAACACAAGGGTTCTTTCCATAATATTCATAATTCATCAGAAATGACCAGTGCGAAAAATTTTATATCAGAAAATTAATTTAAGAATTTTAATTAAAGAATTTCCAGGATAATCTACGAAGTATCCTGGCGTGAATTTTACTCTAATGCAGTTATTTATCAGTGAGAGAGGGGCGATGCCTGACCGCAATGCTTCTCGGTACTTCTGCGGTAGGGCGGGTTCGAAGAGGCTAGCCTGGCGCTCCTTAAAAGTGGCCGACGGAAGCCGTGACGAGGACGTGGTCGGCAAGGTAGGAGGCGCCGTCCTGAGGACCACTAGGACCCGGGCGTCTTCCCTTGATCCCCGAAAATTTTGCAAACGGGTGAAAAAAATCTTGATCTTCCATCGGGGAATGGCTTTCCTGTAAGAGGACCAGTGGTGAATAGATAATCTCGGAACTTACGAATGAGTTTCAAATCCACCAGAGAAAATCTCAACAACTTAGAAAAACACACGCGCCTGGGTGCAAATTGAAAGATTCTCACTGTAAGATGGTGGACGAGGGCGTCGTACCCCCTGCGCCCCTGGTCCACTGTCGAAGCCCCAGTCAGTAAAGCGGTCGGCGTCGCGGGCCGACTGGTGCATCCAGTCGTCGAGGCCCGTGTCCTTGTTCACCCACTGGAGGAGGCGCGGCGGGAGTAGTAATTTTAGCATCGATAAGG
>NC_051409.1:22407900-22407975 GCF_015228065.2 Penaeus monodon | reverse complement strand
CTTTTTGAGTTTTTATTCCCGTTTCAATTTTTTTTTAGCGCCAGTTGTATTAATCATTTTTGGGTTTTGATTTTT
>NC_051409.1:22407056-22407243 GCF_015228065.2 Penaeus monodon | reverse complement strand
GTCAAAATAACCAAACTTGTAACTCCTCTGCGTTCCGAGGATATAATCACGCCTTGAAGTTTGCTAAAGGGAAAAAAAAGCATCATTATTCACCATCTCCAAGTAGTGAAGCCAGCATTGCTTTCCGATCGCCTTGCTCGGTAGCGACTTACTTCCTCGGAAAACCCTTTAAAAATGAAAAGGGAAA
>NC_051409.1:22406334-22406514 GCF_015228065.2 Penaeus monodon | reverse complement strand
CCCTTTTCATATTTAAGGTTTCCGAGGAAGTACAGTCGCTACCGAGCAAGGCGATCGGAAAGCAATGCTTGGCTTCACTACTTGGAGATGGTGAATAATGATGCGTTTTTCCTTTAGCAAACTTCAAGGCGTGATTATATCCTCGGAACGCAGAGGAGTTACAAGTTTGGTTATTTTGAC
>NC_051409.1:22403587-22405579 GCF_015228065.2 Penaeus monodon | reverse complement strand
CCTTATCGATGCTAAAATTACTACTCCCGCCGCGCCTCCTCCAGTGGGTGAACAAGGACACGGGCCCTCGACGACTGGATGCACCAGTCGGCCCGCGACGCCGACGCTTTACTGACTGGGGCTTCGACCAGTGGACAGTGGCGCAGGGGGTACGACGCCCTCGTCCACCATCTTACAGTGAGAATCTTTCAATTTGCACCCAGGCGCGTGTGTTTTTCTAAGTTGTTGAGATTTTCTTGGTGGATTTGAAACTCATTGTAAGTTCCGAGATATTCATTCACCACTGGTCCTCTTACAGGAAGCCATTCCAGATGGAAAGATCAAGATGTTTCACCCGTTTGCCCAAAAATTTTTTGGGATCAAGGGGGAAAACGCCCGGGTCCTAGTGGTCACTCAGGACGGCGCCTCCCACCTTGCGACCACGTCCTCGTCACGGCTTCCGTCGGCCACGTTAAGGAGCGCCAGGCTAGCCTCTTCGAACCCGCCCTACCGCCAGAAGTACCGAGAAGCATGGCGGTCAGGCATCGCTCCTCTCTCACTGATAAATAACTGCATTAGAGTAAAATTCACGCCAGGATACTTCGTAGATTACCCTGGAAATTCTTTTAATTAATATTCTTAAATTAATTTTCTGATATAATATTTTCGCACTGGTCATTTCTGAGAATTATGAATAGTTATGGAAAGAACCATTGTGTTGAAACTCGTTCTGGTTTGACACCGGTCAGGTAACGGAGCTTGGACTCGCGGACAAGGTGCAGTTTGGGAGGGGTTTCCCCCAAATGGTGGGGACATAAAAAACTTCAGCCTCAACATCATATTCACCAACAATATCCTAGGCGAAAGAGTACGTTAATGTATATCAATTTAATTCACAGAGTTATACACAATAAGTTTAACCCGATCAATCCATATAACAATTGTGAAAATTATAGTGAAATAATGGTTTCCGTGAAGATACTCTGAAATGTTGCATTTTACTGTTGCAGTCTTGGCTAAAAGGAATCATGGAATTCCTGACAATACATAATCAGGACAGCATGCTGCAAGCATTCGTCCCCGGAGAGTATGCCAAGACGATGGAAAATCTGACGAGAATAGAGTAAAGCAGACCTGGTGTCCTTCCTTTCTGAGTCATGAGCCAAAGAATTCCAGAACCCACTTTCTTCAGAAGGTAAGTTTTCTATCAAGAAAACGTTTGTATAGTAACAGCATCTTCCTTGGTATTTTATTTTTAACTAATTTCGATAACCTAATGCCGTCAATAGGATCAGTGGCAGAAGAACGTCTGGATGAGGGGATCCTACAATTCCTATGTGACTGTAGAAGGAGGCAACACATGTCATGCGAAATAGCCGTCAGCCCCTTGCACAGTCTATAGAAAAGTTTGGAAAAACCGGTGCGTATCAAAGTCCTTTTAGTATCTATCTCGTTGTGGAGCATTTGGAATCGACGATTTATGAGTTAGTATAAAAGTGCTATAGAACTAAAAAACAACCACTGATGGTGGTTCGAGATCTTAAGCTTCGTTTTCCGGCAGGTGCTGCTGTGGGCAGGTGAGCACACCCACACCACACGCTACGGCACCGTCGACGGAGCAATGGACACAGGTGAGCGAGAAGCCAAGAAGATCATCGCCTACAGGAAAGCCACACGTGGTTGACCTACACAAGCAACGGCCATCCTTCGACTGTGACATTTTTGGACAGGGGGAAACAAGTGAAAATTAGCTGGCACTCAGCTCTCATATCAGAATATCTAGCCTGGTAGTGAAACCACAAAATTTTGTTAATTTTACAGTAAATAAATTCATGCATAGTAAGTGTATCGACTTCTTATCTTCATCAAATACCATGATACCGTGATATTCATCATTCAAGAAAAATACATACACATGCAGCGTAGTACTAGCATTCTCGTGCTGCATTGCTCGTATGGTTGACCTAAGTCCCTGTCACTAGTAGCGGATGGCGACCCTGGCATCCTTCTCAC
>NC_051409.1:22397570-22397654 GCF_015228065.2 Penaeus monodon | reverse complement strand
AGATGATAATAACCATTGATATGAAAATAACAATTAACAGGATCAACTATATCGTATGAAAAGATTAAACGTGCAATGACCATA
>NC_051409.1:22397179-22397331 GCF_015228065.2 Penaeus monodon | reverse complement strand
AAAAATAATTAAAATATTAATTTAAAAATATATAATATTTTTTTTTTTTAAAAAAAAAAAAAAATATTGTAAAATATATTATAATTATATTATAAAATAAACTTATATATAATATATATATAAAATTATATATTATCAAAAAGAAAAAAATA
>NC_051409.1:22391699-22392315 GCF_015228065.2 Penaeus monodon | reverse complement strand
AATGTACATTTTCCTTAGTTTTTTAGATTACGAAATGGCCTTTGACAAAGTGCAGCACCAACAATTTTTTTCAACGTTCTAGCAATCACATGAATTGATGGCAGTTACTTAAGACTACCCAGAAACCTGTACTGGAATCAATGAGGGAGCACATGTCAAACACGGACCAAATAAAATTAAAATGGAAGAGGCACCAAAGAAGCACTTCCGATCCCTTTGTTTCATATTATGGGGAGATAATATCCGTACCACATACGAGATCCTGAAGGCATAAAGACTGGGGTGTACAACAGTATCAATGTTATCTTATGCAGATGACACAGTTTGATAGTAAGACTTATTTTGATAGCAAACTGAGCTAACAAAGTCAACAGAAGCAAGCGAAAGGTATGCGTCGAAAATTAACAGTAAGAACAACTGTGATTCCACTGATCCGCCCCCCCCCAGAGTCAATGCAAATAAATCAACAGCATCAAAACAAGAAAACACCACTTAGCTACCGGAACGTACAAGCTACAACAGCAGGCCGTTGTATTACAGAATCAAGAAAAGGGTAGGAATCAAAGCAAGCTTTCAGAAAATGACATGAGGACTTCTTATGCAACCTAAAACTTAA
>NC_051409.1:22390854-22391070 GCF_015228065.2 Penaeus monodon | reverse complement strand
GCTACACAGAAAACTCGTCGTTAGAAAATTATACTAAACCTTCGACACAAACAGAGAAATTTTATAAAAATTCGTTTTCAACGCTAGGAACTGTTTTACCTCTGCTTTTTCAATCTACTGTGGTAAATTCACGAGTTAAAAGGCTAGTACATGCGCAGTAATTACATATGGAAGTATAATAACGTGTCACTATTAAAATTAGCTTTCTTTGACATT
>NC_051409.1:22389727-22390796 GCF_015228065.2 Penaeus monodon | reverse complement strand
ATGTGTTAGACATTGCCAGGACAGTTGCTGCTCACACGCTTATTGCTATAATATTCACAATTGGCTTATTGACATAGTTTCATTAAACTCAAAACAAGGAAAATAAGATACTTTGGAATATATGCACAAGTATTTTGTATTTCCTACCCCACTGTCTGCGATAAAACAGTTGAAGCGTCGAGACATTACGCCACTAACTCGGCTTCAAGGCACGCCTCCTCGCAGCATAGACGTTCCTATGCTTTCAATGCATGACTCAGCGACTGCGACACGATACGGCATGGGTAGTTGATATATGTTAATTTGGCATGACTGCACACACGTTTTCAAAGTGGGAGTGAGATCGGAGATCTGGAGTAGATATGACAGAAAGCGCAATGTCGGATGCTTTACGAAACCAATCTTGGGACAACAGCGGATTATTTGGTTGGGCACTGGTTTTCCCTGAATTAAATAATGGGATTCCGTTTCAGAAGAACCATAACCCTAACTGTTGGGAAGAAATTCTCCTCAAGGTAAAAAGCCAGAGCACGACATATTTCACAGCCACGACATCCGCTTTACGCTTGCATCCACCCAAACAGATCCCTGGGCGATTTTGGCCACTCATCTGTGTCGACGCTGATCACTTCTCTGTGTTTAAATCTAATGATAACACCGCATAAGATGTAAAATCTACATAAATGGAAAATGTTTAAGCGTTCATTTCCTCATTAAAACAAATATCTTCTTCACAACAAAATTATCGACGAAAGGCAAGGAGGAGCCGGTAGGTGGTAGAGGTCGTGCCTACTCTGGTGTTTTGCTTGACGCAATACATCCATATCTGTCACAGAGTGGGGCCTTAAAAAAAAAGAAAAAAAGTTTGTATGCGTCCGCAGATATTTCTGTATCAAGAAGGCCTCGTGGCTTTGTCGCGTATGATATAAGCATATTCCTATCCTCTTCAGATATTTACACTACATGACTGAATAACGAAGACGGTTGGAGGGACACGATCGCCGTTCACTTGAAACACGTTGGTGTGTGTGTAGATGGATGGTATGTGTGTGTCATGGTGTTGATGCTA
>NC_051409.1:22389064-22389670 GCF_015228065.2 Penaeus monodon | reverse complement strand
GTTGATCCTGTAAAACTAAGACATTTACACATATGCATATTACAATATGTTGTGAACTTTTGCATTTCCTCGATTCGCAGAACTTGAATGACGCTGCCGAGATTAAACGAATTCCTTCCCCTCATTCCCACAATTATCATGCTTGGAATCGGCAAAGTGGTAATATAAAAGTTCGGCAACCACCGAAGTCCGGGACAAGGGACCGTCCACACGGTATATTGATCCCGGACGAACTTTGTGAAGAACCAATATTTTTTAGTAACATAGTTTTCGAGGGTGGGGTCGTGCGAGGATACGTGTTGACAAAGATTTAAAGTAAAATATTCGTAATCACCTTTGCGGTATAGGTGTCTGTCGTATGTACGTGTGTCAGCAGTCATGTAAATCAATGTAACGTTCTTACTTCCTCTCTGTGATAAGTTTGACACACCATTGTTTCGCGATTATCTTACTGAGGAAAATCTAATAAACACTAATTACACAAGGCGTTAGCTGATGAACTAGCAAATCTTGTAAGGGCTTCGTGGAGCTCTGCACTTGGTGAGCAAATTTAAAGCCGATAAGCTACCAAAGGATACCTGTTAATAAAATTGTATTGTTTGCTTT
>NC_051409.1:22388588-22388675 GCF_015228065.2 Penaeus monodon | reverse complement strand
CATATATATTAAAACCCCCAAAATAAAATCGGTGTGTTTACAATACACAAAATAAAATACGAATAATAAAAGCAGGTGGGTTTGTTT
>NC_051409.1:22388222-22388314 GCF_015228065.2 Penaeus monodon | reverse complement strand
CTATTGTCGTCTCTTTTTGTTTGTATGTGGTGCGTAACACACGCGCGGGGCACACACACCACCGATAAGGGGGGTGTTTTTTTTTTTTTGGG
>NC_051409.1:22388010-22388077 GCF_015228065.2 Penaeus monodon | reverse complement strand
TTTTTTTTGGTGGTTTTTTGTTTGGAAGGGGGGTTTTTTTTTAAATATAAATAAATAAAAGTTTTTG
>NC_051409.1:22387454-22387872 GCF_015228065.2 Penaeus monodon | reverse complement strand
TATTTTTTTTTGGTTTATTATAGATATTAATATATTATTATATTTAAATATTATAAGATATATATATAAATAATTTTTATAATTATATATATATTAATATATATTTTAAAATATATATAATTTTTAAAAAATACACACACAACACCAAACAAACACATATATATATGTAGTATTATATGATATTTTGAAAAAACCCAAAACACACACCACTCGCATGTATGTATTTTAAAAATTAAAATAATTTATATATATATATATTATATATCTATATATTTTAAAATTATAAAAAATTATGTAATAATATTTTAAAAAAAAAATATTTTAAAATTAATAGAATATATATTATATATATATATTATTGTAGTATGTATGTATACATTACCTTGCTGTCTCAAATTTTGATGTGTGGTGCTTTTGT
>NC_051409.1:22387281-22387370 GCF_015228065.2 Penaeus monodon | reverse complement strand
CAACATTTCTTACAAAAACACACCACCAAAACCCCTTTTTCTATCTGTTTTCCTTTTTATTTGAGGGTTTTGTTCACACAAACACAAAA
>NC_051409.1:22387136-22387264 GCF_015228065.2 Penaeus monodon | reverse complement strand
TTTTCTATCGCCCTCTTTTTTTTATTTGTATGTGGTTTGGCCACCACCACACACCCCAACCACCCCAAACAAACCACACACCCCCACCACACACCCCCCAAAACCCCCCACACACAACAACACCATTT
>NC_051409.1:22386544-22386790 GCF_015228065.2 Penaeus monodon | reverse complement strand
TAGTTCACAAATGCATAATATGAGAAAGTGTTCACTCTTGGTGAGACAATGGGTTTATTTTATTATTTAAAAAAAATTTTATATAAATATATATATAATATAATTAATATATATTAAAATATAAATATTATATTATATATATTATAATTTTTATATTATATATTATATAAATATTTATTTATATTTTTTTTTTTCCTGGCTATCCCTATTTCTGCCTTTCTCTCCATCGTCACTTATTGCCCGTCA
>NC_051409.1:22384351-22384434 GCF_015228065.2 Penaeus monodon | reverse complement strand
ATACTAAAAATAGTATGTTGTATTATAGGTATGGTTTTTGTTTAAATAATATGTAAGTATGTGATTACAAATTGAATGTGGTG
>NC_051409.1:22384074-22384166 GCF_015228065.2 Penaeus monodon | reverse complement strand
AAGAGGGGGAGTTTTTTTTTAGGATTTGGGGGGGGAAAAGGGAGAAATAAAATACTTATTGAGGGGGGGGGACCCGTAAAAATCAAAAATAA
>NC_051409.1:22382348-22382587 GCF_015228065.2 Penaeus monodon | reverse complement strand
TATATATATTTTTGATATTTTTTTTATATATATATATAAAATATTTTAATATAATTTTTGTTAATTTTTTTTAAAAAATTTACAAAAAACAAAATCATTAAATGAAACAAAAAAAAAAAAAAAACCCCAACACAACAATAATAAAAAATAATTAAAATTTTTATATAATCAATAATATATTATATAATAAAATAAAAAATAAATTAGAAAAAGATAATTTTAATAAAATTTAAATAATT
>NC_051409.1:22382051-22382282 GCF_015228065.2 Penaeus monodon | reverse complement strand
TATTATAATTTAATATAATATATATATTATATTTATATTATATTATTAAATATTTCTATATATATAAAAATTATTTCTATATAATATATTAAAAATTTTTATATATAACTAATTTTAATTAAATAAATATTATAAAAAAAAGAAAGGGGACCAAAAACCCCCAACAACAACCCCCCAAAAAACCAAAATATATAAATTGTGTGTTATAAAATAAATAATTTTTAAATTAAT
>NC_051409.1:22381873-22381980 GCF_015228065.2 Penaeus monodon | reverse complement strand
TTTTTTGGAAATTGTATATTATAATATATGATTAATTTTAATATAATTAGTTAATTTATTTTTATTTTTAAACCCCCCTTTTTATATTATTATTTTAATTTTTTTTC
>NC_051409.1:22379449-22379899 GCF_015228065.2 Penaeus monodon | reverse complement strand
TCAGCCAACCAAACAGAACTTAGATTCCAACCGTTAATCTGTATTAGGTAATCTTGACTCGCCAACGCTCTCATAATTTAAGACGACTTTGGAACAAAAATTTAAGGCCGGATTCTTTTTTTTCTTTTATCGAGATGCTCTGAAAATAAATATTTCCCCATTAGGAATGACATTCCCAAGATCATCATTTCTCCTGGACATCCGCACTTTTTCCCCAAATGTAGCATTTCCTTGGTCTAGCCGGCTAATGACTGTGGCTTTGTTGGGCTGGATTGCCTGCCAGCCGCAGGCGAGCTGCCTCCTGCTCTGCCATTAAGCTCCTTCACTACCGGGTGCACGTATGATTTCTTGAGTATCTTAATTATGCTTAAAACAAGATATAATGGGATATCTTAGTAAATTTTCGTTTGGCGAAATCTCTCGCCCTTATATTCTCCTTTCGCAAGCATG
>NC_051409.1:22375123-22375300 GCF_015228065.2 Penaeus monodon | reverse complement strand
ACGCCCTGTATGAGGTCTTGATTCCTGGCCACCCATGTGCATATATATGTATATAGAAGATCCGCATACCGACCCAACCAGTAAATTGTCTTCTAGCGTGTGCTGTGCCAAGCCCCGTTTTGGATCCTGGGGTAGTTGCCGTGGTCCCGTTGACCCTGCTCTCTGCCGATGATCGGA
>NC_051409.1:22366678-22367667 GCF_015228065.2 Penaeus monodon | reverse complement strand
CAGAAAACTGAAATAAAAATTATGTGCAAAAAATAATGTACAGTAACGCAATTGTATCCAAACAGTTATATCGTAGATCACAGTAACGATAATAAAAAACCTACACACAATAAAAGATATTCATTTTTAATATCACAATTGTTCATATGCTTTCATATCCCCTGAATGATGATGTTGATAATAAAACAATGATGATAATATAAGTCAGTAATGATATTCATAGCAAAATGATATCATTAAGAGTGAGTAATGTATCATAATTATGACAATCACTGTCTAGATTATTATATCCAGCAACTTTTTTGCAGATATTGCTTTCATTACTATTGTCATCATCAATCTCACCATTGTTTTTTTTTCATCATCACAATTTTTACTACAGTAAACGTGATCATCACTGGAATGATATTTCATGTATCATATTATCCTTTTGCCATCATTAGTATTATTTACATTATTTTCTTTATTCCTTGTTAGTTCTTAGTGTCTAGCTTTGTTGGCAGAAATAAATATTGCTCGGTTGGCAAGGGATGGCTGGGTTGGCCATGTGTCAGAGACTAGAGGTTTAGCTTTTGCTGGGCTGCCTCAGAGAATCTACAAAATGATTAAAGGGTTCAACAGAATTGGGTCTGGCAAGAAATTTATCTGGGTAAATGCTGCACGCGAGTGTTTTCTTGCAATTCTCTTATTGTCATTTCTAATCCTGTTTATTTTACAACGCTATATTTTTTCTCTAATACCACTTCAACATCATTATCACTATCGTTATTACTGGTACCTGTATCATAATGATCAGAATAGCAATTGTGAAAACAATAAAAATGGTGCTACTACTACTACTAGTGCCCGTCATCTTTCCGCAACAAGAACAGTAATTAGAGAAACCAGAACCAGAAATGTAATATGGTACTGTTCTCAACACTAATATTAATAAGCCATACTACAGCAACTATATAATATAAATTGGATGCCCTTTCGTGTGATGCACG
>NC_051409.1:22365890-22366225 GCF_015228065.2 Penaeus monodon | reverse complement strand
CGCAAAACGACGAAGCGAAAGCCATCTCCACGAGGGATTTCATCCTGCCTCGAAGGAAAAGCGAATGCGGGCGCGCTGCTGGCTTCGGGAAACCTAATATGATGAGCCTGCTTCACGCGCGACAAAACCTGTATCATAACTTTCATGATTCATCCTATACTAACGATTTTCTTAGCTTTTGTGAAAAGGCGAATTGCCGAATTTCACTGTTACAAGAGGTTTACCAAACAATACGACAGTTATTCCCAGAGGAAACCGAATCAATAAATATTATGTTTTATTAGTCAGTACGATTTATTTATTCATTTCGTGTTGAGGTGATGTCGTAGCGTATG
>NC_051409.1:22364167-22365695 GCF_015228065.2 Penaeus monodon | reverse complement strand
ATGCATATATTGAAGGCTTGGAAGTTACCAATAATATCTAATCGCAAAGCGTGACAGTTGCGACCCTTTCCTCTTTCTCAGCTGAGTCGCGTCTGGAGATTTCTCTACAAAAAACACTAGCACTGCAGATCTCTAGGTTAAAGTCCGTCTTCACCAAAACAACACGGCGATATCAACCAGAGCTGCACCGTCACCAACCACTCTCAACAACGAGCGTCTTCTCGATGTCTGGTTGACATTTCCAGTAA
The DNA here is from genome assembly GCF_015228065.2 of Penaeus monodon. NCBI lineage: Eukaryota > Metazoa > Arthropoda > Malacostraca > Decapoda > Penaeidae > Penaeus > Penaeus monodon. The sequence goes on along the minus strand of NC_051409.1, from coordinate 22,365,447 downwards.
GCACGACAAAATTACAGAAATTTTGTCACTTGGCTGATATCCTATAGGAATGCTGAAGCGGTGCTAACCTACTGAATTCGATGAAATATTATCAATTTACCGAAATATTATATGAAACGCTGCCTTCAGCTTACGATAAACCTACTGATAATATTTCAGTGAAATGATACTGCAGTATTAACATGTTTATTTGATTTATTTCAGGTTCCTGAAATATAATTTGTTTCATGAAATCCAATTCTATCATCTTATCAGAGTGATGTTACATTTTTATACTGCCATCAGATTAACTGAAATGGCAACTGCCGAGGATTGTTGCTGTGTGTGCAATCTTCCTGTTGCCCTTCCTCGACACCATTCAGCGATATGGCAACCTAGAAGGTAAAGTTAGGAAACAATAACACCCATAGTTACTATTTCTCCGATCACTAAGGGACATCAAGCGAAAGTAGTTACAAAATGAATACTCATCCCGAGACGGAGTTGGTCAAAGATGGTGATTAACCTTAAGATCATAGAAGAGGAAGGGTTGAAAATACTTAAATACACTATAACACAAACAACCAAAGAATAAAGCCTCTTATTACAACACTGGGAACTAACTCTTATTACTACTCAGCCAGGGATGCGGATCACAGCTCCCAGCAGGGTTTCCCGCTCGGCCCTTCCTGCCTTTGCTGCTCGACCTCGTCTCGTGGGGCTGGTTTGCCCAATTAGTTTTAGGCTCAACAGAAAGTTTCGTTGAGAGAATCCAGAAAATCTATCTATATATTTTCATATTTCAATAAATCTAGGTAGAGAATAGTCCTTGTTCAACTTGTTTTATATGGAATTTCTCGTCATAAGGTTATAGTTATGTCATATAAATAGTTGGCTGTTTATTTTTATAATTTTTATTTTACACTGTATGACTGTTCTTTTAAGCGCTTCACGAATTAAAAGCATATTTTGCAAGTGCCCCTGAAACGATCAGCAGTCCACATTCGGAGTTTTAGCCGAACATTTTAGTGTCTTATTTCTCATTCTTTTTAAGTTGTTTGTCTTTTGTTTTATTCTTACCTTTCACATCTTTGGTCATTACATTTCACTTAATTATACTTAAGTATTTTATTGATTTAGATTTGCTTTTACTTTTACCTCTGTTTTATGGCCAGGCTCTCATTTCATCTTTATATTGCCATCAATTGTGGTCTCGGGAATGAGCTGGCGAGGCTTTACCGCTCGCTGCCCCGCTGCCAATGCCTGGCCGCGCTACGTCCGCTTCCGGCTATTCGACATGA
>NC_051409.1:22361080-22361512 GCF_015228065.2 Penaeus monodon | reverse complement strand
AAAAACACAAAAACACCACCCACACCACAACCACACCATTATATACAATTTTTGACGAAGACGGCTAAGGGTTGAACATGTTTCCATCTAGTCTGGTTGAGAGACTGACACTAGGTAGGGTCTGATGGAAAACCTGCCGGATAAAGAGAAAAGAGCACTGGTTTCTAAAACACAGCTCTATTTACCCATTTTGCTGAAAATAAAAGTGATAGAGCCCCTTTTGGGGAAAAACTTAACCATTTTTTTATCGGAGACTAAGGAAAAGTCAGTGAAGGATTTTTTCATGGGGTTTTCTTGAAGTGAAGTAAAAAGGGAAACTTGTGTTCCCTGGTTTTTTCTTAAAATTGTCTTTTTTGACGAATCCCTTTATCCCCTGGGGGGAAATTTTTTTTTTTTTCAGCAGCGTTGAGGTGAACATTGCGAGGAATTTGC
>NC_051409.1:22359489-22359600 GCF_015228065.2 Penaeus monodon | reverse complement strand
TCTCTCCTACATGGGTTCAGAGCATATTGTGCTGACAACTTTTTTTTAATTAACGATAGGAAAGAAAGGCAGGCACGGACAAGGTGGAGGGAGGCCCCAAGACAATAAAGC
>NC_051409.1:22359333-22359452 GCF_015228065.2 Penaeus monodon | reverse complement strand
GACGCTGTATGGGAAATTTTTTTAGGCCTTTTAAAAACAGACTCGCTTTTGGGGAGGGCCCGGGAAAAAGGGGTTCTGAGGGGTTTGGCCCCTTTGCTCCCGTTTTTTTTTAAATAACC
>NC_051409.1:22357885-22358090 GCF_015228065.2 Penaeus monodon | reverse complement strand
TGTTACCCGCCGAAATGTGGGCAAAACAAAGAAATAGGAGTTATCTCGGGGGTTGAATCTGACAAAAGACAAAAATAAATAGATTCATTGGTCTTTCAGATAGACGCAACAAAGAAAAAATTTAAACCGCAAGATAAATCAAATTGCATGTACCTATGAAAGATTACTCACTTCAAAGATACTAGAGTTACTCGCCATGACGATG
>NC_051409.1:22356914-22357412 GCF_015228065.2 Penaeus monodon | reverse complement strand
AAAAAAAAAAAACCAAAATGCAAAACCCCGCCTATTCTAAAAAATATGGATGATGATCTAACCTGGCCTGTTTAACTCACGCCCAAGGACTTCACACGCATTGAATCATAGCACAGGCGTTGCCCAAGGACTCACTTATTGCTCCAGCCGGGTAAATAGATGTGGTAACCGATAAAGGAGAAAATACAAAAAGGAAAACACTGGGAAAAGGCAATGGGAAACCAACGTCAATCCTAAGAAAAAAATAAGCTACAATTAGTCAAAGCGGGGCCAGGGGCTCGACAGAACTACCGAAAAAATTAATCATTCGAAGTCCCTGTGTACATACACGACAATCACAAACGCAAAACACCCCCCCCCCCGTTTTTTTTTTTTTAAAAAAAACAAGCCAAAAGCATAGGAACACCACCCCAAGGGGGACACCATGTCACAAAAACCACACCGGGCAACAAGCAACACGTCAAATCTAAAAACACCCATATGAATGTTAATATATCA
>NC_051409.1:22355552-22355646 GCF_015228065.2 Penaeus monodon | reverse complement strand
CTCGTTCTCTTCTCCCTCCTGGAGGAAACCAGAGCTTTGCTTCATACTATCTAAAAGGACGTGGGAAGGGGCAGGCCGCCGGCCGAGCAAGTGG
>NC_051409.1:22339822-22340070 GCF_015228065.2 Penaeus monodon | reverse complement strand
GATTAGTACCGACTGTGATAAAACCTCTTCCTTGTTTTTTTCTTTCTTTTTTATGCATTTACCTTTCCGTATTTACTCTAATTTTGTTCCTACTTTCGCCTTAGTAATTTGATGATGAGGTCGCTGCCATCGCGTCAGTTGGCGGTCTTCCGGCACGTAATAAGCGGGAATCCTGCGGCGACGCACGGGAATCAGGGAACGCGGACGAACGCAGGCTTTGTCTCGTAAAATACTGACTATATGTAGGA
>NC_051409.1:22339368-22339768 GCF_015228065.2 Penaeus monodon | reverse complement strand
AAGTCTTAACTTTGGCCTTAAGATAAGGTTCCTTGCTAGGTGAAATCTATATTAAGCTATGGACCAGAAGACTGTACATCCTCAAAAGATATCGCGAATCAGACTGCGTTTCGGTTCTGAACTTCCCCTGGCAATTGCCCCAAACTTTCTCGAAATGGTGTACTCTGTGACTTCTAAAATTAAAAAGTAAAATGTGTTGTTTGCTAGTGCAGTGCCTGGTTTATGCGTTTCCATTGTTTTTCCTGTCTTTAATAAGTATGAACATATCGCCGTCAGTTGTTGCGTAACCATCTTCCAAGTTTCCTTATGGTATTCCGCTGCGCTGCTAATACTTGTTCGGACTTTTATCTACGAAGTAGACTTTTTTATTTAAAGGACTTTAATTCTCCAAGGGAATATT
>NC_051409.1:22339069-22339341 GCF_015228065.2 Penaeus monodon | reverse complement strand
TTGAACCTTTGATCGTTTCGTTGTTTAGATTTTTGATTTCCACTATGTGTGTTACTGCATCGTTGGTAAGTGCTTGGGTTGCTCAGCTATTGTACTGTGCATTGATTTCTGCTTGCTTTGTCAAGAATTTCACGCTTTCGAACTACACAATTATTCGGCGTTCAACGACATTACGAGATCCGTATTAACTTCAGCCAAGTTCACCACACCTCTAATATGATGATCTTACCGTGCTTGCTTGCTAAGTTTGTAGGGGGTGGCGGGGTATGTGA
>NC_051409.1:22335953-22336513 GCF_015228065.2 Penaeus monodon | reverse complement strand
AGAAATAAAGGAAGGAAAAAAAGGAAAAAAGGAAAAATAGCAAACGAGGAAAAACATAAAAAAAGCATGGGGGGGGGGAGAGAGTGTTGCCGTGAGGTCACCGGGGCCTCCGCCTCCCATCGGGGCTGGCTCTCCGGCCGGCTCTGGGGATCTCTCCTCCCGCTACTCCTGGCTCCCTCTCCGCTGCTCTTCTTGGGGGCTCTCTCCTTCCTTTGGCTCCCTCTGGCTCCTCCTGGGGCTCTCGCTCTCTCGGGCTCTTTCCTTCCCGGCTCTCCTCTGCTCGCTCTGCTCCCGGCGCTGGCTCTCTTTCCCCAACACCGGCTCTGGGCTCCGCTCCCCGGGCTCCGCCTCTTGCCCCCATCCCAGGGGGGGGGGCTTTGCTTGGTAACGGGCCTGCGGGGGGGCTGCGGCGGGGCTCCGCCCCGCTCCCGCGGGTGGCTCCATCTTTCTTCGCTACACTGAATAATAATTATTTTTTGTTTTTTAATGAAATTGCATTTATTACAAGCTGCCGTTTCTCTAGATGTCTAGCCAGGCGATATTTCCCCGATAACCGTATC
>NC_051409.1:22334603-22334927 GCF_015228065.2 Penaeus monodon | reverse complement strand
AACCCCCCTTTGAAGGTGGTTGGGGGATCGTGGCTTAACACGCGAACTACACTGGGAGGGGGGGGAGGAAGAGAGAGGGAATGCTACGTCAGAAGTAGTGAACAGGTGACAGCGAGAGGGAGAGGAGAGGATAGCAGCAGCGAGGGACGAGGGATGCATGGGGGGGAGAACGATTGGTGTTCGGGGGCATTGGAGGTGGGGTAGGTGGGGGCCGGTGAGGGAACACAGGCGAAGGCCTGATAAAATGAAGTGTGCTCAAATCGTGTAAACTAGAGAGCGCCTCCTCCGCCGACTCTTTATAAGAGAGGTAGCGCGGGTGATACA
>NC_051409.1:22333649-22333856 GCF_015228065.2 Penaeus monodon | reverse complement strand
CAGGGTATGACGCCTTCATAGATGATCTCCACCCAAATAGGCCTCTCCCCTTCTGCGGACCAGGGGATGTTCGTTCAGATTCAGCCCCACAAGAGCAGGTGCTTGTTTATGTCCATAAGCCGTTCCCATGTGTTTGTTAATATGGCACGGGGGGCGGGCCGCGCCTTACTGCCCGAGGAGAACACCCGTTAGATTTATAGATACAGG
>NC_051409.1:22332229-22332372 GCF_015228065.2 Penaeus monodon | reverse complement strand
CTCTCGAGCTCATCTCGTAACTTCTAACGCGATCGCGCTCGCCTTATGCTATCTAATCAGCGATATCAGAGACTCTGCTCTCTAGAGATATGCGCAGAGATCTATGAATAAGAGATCATATCTCTTTAGAGTATTCTATAGCG
>NC_051409.1:22330988-22331063 GCF_015228065.2 Penaeus monodon | reverse complement strand
CGGGAAAAAAAGCGCGCGCGCGGCTCGCGCGGTAGGCGAGCGAGCCGCCGTCGCTAGACTACTCATCAGCTCTCG
>NC_051409.1:22330279-22330351 GCF_015228065.2 Penaeus monodon | reverse complement strand
CGCTACAGGAGAAGAGCTGAGCGGGCGACCTCCAGATACTTATAGCGCGACTGAGATACTAAGCGCTATATA
>NC_051409.1:22329183-22329396 GCF_015228065.2 Penaeus monodon | reverse complement strand
TAAGCCAATTTGACCATAAATTCGTTTAGTTTTTGGGGGGTGAGCAGCTCTGTGCATCTTGTGGGAAGGCGAACTTCCAGAAATGTTGATTCCAGGGAAATGCCTAAAAAATGTAAAATGAGAGGCGAGAGGAAAGAAGTAGTTTATCCCGGGTTTTTCGTGATAGTTATCTGGTTGGATGCTCAATAATTTGAGAGTTTTTTTTTTTTTTTT
>NC_051409.1:22327590-22329104 GCF_015228065.2 Penaeus monodon | reverse complement strand
CAGACATCCCTGACCTGGCTCGGCTTAACCGCCCGAGAGTTGACGTGGCCGAAGATCAGGGTCGTCAGACCAGAACTGGAAACAGCGCGGATTCGGGCCAATTTAAGAATGGTCATTAAAAAAAAGCGACATGGGTTACACAGGTAGTCATTCATTATGAAAATGTGTGAGCCCAAGGACGCGTCGCGTGCACATCATAAGACAACCTGAGTATGCGGCAGGACTTGAAAGAGCGGATCAAGATTCCTGGGATGAAAATGAATATCTCTGCAGATTTTACAAAGATACATATTCATCAGACGAATATTAACCTAAAGTTCTCAAACGGAGCTGCAGCATTCACGGCTGTCGCCGCCACAAGGTGGAGCACAAGGGAGATAAGCCCTGACCCAGCCGTGTAATGAGGGTGGACAGCCTGGATACGAAGCGCCGCAGATCAAGGGGAAGTTTATACTAATCATTGTATCCACGGACTTCCCTCTGTTTCGCCTGGGTGCAACATTCCCCTGATAATCCAAAATAGTAAAACGGTGTTCCTACATAAAAATGGGACTTACTCTTATTTTACAATATGCTAATATCCGCAAAAATGCCTAGTAATTTGTGGGAACGCAGGATACAGTAAAAGTAAATCGCAAGATTCATTGAAGTATAACTCGTAGACCCCTAGTCTATCGTATATAAACGTACGAAAAATGGGCCATTCATTCACATGCAAACAAAATTACCGCATTGGCCAATTACAAGAAAATGAAAAAGAGCAAACTCTAGCCAGCCATAGTATTCAGCAACTGAATAATTTTGCTAATCATAACTCAGATATGCGATGTTATCCTATGCGTACCTCAAAGGAAAGCTCAGTTTGAACTTGCCGTGTTCAATACAATGGGGCTGCGAGGTGACAGATTCACCCAGAAAAAAGTTAGTTGGTTGGACTAAGATAGTTTATTAAAGACATGGGTAAGTTTACTCCTAATGACAGTGCAACCGTGTTTGGCGACAAAGACGCTGGCCAAAAAAAAAAAAAGTTCTAGTAATTTCCATCGCCTTGTATTGTACGCTATCACGCAAAACGGAATATTCTTATAAAAGAATTCGATGGACGCAAGGAAAGGTTGATGGCCCATAAAGAAGCACACAGCCTTCTCACGCCTATGAAAATTATTCATATAAATGTGATGCTACAAGGCTCTAAAACATCGGTTTCAGTTTTCGAGCCACGCCCCAATTCGGACGGCAATGGACGTGCAAAAAACAGACTTACAATTCGTCGTCAAATGCTCGTGTGCGTAACGATTTTGCGCGTCGTGGAAGTAGTATGGTTCACACTTTAGGTGTCATATCGGAGGCTTGTTAGTTAAGGAGTAGCAACAATATATAAAATGGTATTGACTTATTGATTGTGTAAGTGATGGAGAAATCGAAGAACGTATGTGAACGTACAGATGGTGATTTTTTCCTATTACTGTTGTTTACGATAGTGAAAAGTTTTTTTATACTTTATACCATCCTCT
>NC_051409.1:22326941-22327276 GCF_015228065.2 Penaeus monodon | reverse complement strand
GGTAACGAGGCATGTTCGTGTTGATCTCTCGCCCCAGCCAAAATCACAATGTGATAAGCAACGGATATCATGGGTGATACATGATGACTCACCCGTAGAGTTTTAACACTAAGCATACCATCACTTAAAAGAGGATTATCGTTCGTTCTGTTTTATTAATCAAGTATTCCCTCTCCTCTTTTATATGAAGAAAATGGAAAGATTTTTTGCAAATGTTTTGAGAAACGAATACTCCCTTGTTCTGACCCGGCCATTTGCCAGGGAAACCACAAGTTATTAAGCTCATACCGTGAATGACGGAACAAAAAAATAACAGTTGCGAAGTGGATGACTGT
>NC_051409.1:22326500-22326920 GCF_015228065.2 Penaeus monodon | reverse complement strand
TTTTCGAGATATAATCTATTCATTATTACCGTTTTAATTTTTGGCGCATCGATAGCTTTTGTTTGCATGTCAGGCTGTTTGGTTCGAATGCATTTCGTGAGTATCTTTATAACTCAAAGTTATACATAAACACGACACACACACAGGAAAGGTGCAAGGATGACGAAATGGGGTTAATGGGCGTAAGAGACAGGAAAGGATTAAAGGGTCGTGAGTGGGAAACGGGAGAAAAAGGTTAATGAGGAAAGTGAGTTGAGGGGCAAAGGAGAGTATTGCAACAGCAAGGGGGACGTAACGAACGGAGAGCCGGGGGAGATGGATCCTAGGTGGCAGCCAGCCCAGGAGGGAAAGATCACAGGAGGCAACACCGACTCGCCACAATAGAAGGCGGCAAACACCGCATAGCAGGGAATGGACGAA
>NC_051409.1:22324707-22324811 GCF_015228065.2 Penaeus monodon | reverse complement strand
GGATCATCTCACATGTCATGACGCCAGCCCGCATAATCCGCATTCATCAGCATCAGGGAGCATCATCAGCATTCAGCATCACATTCATCAGGACGATGATGAGG
>NC_051409.1:22321067-22321326 GCF_015228065.2 Penaeus monodon | reverse complement strand
CTCTTTCTTTTACTTCGTTTGCTCCTTCCAGTGATCGCTTGCGGTAATACTCACACTTTTAATTTTGTTACCATAAGCAATGAGGACGTGTGGTTCTTTGGGTTTGAGGACGCGGCTGCGGGGCATGGAGCAAGGTTTCGAGTTTACAAGTGCCATCTGGTCTGTTGTGGGCCTCGGCCCCTTGCTTCGATTGCCCCCGCATACGCAGCACAATTCCATGAGTCGCACGCCACGCGCGCCACGCAGTACGTGTGTACGT
>NC_051409.1:22319828-22320265 GCF_015228065.2 Penaeus monodon | reverse complement strand
GCCTCTCCTTACTCTTGTTTCGAAACGAATTGATTAATTACATTATTAGGTTGAAACGGTTCATGTTAGCATTTAAACTGCCCTTTTAATGAGTTTAATCCTTAATTCCACGACTGTTATATAACGCCCAGATTTACATACAAATATTAGTAAGCTATATATAACTCCCTTTTACCATTGCCATTATTAATTACTGGATTTTTGTTGACCTTACATTCACTTTCCTGAATGGGGGATAACTACGCATAGTCTGCCCTCTGAGAGAATCAATGAGTCTGATTGGTATTCTTTTACCTGTGCTCGGCGCCGGTCTGTTCTCTGTGTTTACGCGGCGAGAGACCTTTCTTGGACTCCACTCGGCCCTCGACTCACACCTAGCTTAATTCCTTGTCCTCTTGTGCTCTCGCGATTACCCTATACAACGCATATATCGAAAT
>NC_051409.1:22319587-22319788 GCF_015228065.2 Penaeus monodon | reverse complement strand
TCATAATGAAGAGAGTGAAAATTCATGCGAAAATTGATAGTGCGAACATCATTTTAAGTATGATATCAACAATAGCAATCTTGGAACTGATAACCGTATACAATTCAATTAAGAATGGAGGAGCTAATGATAAAAATAGATATATTCATCACAAAGGGGATTAGTGTGATGAAAAGCTGTAACAAAGTGTTCTTATAATCT
>NC_051409.1:22318190-22318683 GCF_015228065.2 Penaeus monodon | reverse complement strand
TCTAACGGTGCTCCGCAAGGCTCAGGTGCAGCAGGTGCCCCATCTAGCCAGCCTCTGTCTCCCACCCCACGGCCGAGAGAGAAGAACGAGAACGGTACAGTCTAATCGCCTCCTGGTGGAAGTTCCGAGGTCGCGGTCTAGCCAGAATCAGCGCACCTTCTCTGCCAGAACAGCACGTCTGTGGAATGCATTCACATCCACTATTGATGTCGCCGAAATGACAGTGGCACACCGATGGCGGTCGAGCAAACCATCACCTCTTAACTTTGTTATATAACCTTATTATGGATTTATCCCACTTTTCGTAACCTGTGTTAGCTTAATAAAATAAACTGTTCATTTTCTATAGTGAAAATAGGTTGGGGCTTTCAAATAAGTTCCTGTAGATAAGTAACTTTTAATCCGCAGAAAGAAACCTTTTTTTTTTTTTTAATAAACTGGTTTCAACCTATGTAATTATCTGTATGATGACTATAAATAAAGATGTTAAAAA
>NC_051409.1:22315859-22316756 GCF_015228065.2 Penaeus monodon | reverse complement strand
CTGGGAATACCTAAAACATACAACCAGGTTACGAAAAGTGGGATAAATCCATAATAAGGTTATATAACAAAGTTAAGAGGTGATGGTTTGCTCGACCGCCATCGGTGTGCCACTGTCTTCACTTGTTGCGTAGTCATTTCGGCGACATCGATAGTGGATGTGAATGCATTCCACAGACGTGCTGTTCTGGCAGAGAAGGTGCGCTGATGCTGGCTAGACCGCGACCTCGGAACTTCCACCAGGAGGCGATTAGACTGTACCGTTCTCGTACTTCTCTCTCGGCCGTGGGGTGGGAGACAGAGGCTGGCTAGATGAGGCACCTGCTGCACCTGAGCCTTGCGGAGCGCCGTTAGAGCCCCGACGTCGCGACGATGTTCCAGCGCGTCGATGTGGCGAAGATTGGCTTCCTGGATAAGCCCGAAAGCCTGTTTTTCTAATTTGTCCAGCCTGTTGAGGCTGGTGGGCGAAGTAGACGACCAGGCCAAGGGAAGGCTTTATTCTAAATGGGGTTTGATCTGGGACTTGTGTAGTGTAAGTATTCCCTGAGGATTTAAGAGGTGGGATATGCGTCGAAGGGCTGCCACCTTCAAAGACGCTGTTTTGCAGATCCTGCTGACGTGCTTGTTAAATCTTAGACTACTGTCTATGTCTGCACCGAGGACTGAGATAAAGTCCTCGAGTGGAAGGGCGATGTTATTCATGAAGAGCGGGATATAACCATTGTCTGGGTCTAGTTGGGGGCAAATCTTACTTGCCACTGTGATCCTCCATTCGTAGATTGCTTGCAGCTTTGAATTCATACTCGTTGCTACAGCGTCTTGATCCTCATGCTGGTATGATACAGAAAGGGTACAGTTATCGGCATAAGCTTTGATTTCAGGATGTTCCCTAAGCAGA
>NC_051409.1:22312396-22315392 GCF_015228065.2 Penaeus monodon | reverse complement strand
ATGAAGAGGAGTCACTCTTGCTTCCTTCCAAATGGTGGGCCAGCAGCTTTCTTCGATGCACGACTGGAAGATAGATGATAAGGCTGGGATAATTTCAGCCGCACACAAGCGGAGAGTTTGCGGGCTGATGTCATCGAACCGGGGTGCTTTTTTTTGTGTTTAGGTTCTGAAGGATCTCTTTTTTCTGACGCGGACATTTGAAAACCAGGGAGTTGGTCATGGCATATTGAGGGTATCTCCGGAGGTGTCCTGTTAGCATATGGCACTGTCATTTTGCGGCTGAATAAGCTTCCCAGAAGGTTGGCTTTTTCCCGATTACTCGATGCAGTTGGTTCCATCGGGTGGGTTTAGTGGAGGTATTGTGGATTCCCGGGTTTCCCCTTGGTACTCCTTGACGAGCGACCACCACCCCTTTGCTCCCTGCTCCCAGAGTTGACAGTTTCTCTTTGTGTCTTCTTGCCATCTGTTTGGGGGGCCCATTTACGGTGGCTGTCATTTCTTTGCAAGCATTTTTGTACTGATTTTTATTATATATGCCTTGTGGGATTGGCTTTGTACCTTTGCCACAATCTGTATTTCTTTTTGGAGGTTTGATAACATCTGTAGCCAAACCAGGCTTGGTCCCCAGGTTTTGTGATGTATGTCTGTGAAGGGACATATTTCTCCGGCATTTTGGCGAGGATTCTGGTGATGGAGGATGCTTTCTCGTTTGCATTCCCCGCCAGGAGAACATCCCAGTTCTGTGACTGAAGTTCTGCCTTCATACCTAGCCAATTTGCGCGGTTCCAAAGCCATATTTTTCTTTGTCTCATTCGTCTGCTGCGGTGGCGAGGCAAAGATGTGACATGACTGCAAAGTGATCTGATGTTCCTATTTTGCCGAGCGATGAGCAGGAGATAAAGTCTTCAGTTAGATCCGTTATAACGGTCGAGAGATCTACCGAGGATGTGTGTCGGGAAATCTAAGTAATCTGTCAGCCCGTGAACTGCAAGAAGGTCCTCATATGCTGGCTGAGTGAGATGGTGATTAAGGTCCCCAACTATTAAGAGGTGCTGACAGTTGTTGCGAGTCTGAAGGACGTCTAAATTTTCCGCTAGGAAGTTAATTGGTGTTCTGCCTTGCCACTGCGGCCTGTAGTGGGCGCAAAGTAGTAGGGACTCATTTGACTTAAATATGACCTTCAAGAAGATAGCTTCCATCCAGTCTGGTAAGTCAACTGTTAACAGCTGTATTTGCAGGTTTTCTTTATAGCACACAGCTACACCTCTGAAGTTCTTTCCTGTTCTGTCCCTTCTTTGCCACTGTGAGTAGCCTCGTATCTTACCAAAAAACAGGTTCTACCTCTGCATTAAGGAAAAATTTCACAGTAGCCACTATTATGTCGGCACTGACGTTGAGGGGGCCCTGTGAAGTCAGCTCACCAATATTGGTCCGGAGACCTCTAACATTGGCAGACAGAACTGAGAGGTGTCTCTGGTTATTTTGAGGGGTAGGGATCAGTGAAGCCATTTAGTATACTGGCCCTTGGTGGCTGTTGAAGTTGGAATGTGACCAAAAAGGAACAACGAGTTGATGAGCGGCCCAGTGTGGGGGTGGAAAGAAGTAACGTTGCTGAAGGGGGAGATGGAAGTAGAGGTTGAGGGTGAACTACTGTTTTCTGTGTTTGACAACTTCGATATTCTGACACGAAGTTTCTTAGCTCTCTTTCCAGCAGTTTTGGCTTGTCTGCCGAAGCCTTCCACCTGCAGTTGTTTCCAGGGTTTGACCTCTTGCCTTACAAAAGTCAACCCGGAGGGCCCTTATTACGGCAGTCCCGTTCTTGTGGGGCCCCCCCGCTGCAGTGTGAGCACACGGGGGCTCTGGTCTTTCTTCTGCGCGCTCTCCTTCCTCCCTGAATCTGCTGACGAGTCTCTCGTCCGGGCTCTGATTTGCTGGGGGCGGAGGCAGCTGAGCTCTTTGATCGGGATTCTTTTTACCGATAGGCGTATGATCCCACCAATCTGAAATGCTGGATCTTTCTGTGTTTGTGTGAAGAACTCAGCGGAGATCCTGTCCCGGTTTTGTAGTTACGCCTTCGATTTACTGGAGCAGAGCAGTCAGCAATAAGGGTCCTTAGCAGACAGGATGGTAGCAGGAAGATCAGCCAGAGAGAGGCTGCCGTCCACGAATACCAGGAGCTGCTTGACTAGCTTTGATATATTAGCTGTTTTTCCTGGATATCGTTATATAATTTCCCCTTGATTTGTTAATTCGTTTTCCAAGAGAGAGGAGAGGGGTTGATCTGTGTGAATGTTCTCCTCACCGATGACTATCACAACTCTGCGTGATCCCTTTTCAGATCCCTTAAAATGCTGCGTCTGCGGGGCAGTGGAAGGCTGCGAGGGATCCACCGCAACTCGGGTGTCAGACGTTGGGACAGTCGGGAGAGCAGGATACGATTTCGCTCTTTTTGGTGGACTTCCCACACACGCAGCAGAAATCCGCTTAATTTTCTTGTGGGCGTTGGTGGTGGAGGTCCCGGATGTCATCGTGATCGTGGCGGAGTTATTCAGGGGGGGCGATTCTGAAAGGGGCTCGTGATTCACCCTGGCTGTCCCTGCGGATCCCAAATGTTCCTGAGAGGGGGTGGGGAAAAGGATCAAAAGGGAAAAAGGCAAATCCGGGTTTAAAAATTGGGAAAGGGGGAGCAGGAAGATGCGCCCCTTTTGGGGATTACAAGCGCGAAATGTTTAATTTTGTGGGGTTGGGGTGGAGGTCGGAAATTTTAAATCGTATCTGGAAGTTAAATTCCCCAGGGTCTTTTTGGGGCGTTTAAATATGCAAAAAGGGTCTGGTATTCACCCAGGGTAAGCGCAATCACAGGGCGGGGAATCACAAAATGGAAGGGTGGGTGGGCCCCTTTTCCCTTTTAAAAATTGCCCTCCCCTCCCTTCCTTTTCAAGAATCAGTCTCCTCTTTCTCTCCCTCCTTCTTTTCTTTTCCCGCTTAAACCTCAA
>NC_051409.1:22311038-22311235 GCF_015228065.2 Penaeus monodon | reverse complement strand
AGATTATAAACCACTTTGTTACAGCTTTTCATCACACAAATCCCCTTTGTGATGAATATATCTATTTTTATCATTAGCTCCATTCTTAATTGAATTGTATACGGTTATCAGTTCCAAGATTGCTATTGTTGATATCATACTTAAAATGATGTTCGCACTATCAATTTTCGCATGAATTTTCACTCTCTTCATTATGA
>NC_051409.1:22310588-22310998 GCF_015228065.2 Penaeus monodon | reverse complement strand
ATTTCGATATATGCGTTGTATAGGGTAATCGCGAGAGCACAAGAGGACAAGGAATTAAGCTAGGTGTGAGTCGAGGGCCGAGTGGAGTCCAAGAAAGGTCTCTCGCCGCGTAAACACAGAGAACAGACCGGCGCCGAGCACAGGTAAAACCAATCAGCTGCATTGATTCTCTCAGAGGGCAGACTATGCGTAGTTATCCCCCATTCAGGAAAGTGAATGTAAGGTCAACAAAAATCCAGTAATTAATAATGGCAATGGTAAAAGGGAGTTATATATAGCTTACTAATATTTGTATGTAAATCTGGGCGTGATATAACATTCGTGAATTAAGGATTAAACTCTTAAAAGGCAGTTTCCCTTGCTAACATAACCGTTTCAACCTGAATAATGTAATTAAATAAATTCGTTTC
>NC_051409.1:22309464-22309691 GCF_015228065.2 Penaeus monodon | reverse complement strand
ACTCATGGAATTGCTGCGTATGCGGGGCAATCGAGCAAGGGGCACGAGGCCCACAACAGACTCAGAGTGGCACTTGTAGAACCTCGAAAACCTTGCTCCTGACCCGCAGCCGCGCCCTCAAACCCAAAGAACCACACGTCCTCATTGCTTATGGTAACAAAATTAAAAGTGTGAGTATTACCGCAAGCGATCACCGGAAGGAGCAAACGAAGTAAAAGAAAAATTTT
>NC_051409.1:22309217-22309364 GCF_015228065.2 Penaeus monodon | reverse complement strand
TTTATTAAATTAAATTTAAACAGGGGGAAAATAAGGGGTAAAATTTGGGTTTAAAAAGGAAACAATATCCCAAATAGAAAAAAAAAGGGAATATATGAATATAAATGGGGTTAAAAAAAGGTGGGGAAATTTGGTAAGAAAAGGGCG
>NC_051409.1:22308936-22309021 GCF_015228065.2 Penaeus monodon | reverse complement strand
TATATAAAATTAAGCCTAAAATCCCGGGGGGAAAAAGGGGCCGTACCCACATTTTTTCGGGTTTGAAAGGGTACTGCCCGGGACA
>NC_051409.1:22308460-22308703 GCF_015228065.2 Penaeus monodon | reverse complement strand
AAAAAAAAAAAAGTCGATAACAAAAAGGAAATAGAGAATTCTTTCAAAATTCCAAATTATTTAAAAAAAACAATAATAAAAAAAGAAAAAACTTAAATAGAAAAAATAGAAAAAAAGGGTTTGAATGAGGCTTTTCAACCGGTCAAAGGGGGGGAGAAAATGTCATCACTCGACTGACCTGACCTAAAATACGGGGGTCTAAATTTTAAAGTGACCTAACTTTTTTTACGTTTTTTTTACTAT
>NC_051409.1:22307781-22307851 GCF_015228065.2 Penaeus monodon | reverse complement strand
AACACGCCAAAAAAATTACTTAAATTTGAAAATAAAGATAATCTCCTCAAAGGAAATTCGAAGAACATGG
>NC_051409.1:22299363-22299848 GCF_015228065.2 Penaeus monodon | reverse complement strand
TAAAAAAATTTATTAAAGTTAATTTTTGAAAATTAATAGTTTTTTAAAACTTAATGTTTTTTGTTTAAAAATTTCATTAAATTAAGATTTTTAGTTAAAACAATTTAAAACTTTAATTTGATAAAAGAAAATTTCTAGAAAACAAGTGAATCTTGGGGCCGGGTTCTTACTGTAATCTCCAACTTCCTGGGGGACTGACAGCGTATTTTGAAAAAACCAGTGTCAATAAACAGGTTTTTGTGAAACAAAAGCCAAGTTTTTAAATTCTAAGGAAGACGCAGAAGAATCCGTTCCGCGAAGGGAAATGGACTTTTCCCGATTACTGGCATTTTTTTCAGAAAGTGGGGTTCGTCGGTAAACTTTTTTTTGCATTGCCATTTTTGAAAAAAATGGGGAAAATCTTTCCCCTTTTTTTCCATTAAATTTAAACAAAAAAGCAAATTTAAAATGTTGGGAATGCAGAGGACAGGTTTATCACTTAATGC
>NC_051409.1:22299169-22299303 GCF_015228065.2 Penaeus monodon | reverse complement strand
CCCCCAATCGATTCAATTTTTTTTCCCAATTTGACTAAATTTTTTATTTTGGGAGGGGGTCTGTCATCTTGGGGGCGCTAGAAATGCTGATTCCGGGGGAAGCAAAAATAAAAAAATGGACCAAAAGAAATGTG
>NC_051409.1:22297559-22299003 GCF_015228065.2 Penaeus monodon | reverse complement strand
ATATTTTACCTGGTCTGGTTTAAACCCCCCCTGAGATGTTGACGTGGCCGAAGATCAGTCGTAAGACCAGAAACTAAAAACCCAGCGCGGCATTGGTGAATTAAGGAATGGCTTTAAAAGGCCCATGGTTACACAAGTAGTCTTTCATTCTGAAAATGTTGGGGAAACCCCCAAGGAGGGAGCGGTCACATTCAGCAAACTGAGCGTCTGGGGAGGGCTTGAAAGAGGGGGGGGGTCAAGTTCCCGGGATGAAAAGTAAATCTCTCGCGTTTTTTAAAAACAATTCCAGAATATTAAAAAATTTTCCAACGGGTGCACGGTGTTCCGCCACAAGGTGAGAGCAAAAGGGGAAAACCCCTCCCCCAGCCGTGTTAAGGGTGGACAGCCCTGATAGAGCGCCGCAGATCAAGGGGGAAGTTCTAATTTGTACCACGGTACTTCCTCTCTGTTTCCCTGTGAATATTCCATGATAACAAAATAGAAAACGGTTTTACTAATAAATAATGACTACTCTTATTTACAATAGCTACTATCCGCAAAAATGATAATTTTGTAAACGCGGATACAGGATTAAAATGATATCGAAGATTCTTTGAAGTAAAACTCTAGCCCTGGTTATCGTAATAAACTTACGAAAATGGGGCCTTATCTACATGCAACAAATTACCGCTTTGGGAATTCAGAAAATAAACAAGCAAACTCTTAGCCAGCCATAGTCAGAAAAGACAAAATTTTTTCAATTTAAACTCGAATTGTGAGTCCCTTGGTCCCTCAAAGAAACTTTTTTTGCACTTCCCCGTTTTTCAATAAAATGTTGGGCTCGGGGTTTAAAAGATTCCCCCAAAAAAAGTTAGTTTGGTTTGGACTAAGAGGTTTTTTTAAAAGCAATGGTAATTTTTACTTCTAATGACCGTGCCCTTGTTTGGCGAAAGACGCGGGCCCCCCAAAAAAAAAAAAATTTTCCCAGAAATTTTTCATCGCCCTGTATTGTACGCTATATCACGCAAAACGTGATTAGCTTAAAAAGAATTTCCGACCAATGTAAAGGTTGATGGCCCCTAAGGCCAAGTCTTCTCACGCCTATGAAAATTTTCATTTAAAAAGTATGCTACAGGCTCTAAACAGTTTCAGTTTTTGAGCCAAGCCACATTTTTGGGCGGCAAGGACGTGCAAAAACAGCTAAAAAATAGTCGTCAATGTCGTGTTGCGTAACGATTTTGCGAGTCGTTGGAAGTATATGGTTCACACTTTAGGGGGCTAGGGGCTTTTGGTTTGGTTTTTAAAGGGGTTCAAAAAGTATATAAAAAATTTTTGACTTATTTATTTTTTAAGTGAGGAGAAATCGAAAAAACGTATGTGAAGACGATGGTTGATTTTTTCCCATTTGGTTTACGATGTAAAAGTTTTTTTTTTACTTTTTTACCATCTCTTCTAAAGGTGACCC
>NC_051409.1:22296968-22297276 GCF_015228065.2 Penaeus monodon | reverse complement strand
GTTAACGAGGCGTTGTGTTTATCGCCCCGCAAAATCACATGGATAAGTAAGGGATTATTCCAGGGTGATACAGATGCTCCCCTTAGAGTTTAACACGAAGCATTCCCTCAAAAAGAGAATCGTCTTGGGTTTATTTCAAGTATCCCTCCTCTTTTTAATAAAAATAGGGAAGATTTTTTTTCAATAGTTTGAGAAACGAATACTTCCCTTGGTTTCTGCCCCCGGGCCCTTTGCCAGGGAAAAAACCCCAAGTTTTTAAAAGCTATAGGAATGAGGAAAAAAAAATAACGTTGCGAAGTGGATGCTGT
>NC_051409.1:22296578-22296942 GCF_015228065.2 Penaeus monodon | reverse complement strand
CTTCTAAATTTTAATTTCCGTTTTAATTTTTGCAGCATCTGATAGCTTTTTTTTGAATGCCAGGCTTTTGTTCGAATTTGATTTCGTTGATTATTTTATAAAATCCAGTTATACATAAACACCACACCACACACATTAATTCAAAGGGTTGATATGTGTTTTTAAATTCTTAAGATAAAGGGAAAAAAATTAAATTAGTTGATTTTTAAATTTATAAAATTTTTTTATTACTTTTAATTTTATTTCAAATTATCATTTTTTCCACCAAAATTTATTAAAATCACCCCCTAAATCTTTTCACCACCCCATATAAAAAAATAAACCTTCCCCCAAATTATTTAAAAACACCCATCCCTAAGGTCCA
>NC_051409.1:22295762-22295829 GCF_015228065.2 Penaeus monodon | reverse complement strand
CCCATCTTTCATTTTTCCCCCATCACTCACATTTTTAAATATATTTTAAAATATATATATAATAATT
>NC_051409.1:22293038-22293115 GCF_015228065.2 Penaeus monodon | reverse complement strand
AAAAAATTTTCCCTCATATCATAAATCATCATCAAAAATAATTAAAAAGAAAAAAAAACTCGGGATATGGGGAAAAA
>NC_051409.1:22292791-22293009 GCF_015228065.2 Penaeus monodon | reverse complement strand
GGGCCCCTTTCCCGGGGGATCGTTGCGGAAATACTCAAAATTTTTAAATTTTTGTTACCATAAGCATGGGGCGTGGGGGTTCTTTGGGTTTGAGGACGCGGCTGGGGGGGTCAGGGGGAAAGGGTTTTTCGAGGTTCTACAAGTGCCACTTTTGGTCGGGTTGTGGGCCCCCGTCCCCCTTTGGGTCGATTGCCCCCATCCCGCCAATTCCATGGTCG
>NC_051409.1:22291463-22291927 GCF_015228065.2 Penaeus monodon | reverse complement strand
CTCTTTCCCTTTCTTTTTGTTCGAAACGAATTTATTTAATTTCATTTTTTAGGTTGAAACGGTTAGTTGCATTTTAAAATTTCCTTTTAAGAGTTTTAAACCTTAATTCACGAATTTTATATCACGCCCAAAATTTACATACCAAAAATTTTGAACTAAAAAATAACCCTTTTAAACCTTGCCCTTATTAATTTTCTGGGTTTTTTTTTGAAACCCTTTCATTCAAATTTTCCTGAAAGGGGGAAAAACTAAAAGCAAAAGGGGGGCCCTTTTGGGGGCCCCCTGAGAGAATCAGTTTCAGCTGATTGGTTTTTTTGTGCTCGGGGCCGGGTTTTTCTCTGTGTTTTTCGCGGGAGAGACCTTTCTTGGACTCCCACTCGGGGCCCCCGAACCTTTCCCCCCAGCTTAATTCCCCTTTTCCTCTTTTGCTCTCCGATTACCCTTTAAAAACCAATTTTTCGAAA
>NC_051409.1:22291194-22291399 GCF_015228065.2 Penaeus monodon | reverse complement strand
CATAATGAAGAGAGTGAAAAATTTATGCGGGAAAATTTATAGTGCCCCATCATTTTAATATGATATCAAAAAAATAGCAATCTTGGAACTGATAAAACCTATACAAATTCCCTTAAAAAAATGGAGTAAAGATAAAAATAGAAAATATTCATCACAAAGGGGGTTAGTGTTTATGAAAAAAGCCCCGTAACAAAGTGTTCTTATA
>NC_051409.1:22287218-22290169 GCF_015228065.2 Penaeus monodon | reverse complement strand
GTCGAGTGTGCTGCTCAACCTACATTTGAATGAATACCATGGAAGGTATCTTGCATACTGTAAAAACGCGCAAAGGAAAGACATAAGAGAGGATTTATATAATCTTCTATCATTGAATAACCGTTATTTCAACATTCCTGACCGTGTTTCATCCAGCCGTGGCCACACCTGTCAAAGTACCTGTCAAGCGCATTTGACGAGCAAATTCCAGTTGAGACCTGACTTCTATCCCCCTTGTATCCCAAGGACCCCGCCATCTTCGTGCTGCCCTGTTTCCCTCACATTTCTTATAACTCCGTGTCATAATTGTCCTTTGTCCTTTTTCTTAATTTTTTTCCCCCCCCCTCTCTCATCTGGTGGTGATACCTCTGGGGGGAATCCCGGACGTACCCTGGTGAACTACCACCCCCCGCCCCTCTTAATCCCTACGCCCCGCCCCCCAGCCCTAAATAACTCCGCCACGATCACGATAATCCGGGACCCCACCACCACCCCACAAGAAAATTAAAGCGTTTCTGCTCTGTGTGGAAGTCCCCCAAAAAAGCGAAATCTACCCGCTCCCCGACTGCCCCAAAAGTCTGACACCCGAGTTGGGTGGATCCCTCGCGCCTTTCCCACTCTCGCAGACGCACTTTTAAGGATCTGAAAGGATCCGCAGAGTTGAACCCTCGGTGAGGAGAACATTCACACAGAAACCCTCTCTCTCTCGGGAAACAAATTAACAATCAGAGGATTATAAAACATAATCCGGAAACAGGCTACTATATAAACTAGTCAAGCAGCTCCGGGTATTCGGGGACGGCAGTCTCCCTGGCTGATCTTCCTCTACCATCCGTCTGCAAAGGAGTTTATTGCTGACTGTCTGCCCCAGTAAAATCGAAGGCTGTAACTACAAAACCGACAGGTTCCGCTGATTTCTTCACACAAAACCAGCAAGACCCGCACTTCAGGATTGGGGGGATCATACCCTATCGGTAAAAGAATCCCGATCAAAGACTCAGCTGCCCCCGCCCCCCGAAAATCAGAGACGGGCGAGAACTCGCACGATTCAGGAGGAAAGGAAGCGCGCAAAAAAGACCAACCCCCCCGGTGGGGCTCCACTGCAGGGGCGGGACCAACAACGGGACTGCCGAAAAGGGCCCCCTGTGATTTTTTGTAAGGCAAGGGGTCACACCCTAAACAATGCGGTGGAAGGCTTCGGCAGAAAAGGCCCGAACTCTGGAAAAGAAGCTAAGAAACTTCGTGTCAGAATCGAATGAAAACACGAAAACAGTAGTTCCCCTCAACCTTATTTCCATCCCCGCCCCTTCGCACGTTCTTCTTTCCCCCCCCCACACGGGGCCGCTCTAAATCGTTTTTCCCTTTTTGGTCACTTTCCAAACTCACAGCCACCAAGGGCCCTATACAAATGGCTTCACTGAATCCCTACCCCTCAAAATACCAAGACCCTCTCTTTTCTGTCTCCATTTTAGGTCTCCGGCCCAAAATTTTTTGGTACGACCACTGGCCCCCAAGTCAGTGCCGACAAAATAGGGGGCTACTGGAAATTTTCCTTAATGCAGAGGTAGAACCTGTTTTTGGTAAGATACGGGCAAATCACAGTGGCAAAAAAGGGACAAAAAGGAAAAACTTCAGGGGTTACGTGTGCATAAAAAAACCTGCAAATAACTGTTAACAGTTGATTTCCCAGACTGGATGAACTATCTTCTAAAGGGTCATTTAAGTCAAATGATCCCTATTTTGCGCCCCTCGGGCCCATGGAAAGGCAGAAAACAATTAACTTCCACGGAAAATTTGACGCCTTCAACCGCAACAACTGCCCCGCACCTCTTAATTTTTGGAGACCTTAATCCCATCTCACTCACCCTTGGGGACCTTTTGCAGTTCACGGCGACAATTACTTAGATTTCCCGACACCCCCGGGTAGATCTCTCGCCGTTAAAACGGATCAAACGAGATTTTCTCCTGTCATGTGGGCAAAATAAACTCAACACTTTGCAGCATGCACATTTTTTGCCTCGCCACCGCACAAAATGAGACAAAAAAAAATATGGTTTGGAACCGCGAAAATTTGGGCTAGGTATAAAGGCAGAACTTCAGTACAGAACGGGGATGTTCTCCTGGGGGGGAATGCAAACGAGAAAGCTCCTCCTCCCCAAAATCCTCCCCAAAAATGCCGGAAAATATGCCCCTTCACGACATACATCACAACCGGGGACCAAGCCTGGTTTGGCTACAGATGTTATCAAACCCCCAAAAAAGAAATACGATTGGGGGAAAGGTAAAAGCCAACCCCAAAAGGCATATAAAATAAAAATCATAAAAAAATGTTTGCAAAAAAAATGCAGCCCCTGAAAATGGCCCAAAACAGATGGCAAAAGACCAAAGAAAAACTGTCAACTCGGGAGCAGGCAGCAAGGAGGGGTGGTCGTCGAAAGGATTCCTTGGGAAACCCGGAATCCAAATACCTCCACTAACCCACCCGATGAACAACTCATCAGAAATGGGGAAAAAGAAAACCTTCTGGAACTTTTCACCGCAAATGCAGTGCCTTGCAAACGGGACCCTCCGGGATCCCTCAATTGCCAGACCAAACCCCCGGGGTTTTAAAATATTCCGTCAGAACAAAAGAATCCTTCAAACCTAAACAAAAAAAAGCACCGGGTTTCAGATACATCACCCCAAAACTCTCCGCGGGTGTCGGCTGAGTTATCCCACCTTTATCTATTTTCCCATCGTGCATCGAAAAAACTGCTGGCCCACCTTTAAAGGAAGCAGAGTGACCCCTCTTCAAAAAAAAAAGTCAAAAAACAAATCCTACAAATACCCACCCATCTCTCTTCTGCCCTCTCAAAGATTTGAAAAAAAAATTGCTGAAAACTCATAACCCTAAAACCCCAATCTTTTTCCATCAGACAGTTTGGGTTTTGTCCTCTAGATCGACTGCTGAC
>NC_051409.1:22286111-22287097 GCF_015228065.2 Penaeus monodon | reverse complement strand
GCAAAAGGGAACCAGTACCTCTTGCGACATTTGATATTACCCCCACTGGGGGGGGGAAAACTGAAGTGGTTCGGCGGCCAGTCTCCCCCGGAGATCCGGGAAACGCATTGGTACCCAAGATTTTACTGGGCCCAAACCTATGGAATATTTTATTGATGATCGCTTGGAAAATCCTGAAAACAAAAACTTAGCCCAAACTGTACCCTTTCTGTATCATACAGCATGAGGATCAAGACCCTGTAGCAAAATATGAATTCAAAACGCAAACAAACTACGAATGGGGTCACAGTGGCAAGTAAAATTTGCCCCCCCCTAACCCAGCAAAGGGGTTTTATCCCCTCTTCATGAAAAATCCCCTTCCACTCAGACTTTAAACTCATCCTCGGGCAGACTAGACATGTCTAAAATTTACAAACATCAGCAGGATCTGCAAAAAAAGCGTTTTTGAAGGTACGCCCTTCGACGCATATCCCCCCTTAAAACCTCAGGGATACTTTCCTACCAATCCCCGATCAAACCCCCCTTTTGAATATCCCCGTTGGCCCGGTGCTCGCCCCACCAGCCTCAAAAGGGGGACAAATTAGAAAACAGGCTTTCGGGTTATCCGGAACCAAACTTCGCCACCCCCGACGCGCTGGAAAATCGTCGCACTCGGGCTCTAAAGGGGCCCCAAGGGTCGGTTCGCAGTTCCTCCACCGCCTCGTCTCCCCCCCACGGCCGAGAGAGAATACGGAACTACATCTAATCGCCTCCTGGGAAGTTCCGGTCCCGGTCTAGCCCATCAGCGCACCTTCTCTGCCCGAACAGCACGTCTGTGGAATGGGATTCACATCCACTTCGATGTCGCCGAAAAGACTACGCAAAAGTGAAGACAGTGGACACCGTGCGTCAGCAAACCTACCTCTTAACTTTGTTTATAACCCCTTTTTATGGGTTTTTCCCATTTTTTGAACCCCGGTTGTATGTTTTTGGTATTCCCAGGGCCC
>NC_051409.1:22284237-22284722 GCF_015228065.2 Penaeus monodon | reverse complement strand
CTTTTTAAAATCTTTATTTAAGTCATCATACAGATAATTACATAGGTTGAAACCCGTTTTTAAAAAAAAAAAAAAGGTTTCTTTCTGCGATTAAAGTTTCTTTTCTCAGAACTTTTTGAAGCCCAACCATTTACTTTTAGAAAAAGACATTTATTTTATTAACTAAAACGGTTCGAAAGTGGGATAAATCCATATAAGGGTTTTATAACAAAATTGAGGTGATGGTTTTTCTCGACCGCCCTCGGTTGCCCTGTCTTTCGGGGACTCAAAAATGGATTGAATGCATCCACAGATGCTGTTTTGGCAGGAGGTCGCTGTTCTGGCTAGACCGCGACCTCGGAAATTCCCCCAAGGGATTTAAATGTACCCTTCTCGTCTTCTCTCTCGGCCGTGGGTGGAACAGAGGCTGGCTAGATGGGGGACCTCTGCACCTGAGCCTTTCGGAGCACCTTAGGCCCCGACGTCGCGACGATTTTTCCCGCGCG
>NC_051409.1:22283706-22283789 GCF_015228065.2 Penaeus monodon | reverse complement strand
GGGGCCCAACAATACTACTTCAAAAACATACTGCATAGATACTCATAAAAACGTCATACATAAAAACAGCATATATTAAAAAT
>NC_051409.1:22283139-22283463 GCF_015228065.2 Penaeus monodon | reverse complement strand
GTTATGCACACTTATTCGTCCTATACTCGTTATAAACGTCGTGCGTAAAATGGGTGGTTTTTTTTGGCTGAATTTTGGTGTGAAAGAGGTTCGTCTTGGGGTTATATTCATATTCGTTTTTGTATGTAGATTTTAAGCCACTTTGTTTAAGCTTTTCATCAATAATCCCCTTTTGTGATGAAAATATTATTTTTTTTCATTAGTCCTCCTTCTTAAATTTAAATTTTTACGTTATCAGTTTTCCCAAAATTGCATTGTTGATATCATACTTAAATGATTTCGCACTAAACAAATTTTTGCAGATTTTCACTCTCTTCCTTTTGA
>NC_051409.1:22282719-22283099 GCF_015228065.2 Penaeus monodon | reverse complement strand
TTGATTTGCGTTGTATAGGGTAATCGCGAGAGCACAAGGCAAGGAAATTTAAACTAGGTGTGATGAGGGCCGTGGAGTCCAAGAAAGGGTTTTCCCGCGTAAAAACCCGAGAACGACCCGCCCGGCCCGGAAAACCATCGCTGCTTGATTCTCTCAGAGGGCAACTATGCTATTTCCCCCTTTCAGGAAAGTGAATGTAAGGTCAACAAAAATCCAGTAATTAATAATGGCAATGGTAAAAGGGAGTTATATATAGCTTACTAATATTTGTATGTAAATCTGGGCGTGATATAACATTCGTGAATTAAGGATTAAACTCTTAAAAGGCAGTTTCAATGCTAACATAACCGTTTCAACCTAAATAATGTAATTAAATAAAT
>NC_051409.1:22281474-22281659 GCF_015228065.2 Penaeus monodon | reverse complement strand
AGAGTGGCACTGTAGAACCTCAAAAACCTTGCTCTGACCCGCACGTCGCTCAAACCCAAAGAACCAACGTCCTCATTGTTATGGAAAACAAATTAAATGGAGTATTACCGCAAGCGATCTCCGGAAGGAGCAAACGAAGTAAAAGAAAGAGAAAAATAATTTTTCCTATATCCAGAGTTTTTCTT
>NC_051409.1:22277445-22277719 GCF_015228065.2 Penaeus monodon | reverse complement strand
AAATAATAGATACTTTGCAAATAAACTAAATTTAATAATTAAAATTTTATAAAGTTTATAAATCAACTAATTTAATACTTTCCCTGTATCTTAAGAACCTTAAACACATATCGTAATCCTTGACATTAATGTGTGTGTGTGTGTTTATGTATAACTTGGAGTTATAAAGATAATCAACGAAATGCAATTCGAACAAACAGCCTGACATTCAAACAAAAGCTATCAGATGCTGCCAAAAATTAAAACGGTAATATGAATAGATATATATAGAAGA
>NC_051409.1:22277093-22277424 GCF_015228065.2 Penaeus monodon | reverse complement strand
ACAGTCATCCACTTCGCAACTGTTATTTTGTTCCAGTCATTCACGGTTAGACTGTATAACTTGTGGTTTTCCCTGGCAACTGGCCGGGTCAGGAAACAAGGGAAGTATTCGTTTCTCAAAACATATTGCAAAAAAATCTTCCTATTTCTTCATATAAAAGAGGAGAGGGAATACTTGATAATAAAACAGAACGAACGATAAATCTCATTTTTAAGATGATGGTAATGCTTCGTGTTAAACTCTACGGGTGAGCATCATGTATCACCCATGGAATAATCCGTTGCTTATCACATGGTGATTTTGCTGGGCGATCAACACGAACATGCCTCGT
>NC_051409.1:22275290-22276785 GCF_015228065.2 Penaeus monodon | reverse complement strand
AGAGGATGGTAAATAAAGTAATAAAAAAACTTTTCACATCGTAAACAACAGAATAGGAAAAATCGAACCATCTGTCGTTCACATACGTTCTTCGATTTCTCCATCACTTAAAAAATAAATAAGTCAATACATATTTATATACTGTTGAGACTCCTTAAACCTAACCAGTCCTCCATATGACCCCTAAAGTGTGAACCATACTACTTCCAACGACTCGCAAAATCGTTACGCAACACGAGCATTGACGACTATATTTTAAGTCTGTTTTTGCACGTCCATTGCCGTCCGAATGTGGGCGTGGCTCGAAAACTGAAACCGATGTTTAGAGCCTGTAGCATCACATTTATATGAATAATTTTCATAGGCGTGAGAAGACTGTGTGCTCTTTATGGCCATCAACCTTTACATTGCGTCATCGAATTCTTTTATAAGATATATCACGTTTTGCGTGATATAGCGTACAATACAGGGCGATGGAAATTACTAGAACATTTTTTTTTTTGGCCAGCGTCTTTCGCCAAACACGGTGCACGGTCATTAGGAGTAAACTTACCCATGTCTTTAAGAAAACTATCTTAGTCCAAACCAACTAACTTTTTTCTGGTGAATCTTTCAACCTCGCAGCCCAACATTGTATTGAACACGGGCAAGTTGCAAACTGAAGCTTTCTTTGAGGTACGCATAGGTACTCGCAATATCTGAGTTATGATTAGAAAAATTATGTCATTTGCTGATACTATGGCTGGCTAAGAGTTTGCTTGTTTATTTTCTTGTAATTGCCAATGCGGTAATTTGGTTGCATGTGAGATGAATGGCCCATTTTCGTAAGTTTATATACGATAGACCAGGGTCTAGAGTTATACTTCAATGAATCTTGCGATATACATTATATATCCTGTATCCTGCGTTCACAAATTACTGGCATTTTTGCGGATAGTAGCATATTGTAAATAAGAGTAAGTCATTATTTATGTAGTAACACCGTTTTACTATTTTGATTATCATGGGAATATTGCACAGGCAAACAGAGAGGAAGTACCGTGGATACATGTTAGTAAACTTCCACCTTGATCTGCGGCGCTCGTATCAGGGCTGTCCACCTCATTAACACGGCTGGGGCAGGGCTTATCTCCCTTGTGCTCTCACCTTGTGGCGGAGACAGCCGTGCAGCTCCGTTGAGAAATTAGTTAATATTCTCTGATGAATATGTATCTTGTAAAATACTGCGAGAGATATTCACTTTTCATCCCAGGAATCTTGATCCGCTCTTTCAAGTCCCTCCGCAGACGCTCAGTTGTCTTAATGTGCACCGACGCGTCCTTGGGCTCCACAACATTTTCAGAATGAATGACTACCTTGTGTAACCATGGTCCTTTAATGACCATTCTTAAATTCACCAATGCCGCGCTGGTTTCCAGTTCTGGTCTTACGACCTGATCTTCGGCCACGTCAACATCTCAGGGCGGTTAAGCCAGAGCCAGGTAAGGTATGTCTG
>NC_051409.1:22274977-22275174 GCF_015228065.2 Penaeus monodon | reverse complement strand
CTTTCAAAATCTATTGAGCATCCAACCAGATAACTATCACGATAAACCGGATAAACTACTTCTTTCCTCTCGCCTCTCATTTTACATTTTTAGGCATTTCTCCTGGAATCAACATTTCTGGAAGTTTCGCCTTCCCACAAGATGCACAGAGCTGCTCACCACCCAAAACTAAACGAATTTATGGTCAAATTGGCTTA
>NC_051409.1:22273689-22273799 GCF_015228065.2 Penaeus monodon | reverse complement strand
CCATCTGATATGTAAATACTTGATTTGAAGTTGTTGCTGCAGGCGTGATTGCAGCAGAAAGGTGGATTTCAAACTTGTGTTTCACAAAATGGAAATTTAAAGTTATATAG
>NC_051409.1:22269314-22271030 GCF_015228065.2 Penaeus monodon | reverse complement strand
TTTGATTTATGCAATCATATATAAATGTGCTTAATGTGTGCTAAAAACTGTATTTGATAACAAACTTTGAATCTGATATTGGGTTAATCGACCCAAAAAGGTTTCTCTTAAGTCAGTTACAGAAACTGAATATTTTATTTATACACAATTGAGAAGGCGGCATTGTGCAGCGCAAGGGGGTGGGGAGGTAAATTTAAAAATGTGACTTTACTTTCCAAGAAAAAGGTAAAGCATTAAAGAAAAGAACGAATTGAATCTGTTTCCTCCGAGTTAAACTGTTTAATGCCTTACGAAAACTTTGAATTCAGTTCATGGCCGAAAGTTTATTTGCAAGAAATGGCAAGTTAGTATTTGCGTTTCGGGCGCCCTCGAAAGTGTGAGAGGAAACTTGGTTCCTGGCGTGGCTTCAAAGTAATTAATGAAGCTTCATATAACCCAGGGATCTCGGAGATATTCAGGAGTGACTGGATGCATCCTGCGGCGCAATGGCCTGTGGCGAAGTGCTCGCTACCGATGAAGAGAGAGGAAGCCACGGAAGAATGTGCGCGCTCCTCAGCTGATAGGGCTAATGAATGGAATACCGACAAGTTTTCAGGTAGAGTAATACAGGAGAGCGGGCAAACTGGACCTTATCGCACAGCTTCGGCTCACAAGGGAAATGAGGGATGAGAAGGAGCGCGGGAAGGGGAGCGAGGTGAGGGGAGCAGCGAGGTGCCGCAGACAGCGACTCAGTCGTGGTCCTGGTGTTGCGGTGAACAGAGGTGCGAACCGCGCTCCACACTCTCAGTGAGTCGACACTCGCTCTCCTGCGTCTCTCGGTGCGTCGCGTCCAATATATCCTTTAACAGTTGTATCTGATTATTCGCAAGTTTGAGTGAAGGAAATATATATATTGCAACATTTACTATATTCTAGTGACACACAAATTCCGAATTTACACCTGTCAATGATTTCTCGCGGCGGCAAAGGCGCTTAAAGTTTTCGCCGGCATCTGTATTTTAGTTTACTTACAAATCAGTAGACAATTGGCCCTAACTTCCTTCCCAACCAGTTTCCACGAATCACGTCCTAATCCCCAGTGGCCTCGCCGTCGGGATTTCCAAAGCCCCTCTCCCTCCCACGCTCCCCGCACGTCAAGTGTCAGCGCGGTCGCCTGGCTCACCTATCAGTCATCGGCGTCGCGAACCTGTCCCACATCCTAATTTCGCTGCCGCATTCGCTCTTGCTTCTTGACTTGCAAGCCATAAATATCGGAAAATAATTAATTCAAGCTTTTACTGCATTCTGAGAAATCCGCTGGCAATGCCTGTCTTGCATCGAGAAACACACAAAACACGGTCATTTTGGCATGAAGTTTCCCACATGTGAGGCCACACGACGGTTTTGTTATCAGGGCAGTCGCTAACTCAAAGGCAAAGGACGCCAGCTGAGTTCAGGACAAAAGTCCGAGACCATTGTGAAAGCTAAAAATCCGGAGTGGCGGAAGGACGGCGTTCCTTCGCCGGACTGGAGCGTTGGCGAGAGTGAATCTGTAAGCGTCGCCCTGAGAAATGGAAGAGGGATGACTGCTGCTTGCGAGGCAGACGCCGACCGCCGCCATGAGAGCCACGCAAGGATCCCTTCACCTCCGCGCCATCGGCCTGGTGAGTCTCGCGCCCGTGACGCCCTCGCGGCTCTGGACGGGCTGGGGCTGTGATAAACTCGCTACGTTGTGCT
>NC_051409.1:22267590-22267790 GCF_015228065.2 Penaeus monodon | reverse complement strand
GGGAAAAGAAGCGTGCGGCACGATCGGTCGGTGCCTGGTCGCCACTTGGCTTGCACTTGCTCGCGGCCAAACCCTTGCTGATTGTCGACGGATGAAATAGCATTTTATTGGTGGTTTATTGTTGTTGTTGTATTTATGCGTGGGTATGATATTCTTCTTACTGCAATTCAGTCTCAAAAAGAGAGATAGAAAGATAGATT
>NC_051409.1:22266183-22267197 GCF_015228065.2 Penaeus monodon | reverse complement strand
GGTGATCGAAAGCAATAGAACACAAGAAGCCTGGTGAAAATACCAGTGCATAATCATAAACTTCCGCGTCATAAACCTTGTTTCTAGATTTGTTTTCCGCCGGACGCCTTCAAGCTCGCTGCTCCCCAACCCGGAAATAGCTCCAGCGATGCCTGCGTGCTTCCTGCGGTGAAGGTAAAAAAAAAAAAAAAATTAAAGCGACTTTCCCGACTATTCATTTTTTCGTGAGATAATTTCTTTTCTTTATCTGTTTCTCTTTTCTATTTATACAATGACTAGTTTTTGTCATCACTTCCAATATGTTTGAAAAGGGGATGGACAAGAAAACAAGTAACTCCACTAGGTCCGTCCATGGACGTGGTCTCTTGGCATCCAGAATTACTGCACAGCAACGCAGCTCAAGGATTACGTAAGACCTCACGCAATAGGTATACAAGATCCAGTTAATCTTAAATATATATCTGAAAGATATATATTGAAGCGACAGAAACGTTTACCGTATTCTCTTTCCCTTAATGTGAATGTATTTCTACAGTTTACTAATGTTTCCTAACATGTCAGCTTCTAACTTTATTTTACTTATTACATATAACATATAGCAAAGTAATGCAACTAATTTACAACAGAGCCCACTCCATCAAGATATGGAATCAAGAAGTAGTTATCTAATTTGCAACAAATTCACTCGTTAGGCTTCGCACGCTTCCCTACTCCTGAGTAGCTCCAGGAGTAACTAAATAGTAAGACAACTGTTTCCTCAGTTGATGTGGCGAGAAGAGCAGTCTCCTCCGGCAGCAACACAACTTTACCTTGCTGTGCACAGAGACAAGCAAGAAGCCGCGAACCAGCCGTCCGGAGTACTGCGCCCCGCGGCCCCGCCAGCATCGGATAGCCTCCGCTGCCTTAGGAATTTATCCTCTTCGTGGCTGCGGCTTACAGTGGAATTGCTCTGGAAGCGTAAATGTGGCCTCGGGAAAGGTAGCACTGGCGGTCGATCCAGGAGATCAAGTCTAT
>NC_051409.1:22265635-22265911 GCF_015228065.2 Penaeus monodon | reverse complement strand
ACCAACAATGAGAGTAACACACACTAAAGAATCACGATTGTACTTTATCGTGATTGTCTGTTGAGCATTTTACTTCTCAAAGGAAGCGTGATGAATCCGAGAAGACTGGAAGCATTTTTCCCAAATCACCTTCTCACGGCCGTCGCCGCCAGAAGTTGCCGCCATGATTAGCTGCCTTTCATCTGCAGTCGACCCTGGCTCGGAATGGCAGACACAATTTAAAATGCCTTCCTATATCAAGCTCTAGCGAAAGAAGGTATTAAGTAATGAATGTCA
>NC_051409.1:22261521-22262388 GCF_015228065.2 Penaeus monodon | reverse complement strand
CGCTCCGCAAGTGGATTCCACAATTTTACCGTATGCGTAAAATTAAGAATCTTGCCACTCCATTTTTGTGCATTCGCTGTATTTCACATGTGGATTCCATATTTTGATGCATACCACAATTTTGACACGCAATGAGATTTAAATGTCTGGGATTGCAAATTTGTAAATGCACAACAAAATTTTAGAAATGGGCCTAAAATTTAAGATAATTTAATATGATTTGAAGCTTAAATGACTAAGGAATGTTAAGTTATATTTGATTTTTATTATCTTACTGTATTATTATGAATAAAATGTTTGTTAGTTTTTGTTGAATATTGTATTATAGTAATACAATGCATAGACAGATTCTGTTAACGGTTGACTCTTTCTTATTATATAGGCTTTCTCCTAAGTACCTTTATCTTGGCGATGTGATAATATATATTATTCGCTGATTAACAGCACCTTTGGGATTTTAGAGATATTTACGATAAAACTCAATGAGAAATTCTTCTTTCATTTAATACATAAGAAATACATGGCCTAAAAGTAATTTTGAATTATCTGGCGGCTTTCTGCACTGCCTTGTGCATTAACAGGGGCACCAGCATGGTTACCAAGGAGAGGATTTGGTTGTCAGGCTCCTCTGCTCTAGCTGAAGTGGCACATCATCTGGAAGTGGCACCTCTGCTGACAACGAGGTTGTGGAGGATGGCTGCAGCGATGACTGAAACCTTTGTGTTGTTCAGACACAAAACTTTCTGGTGGTAGTATGTGACTTGTTGCAGCGTTGTTCTTGATGGGAATGAGGATTGGGTATGTAGGGAACTGCGTAAGGAAAGCCTTCATTATCAAGATTCCATCCTGCATCCCTACACACAGGCG
>NC_051409.1:22261057-22261406 GCF_015228065.2 Penaeus monodon | reverse complement strand
TTTATGAAGATTTTCGATCAGTCCCCAGGTGGATTTTTTATGGCTATGCGGGTGCAGTCGATGCAGCCAAGAACAGGCAATCCAGCAATTGCCAGGAAATCCCCCATCACTCTGAGTGTTTCATTGCTCCAGGCGATAACTTATGTCACACGGCTGCTGCATCTGCTTGCATAACATTGTGAGACACTATAGCAATCTGAAACTGTCAGCTGGTGACTGCCAGTGGCCATTAACTCAAGGTGATGAGCACTTGTAGTGGGAGGCACAGGAACACCTGTTGGATGAAATTATGTAATTTTTTTGGGAAAAAGGATTCAAAGAAAAACTTTTTTTTGGAACAAAATAACCA
>NC_051409.1:22257431-22257528 GCF_015228065.2 Penaeus monodon | reverse complement strand
TTTATACTAAAATATATTATTTATGTAAAAGTATATAAAATATACAAAGAGAGAGAAGAGAAAGCCCAAAAGAGTGAGAAAGAAAGATATCCCCTTT
>NC_051409.1:22256927-22256995 GCF_015228065.2 Penaeus monodon | reverse complement strand
GGGCGTATACATACTTTCATATATATAGTTTTTATACGAAATGTATAAAAAACCCAAAATATGAAAGT
>NC_051409.1:22256438-22256541 GCF_015228065.2 Penaeus monodon | reverse complement strand
TTTATAACTTTAATATACATATTTTAAGTGTGTGTGTGTATGTGGGCGTAACATACATTTTAATATTTTTGGGTTATTTTTTACGTTGTATATTTTAAAAACC
>NC_051409.1:22256064-22256277 GCF_015228065.2 Penaeus monodon | reverse complement strand
TAAAAGGTTTAGGGTATAGGGCACCCTACACACAACACGTATATTTTGTTATAATAACATATATATAATATATACGTGTTTTGTGTGTATTTTGGGGCGAAATACATACATCTATATAAAATAGTTTTTATAGGGTATGTATATAAAAAAACTATATGTAAGATAAAATTATATACCTCAAATAAATGTTATAAATAATACATAAAATTTAAA
>NC_051409.1:22253436-22253538 GCF_015228065.2 Penaeus monodon | reverse complement strand
AATTTTCTTTTTAAATTTTTCATGTACATCTCTCTATTTTACTAAAATTTTTGTCATGCTCATGTTCTTCTTCTGTATATATATGAAAACACATTATTATGC
>NC_051409.1:22245100-22245372 GCF_015228065.2 Penaeus monodon | reverse complement strand
AAATAATAGATACTTTGCAAATA
Organism: Penaeus monodon; assembly: GCF_015228065.2. NCBI lineage: Eukaryota > Metazoa > Arthropoda > Malacostraca > Decapoda > Penaeidae > Penaeus > Penaeus monodon. Next base: position 22,245,349 of record NC_051409.1, on the reverse strand, counting down.
AACTAAATTTAATAATTAAAATTTTATAAAGTTAATAAATCAACTAATTTAATACTTTCCCTGTATCTTAAGAACCTTAAACACATATCGTAATCCTTGACATTAATGTGTGTGTGTGTGTTTATGTATAACTTGGAGTTATAAAGATAATCAACGAAATCAAATTCGAACAAACAGCCTGGCATTCAAACAAAAGCTATCAGATGCTGCCAAAAATTAAAACGGTAATATGAATAGATATATAGAAGA
>NC_051409.1:22244746-22245079 GCF_015228065.2 Penaeus monodon | reverse complement strand
ACAGTCATCCACTTCGCAACTGTTATTTTTGTTCCAGTCATTCACGGTATGAGCTGTATAACTTGTGGTTTTCCCTGGCAAATGGCCGGGTCAGGAAACAAGGGAAGTATTCGTTTCTCAAAACATATTGCAAAAAAATCTTCCTATTTCTTCATATAAAAGAGGAGAGGGAATACTTGATAATAAAACAGAACGAACGATAAATCTCATTTTTAAGATGATGGTAATGCTTCGTGTTAAACTCTACGGGTGAGCATCATGTATCACCCATGGAATAATCCCTTACTTATCACATGGTGATTTTGCTGGGCGATCAACACGAACATGCCTCGT
>NC_051409.1:22242941-22244438 GCF_015228065.2 Penaeus monodon | reverse complement strand
AGAGGATGGTAAATAAAGTAATAAAAAAACTTTTCACATCGTAAACAACAGAATAGGAAAAATCGAACCATCTGTCGTTCACATACGTTCTTCGATTTCTCCATCACTTAAAAAATAAATAAGTCAATACATTTTTATATACTGTTGAGACTCCTTAAACCTAACCAAGCCTCCATATGACCCCTAAAGTGTGAACCATACTACTTCCAACGACTCGCAAAATCGTTACGCAACACGAGCATTGACGACTATATTTTAAGTCTGTTTTTGCACGTCCATTGCCGTCCGAATGTGGGCGTGGCTCGAAAACTGAAACCGATGTTTAGAGCCTGTAGCATCACATTTATATGAATAATTTTCATAGGCGTGAGAAGACTGTGTGCTCTTTATGGCCATCAACCTTTACATTGCGTCAGCGAATTCTTTTATAAGCTATATCACGTTTTGCGTGATATAGCGTACAATACAGGGCGATGGAAATTACTAGAACATTTTTTTTTTTTTGGCCAGCGTCTTTCGCCAAACACGGTGCACGGTCATTAGGAGTAAACTTACCCATGTCTTTAAGAAAACCATCTTAGTCCAAACCAACTAACTTTTTTCTGGTGAATCTTTCAACCTCGCAGCCCAACATTGTATTGAACACGGGCAAGTTGCAAACTGAAGCTTTCTTTGAGGTACGCATAGGTACTCACAATATCTGAGTTATGATTAGAAAAATTATGTCATTTGCTGATACTATGGCTGGCTAAGAGTTTGCTTGTTTATTTTCTTGTAATTGCCAATGCGGTAATTTGGTTGCATGTGAGATGAATGGCCCATTTTCGTAAGTTTATATACGATAGACCAGGGTCTAGAGTTATACTTCAATGAATCTTGCGATATACATTATATATCTTGTATCCTGCGTTCACAAATTACTGGCATTTTTGCGGATAGTAGCATATTGTAAATAAGAGTAAGTCATTATTTATGTAGTAACACCGTTTTACTATTTTGATTATCATGGGAATATTGCACAGGCAAACAGAGAGGAAGTACCGTGGATACAAGTTAGTAAACTTCCACCTTGATCTGCGGCGCTCGTATCAGGGCTGTCCACCTCATTAACACGGCTGGGGCAGGGCTTATCTCCCTTGTGCTCTCACCTTGTGGCGGAGACAGCCGTGCAGCTCCGTTGAGAAATTAGTTAATATTCTCTGATGAATATGTATCTTGTAAAATACTGCGAGAGATATTCACTTTTCATCCCAGGAATCTTGATCCGATCTTTCAAGTCCCTCCGCAGACGCTCAGTTGTCTGAATGTGCACCGACTCGTCCTTGGGCTCCACAACATTTTCAGAATGAATGACTACCTTGTGTAACCATGGTCCTTTAATGACCATTCTTAAATTCACCAATGCCGCGCTGGTTTCCAGTTCTGGTCTTACGACCTGATCTTCGGCCACGTCAACATCTCAGGGCGGTTAAGCCAGAGCCAGGTAAGGTATGTCTG
>NC_051409.1:22242250-22242814 GCF_015228065.2 Penaeus monodon | reverse complement strand
CTTTAAAAATCCATTGAGCATCCAACCAGATAACTATCACGATAAACCGGATAAACTACTTCTTTCCTCTCGCCTCTCATTTTACATTTTTAGGCATTTCTCCTGGAATCAACATTTCTGGAAGTTTCGCCTTCCCACAAGATGCACAGAGCTGCTCACCTCCCAAAACTAAACGAATTTATGGTCAAATTGGCGAAAAAAAATTCGAATCGACTTCGACGATACATTACTTACATTGAAATTAAAATGTTACGCACATGGTAGCATGCAATTGTATAATAGCTATTCCATCCCTGCGATCGTGAATCGTGACTAACCTGTCCCGTGCATGAGCATTACCTTATGACATTTTAAACTTTGTCTTTTTCACTTTGTCTTTTTTGTTATATTAATGGCAAAAAACAGATGTTGATAATGATTTGACATCATGGTTATTCAAATGATGCAGCCGCTTATTCCGACCAAAACCTGACCTGTATATTTTTTCCCAACGACGTTTGCTGTTTCATAGTTCATCAAGCCGATGTTATTGTTTTTTTGTGTATAGTTTTTTATTGTGTGTGT
>NC_051409.1:22241729-22241880 GCF_015228065.2 Penaeus monodon | reverse complement strand
TTTTACATATACACGTATACTTTATTGCGAGAAAACATCCCATCTGATATGTAAATACTTGATTTTGAAGTTGTTGACTGCAGGCAGTGATTGCAGCAGAAAGGTGGATTTCAAACTTGTGTTTCACACATGGAAATTTAAAGTTATATAG
>NC_051409.1:22238819-22240470 GCF_015228065.2 Penaeus monodon | reverse complement strand
ATTTGATAACAAACTTTGAGATCTGATATTGGGTTAATCGACCAAGAAGGTTTCTCTTAAGTCAGTTACAGAACTGAATATTTGATTTATACACAATTGAGAAGGCGGGCATTGTGCAGCGCAAGGGGATGGGTAGGTAATTTAAAATGTGACTTTACTTTCCAAGAAAAAGGTAAAGCATTAAAGAAAAGAACGAATTGAATCTGTTTCCTCCGAGTTAAACTCTAATAAGAGGTAAACTGTTTAATGCCTTACGAAAACTTTGAATTCAGTTCATGGCCGAAAGTTTATTTGCAAGAAATGGCAAGTTAGTATTTGCGTTTCGGGCGCCCTCGAAAGTGTGAGAGGAAACTTGGTTCCTGGCGTGGCTTCAAAGTAATTAATGAAGCTTCATATAACCCAGGGATCTCGGAGATATTCAGGAGTGACTGGATGCATCCTGCGGCGCAATGGCCTGTGGCGAAGTGCTCGCTACCGATGAAGAGAGAGGAAGCCACGGAAGAATGTGCGCGCTCCTCAGCTGATAGGGCTAATGAATGGAATACCGACAAGTTTTCAGGTAGAGTAATACAGGAGAGCGGGCAAACTGGACCTTATCGCACAGCCTCGGCTCACAAGGGAAATGAGGGATGAGAAGGAGCGCGGGAAGGGGAGCGAGGTGAGGGGAGCAGCGAGGTGCCGCAGACAGCGACTCAGTCGTGGTCCTGGTGTTGCGGTGAACAGAGGTGCGAACCGCGCTCCACACTCTCAGTGAGTCGACACTCGCTCTCCTGCGTCCCTCGGTGCGTCGCGTCCATGATATCCTTTAACAGTTGTATCTGATTATTCGCAAGTTTGAGTGAAGGAAATATATATATTGCAACATTTACTATATTCTAGTGACACACAAATTCCGAATTTACACCTGTCAATGATTTCTCGCGGCGGCAAAGGCGCTTAAAGTTTTCGCCGGCATCTGTATTTTAGTTTACTTACAAATCAGTAGACAATTGGCCCTAACTTCCTTCCCAACCAGTTTCCACGAATCACGTCCTAATCCCCAGTGGCCTCGCCGTCGGGATTTCCAAAGCCCCTCTCCCTCCCACGCTCCCCGCACGTCAGGTGTCAGCGCGGTCGCCTGGCTCACCTATCAGTCATCGGCGTCGCGAACCTGTCCCACATCCTAATTTCGCTGCCGCATTCGCTCTTGCTTCTTGACTTGCAAGCCATAAATATCGGAAAATAATTAATTCAAGCTTTTACTGCATTCTGAGAAATCCGCTGGCAATGCCTGTCTTGCATCGAGAAACACACAAAACACGGTCATTTTGGCATGAAGTTTCCCACATGTGAGGCCACACGACGGTTTTGTTATCAGGGCAGTCGCTAACTCAAAGGCAAAGGACGCCAGCTGAGTTCAGGACAAAAGTCCGAGACCATTGTGAAAGCTAAAAATCCGGAGTGGCGGAAGGACGGCGTTCCTTCGCCGGACTGGAGCGTTGGCGAGAGTGAATCTGTAAGCGTCGCCCTGAGAAATGGAAGAGGGATGACTGCTGCTTGCGGCAGACGCCGACCGCGCCATGAGAGCACCAAGGACCTTCACCTCCGCGCCATCGCTGGTGAGTCTCGCGCCGTGACGCCCTCGCGGCTCTGGACGGGGGCTGTGAAAACT
>NC_051409.1:22237084-22237284 GCF_015228065.2 Penaeus monodon | reverse complement strand
GGGAAAAGAAGCGTGCGGCACGATCGGTCGGTGCCTGGTCGCCACTTGGCTTGCACTTGCTCGCGGCCAAACCCTTGCTGATTGTCGACGGATGAAATAGCATTTTATTGGTGGTTTATTGTTGTTGTTGTATTTATGCGTGGGTATGATATTCTTCTTACTGCAATTCAGTCTCAAAAAGAGAGATAGAAAGATAGATT
>NC_051409.1:22235754-22236774 GCF_015228065.2 Penaeus monodon | reverse complement strand
GGTGATCGAAAGCAATAGAACACAAGAAGCCTGGTGAAAATACCAGTGCATAATCATAAACTTCCGCGTCATAAACCTTGTTTCTAGATTTGTTTTCCGCCGGACGCCTTCAAGCTCGCTGCTCCCCAACCCGGAAATAGCTCCAGCGATGCCTGCGTGGTTCCTGCGGTGAAGGTAAAAAAAAAAAATTAAAGCGACTTTCCCGACTATTCATTTTTTCGTGAGATAATTTCTTTTTTTTATCTGTTTCTCTTTTCTATTTATACAATGACTAGTTTTTGTCATCACTTCCAATATGTTTGAAAAGGGGATGGACAAGAAAACAAGTAACTCCACTAGGTCCGTCCATGGACGTGGTCTCTTGGCATCCAAAATTACTGCACAGCAATGCAGCTCAAGGATTACGTAAGACCTCACGCAATAGGTATACAAGATCCAGTTAATCTTAAATATATATCTGAAAGATATATATTGAAGCGACAGAAACGTTTACCGTATTCTCTTTCCCTTAATGTGAATGTATTTCTACAGTTTACTAATGTTTCCTAACATGTCAGCTTCTAACTTTATTTTACTTATTACATATAACATATAGCAAAGTAATGCAAACTAATTTACAACAGAGCCCACTCCATCAAGATATGGAATCAAGAAGTAGTTATCTAATTTGCAACAAATTCACTCGTTAGGCTTCGCACGCTTCCCTACTCCTGAGTAGCTCCAGGAGTAACTAAATAGTAAGACAACTGTTTCCTCAGTTGATATGGCGAGAAGAGCAGTCTCCTCCGGCAGCAACACAACTTTACCTTGCTGTGCACAGAGACAAGCAAGAAGCCGCGAACCAGCCGTCCGGAGTACTGCGCCCCGCGGCCCCGCCAGCATCGGATAGCCTTCCGCTGCCTTAGGAATTTATCCTCTTCGTGGCTGCGGCCTTATCAGTGGGAATTGCTCTTGGGAAGCCGTAAATGTGGCCTCGGGAAAGGTAGCACTGGCGGGTCGATCCAGGGAGATCAAGTCTAT
>NC_051409.1:22235186-22235460 GCF_015228065.2 Penaeus monodon | reverse complement strand
CAACAATGAGAGTAACACACACTAAAGAATCACGATTGTACTTTATCGTGATTGTCTGTTGAGCATTTTACTTCTCAAAGGAAGCGTGATGAATCCGAGAAGACTGGAAGCATTTTTCCCAAATCACCTTCTCACGGCCGTCGCCGCCAGAAGTTGCCGCCATGATTAGCTGCCTTTCATCTGCAGTCGACCCTGGCTCGGAACGGCCGACACAATTTAAAATGCCTTCCTATATCAAGCTCTAGCGAAAGAAGGTATTAAGTAATGAATGTCA
>NC_051409.1:22231086-22231960 GCF_015228065.2 Penaeus monodon | reverse complement strand
CGCTCCGCAAGTGGATTCCACAATTTTACCGTATGCGTAAAATTAAGAATCTTGCCACTCCATTTTTGTGCATTCGCTGTATTTCACATGTGGATTCCATATTTTGATGCATACCACAATTTTGACACGCAATGAGATTTAAATGTCTGGGGATTGCAAATTTGTAAATGCACAACAAAATTTTAGAAATGGGCCTAAAATTTAAGATAATTTAATATGATTTGAAGCTTAAATGACTAAGGAATGTTAAGTTATATTTGAGTTTTATTTATCTTTACTGTATTATTATGAATAAAATGTTTGTTAGTTTTTGTTGAATATTGTATTATAGTAATACAATGCATAGACAGATTCTGTTAACGGTTGACTCTTTCTTATTATATAGGCTTTCTTCCTAAGTACCTTTATCTTGGCGATGTGATAATATATATTATTCGCTGATTAACAGCACTCTTTGGGATTTTAGAGATATTTACGATAAAACTCAATGAGAAATTCTTCTTTCATTTAATACATAAGAAATACATGGCCTAAAAGTAATTTTGAATTATCTGGCGGCTTTCTGCACTGCCTTGTGCATTAACAGGGGCACCAGCATGGTTACCAAGGAGAGGATTTGGTTGTCAGGTTCCTCTGCTCTAGCTGAAGTGGCACATCATCTGGAAGTGGCACCTCTGCTGACAACGAGGTTGTGGAGGATGGCTGCAGCGATGACTGAAACCTTTGTGTTGTTCAGACACAAAACTTTCTGATGGTAGTATGTGACTTGTTGTAGCGTTGTTCTTGATGGGAATGAGGATTGGGTAATGTAGGGAACTGCGTTAAGGAAAGCCTTCATCATCAAGATTCCATCCTGCATCCCTACACACAGGCG
>NC_051409.1:22229895-22230971 GCF_015228065.2 Penaeus monodon | reverse complement strand
TTTATGAAGATTTTCGATCAGTCCCCAGGTGGATTTTTATGGCTATGCGGGTGCAGTCGATGCAGCCAAGAACAGGCAATCCAGCAATTGCCAGGAAATCCCCCATCACTCTGAGTGTTTCATTTGCTCCAGGCGATAACTTACGTCACACGGCTGCTGCATCTGCTTGCATAACATTGTGAGACACTATAGCAATCTGAAACTGTCAGCTGGTGACTGCCAGTGGCCATATACCTCGAGGTGATGAGCACTTGTAGGTGAGGAGGCACAGGAACACCTGTTGGATGAAATTATGTAATTTTTTTTGGGAAAAAGGATTCACGAAACTGAAATAAACTACCAATAATCGATTAAACATTTAATTAGGAAACGTTTCCTCTAAATAGATAATCGCTACAAATGTATTTTAAAATAAGAACCAGATAGGTGGTGTTTGCTTAAATTAGGTTAGGTTTGATTTGGCATTATAAGTATATAAAAGTGGTCTATAAATTATTATAGATCATACATAGGTATAAGAAAAAGAAAATAGGTTAAAGATTAAGAAGAGGGGTTTTGCATGAAAATCGAAATATGATAAAAAGTTAAAAGCAGATCATAATGACGTCTGCTGCTAAGAGGCTGAGGTAAGTGGGGTAGAATCCTCTGCATAAGATTGTGTAGTCTCCTTCGTCATCCCGAATCGCGACAGAATTCGCTCTCTGCCATCGCCTCGAAAGGATTCGTGCGACGACCACCATCTCGGTGTTCTCTGCTGCAGGCGATCCAAGCGCCGTAGGTCTTGCCGATGGCGAAACATGATTCTAGAGATTAAATTAAGTTTCTATAGTAAACATGTTACACTAATCAGTGGTTATAACATTTCATGGTGCAGTTACTTAAATCTATGACGGAGCGGTGCGTGCCAAAATTCGCCCAAAAGTAAAACGCAGTTAGTTTTCTTGAAATAATATATAACAATATTATGTTAGTCAATTTGTAACCTTTCAAAGTATGACAAGAGAAATAGAATGCATTATACAGTATGTTTTGGAAGTAAATGCACAAAGCTTTATGGAACTTCAGGGATTCAGGAT
>NC_051409.1:22229616-22229876 GCF_015228065.2 Penaeus monodon | reverse complement strand
TCATGTTGGTTCCACTATGTTTGTCTGTGAATTTCATGACCTTATAATATGGAGCGACTGTATTATTTCGTGAAAAATGTTCTTACCTTAACATTCGGAGAGTACAATTAGTCAATTCACATGCATCGATCGACAACATCTGAGGTTGATTTTCAGAGGGAAGCTATGTTGGCCAAATGCTGCAAAAATAAATTGACAAGAAAAACGAGCAAATTTTCACTTTCAATATAACAATATTTATAGCCAATTAAATTCTAGAA
>NC_051409.1:22229198-22229274 GCF_015228065.2 Penaeus monodon | reverse complement strand
ATGCCAAATCAAACCTAACCTAATTGAAGCAAACACCACCTATTTGGTTCTTATTTTAAAATACATTTGTAGCGAT
>NC_051409.1:22227406-22228294 GCF_015228065.2 Penaeus monodon | reverse complement strand
TTAATAGATAATCTAAATAGATAATCGCTACAAATGTATTTTAAAATAAGAACCAAATAGGTGGTGTTTGCTTCAATTAGGTTAGGTTTGATTTGGCATTATAAGTATATAAAAGTGGTCTATAAACTATTGTAGATCTGAATTAATGTCATATTCTTTCATTGTAAGCTTCACGAGCCTTGAATAGTGGCACTGCTGTTTTCCTGAGAAATTTCTTTAATTCATCTGTTATTTATGTTCCCAAGTCTAATTTCATACTTCACTAGGTTTTTAATTGTTCTGTCAATTTTTGGGTACAACTACTTCACATCTTACTTCATCCTGCTTTGAAAAATATTCCAATTTATCTACCCATTCATTAAATGCATCGTTCACTGAAGCATCTTCTCCCTTCTTGAGCTTCAATTCTGGAATGTCAGTCTTAAGCCAACGCTTCTTACTGTTTATAAGTTCCCGAGCAGTCAGTGCAGCTTCAGCCACATATAAAATTGACAAACTTTTATCCTCGATGCTGTTACTTTTTCTAGAACAGTCTACTATCTTATAGAACTAAAATATTACTCAGGTGATGTCTCCTTTGACTAAACATTATGTTATAGTTATACAAACAGCTTGATACCATCTTCAGTTTCATCAACAGCTGAACGCCGTTGGTAACACTATATTTTGCTACAATTTACTACTCTGGTAGAAAGAACGGGTAATCGCCACCTTTTGCTGATCCAGCAGTCTATCTAAATTCAAAATTTAAGCATAAATATAAAGGCCTCTTGTGCGTACGAGCACAAAATAAATTTGACTTTGAATTTATGATATTAAAATTTGCAAAACTAAATCAAAATGTTTAAATTCTACACCCAGGAAAAATACAAACACACACGCACACAC
>NC_051409.1:22227248-22227366 GCF_015228065.2 Penaeus monodon | reverse complement strand
AAACGCTGCCAATCAAATGTCGCTTAAAAAAATTAACCGTCAACAATGTCGGTGAATTTTTTTTACACCGCTTTCACCTGTCAGGCTCATTTTTGCAAATCTAAAATAAAAATCAATT
>NC_051409.1:22227034-22227191 GCF_015228065.2 Penaeus monodon | reverse complement strand
TCAAACTGTTTTACTTAACATATAGTCCAGCTTTGCGACTATAACGGCCACGGGGGTAGCTTGATTTTTCCTTTCGATGATATTATTGGTCAACAAAATTCAGACTAAATTAAATATTTATTCTTAATATGATAACAATATCTGTCATCCTAACTTA
>NC_051409.1:22226901-22227008 GCF_015228065.2 Penaeus monodon | reverse complement strand
GAGCAACAGATATAGATTATTATACTCTGTCCGGGGTTTAGTGTAAATCTTAGGATTTTCATAAGTCTTGTTCACCCCCTTATGTTCTTTTATGATCCTTTGAGTAT
>NC_051409.1:22225654-22225792 GCF_015228065.2 Penaeus monodon | reverse complement strand
CTAGCTAGCTTGTGTTTAAGAGTATTAATCCTTGAGATTTGCTCCTCACTCCAGTCAAGTTTATTACTACGGAATTTCTTCAGAAGATCATTAACAGGGGCGACTATGTCCGCTAAATTCGGAATGAATCTGCGGTAA
>NC_051409.1:22224694-22224862 GCF_015228065.2 Penaeus monodon | reverse complement strand
TCAAGCAGTTCATTAAGTTGATATTTTTCTTCACAATCGAGATGGTTACTTATGTTAAACTTGCTTTCAGATTGGTCTAGAACAGTAATATCACAAGTATCTTTGGCTACTTTGCTATCATCCACTATACACATATGACAGACCTCATCTCTACTCTTATCTTTACTC
>NC_051409.1:22223291-22223646 GCF_015228065.2 Penaeus monodon | reverse complement strand
TATGTATTGTCGAAAGCTACTTGGCACAACTAACTGCTTCTTCCCGATTTCATGATCATGTTTACTCGAAATACACTTTCTGTAAATAATGCCGTCAACTTCCTCATACTTGACAGTTCTGTTTTTTACATTTACCGTCGAGTTACTAGCAACTTTATTTCTTATATCTCTCAAAGTCTGACATTTACCTTGTTCCTCTATGATATCTTTCTTAGATATATCCTTAAGGGATAAATCGGGGACCACAAGTGGCACGCTTTCTTCATCTCTCATTTTCGAATTACGCGTTTGAACTCCCATGATGATATTTGCATCTTCACAGCCTGATTTTACTTCATTTGGTATGTCAACAGAA
>NC_051409.1:22222934-22223238 GCF_015228065.2 Penaeus monodon | reverse complement strand
GGCTGCAACAGCATTGACCCATCCTGTCAAGAAGTCGCTCTTAATGTAGCATCTAATGCGAGGGAACCGTCTTCCTACTCCAAGATAATCATAAAGAGTAACTAATTTTCCCTTCTTTACATGAAGGGGGACAAGGTTATCTCTAATTATTATGGTAGAACACCCCGAGTCAAAATGGGCATCTACTGGCTTATTAAAAAGTAAAGCCTTCCCAGTAACACTGTTTTTTGGTGTGAGATCAGACTCTAAAACAAAGTTAACTTTATTAGGAGGACACTTCATACCAGTACGCGATTTCAAATCA
>NC_051409.1:22221337-22222044 GCF_015228065.2 Penaeus monodon | reverse complement strand
TTGCCATTATTAATAGTAATGGATTTTAACCGAGCAATACAGCCTTAATTTAAATCAAATAAATTTAGCGACTTACTAGGATGCCAACAGAACTTTAGAGACCACGAGATTACAGTACAAATAATTAAACTTTTAAAAATAATTCGTTACAAGACTGACAAACACATGTCACTCGTAAGAAACACGAAACAGTTATTCAACTGATCCGTCGGGCACACCACAGTCTCGAATTTACAATGGTAAGATCGTTAGACTGATATCCCAAATCATGCATTTCAATATAAGCTTAAGCATGATAAAATAATGACGGAATACGTCACAGAAGGTGTGGAAGGCAAGTAGAATTTCACCTGTCGCAAAATCCTCACAAGTCTGACGTTAATGCAAGGCGAGATTAACACGACTGCATTCATTCATCACTCATCCACCACCACACTTGGACCATACATTAACTTACAAAATCGTCACTTCATTCTCCATTTGCATATCTCACCACACAGCACGGCCGGCCACTTTCTCCGCTCTCTGCATTACAGTATCTGAGAAAACAAGAACAAAATTGATTTCACTTGCATATAAGGCCTCGATTAACTGCCATTCAAAAGGATCCTACTCACTGCGCCACTTTGTCCGGGGTTTAGTGTAAATCTTAGGATTTTCTTGAGTCTTGTTCACCCCCTTATGTTCTTTTATGATCCTTTGAGTAT
>NC_051409.1:22220127-22220694 GCF_015228065.2 Penaeus monodon | reverse complement strand
TACTCAAAGTAAAGAAAATAATAAATAGACAAAATAATCATAAACTGATGGGTAAATACTATTTCACAAGATTTTGCTTTTGCCAGAGGGACCACAGAGACGAAATTATACATTCACAACGATTGCCTGATACTCGGAAGACTGTAATATGGGAGATAAAAATTTCCTGCAGATTAACAAACTAAATAAACTGTCTCTTATGCTGGGTTGTTGTTCTCACATCTATATCCATACTGATGTATCATTTATTTTACCTTTTGACTGACAAAACGTTATTTAATCTGCGGAGCAGCCCCATACGACGGAAAAACGTTAATGTCGGAAACTTTAACGTATTTTCCGCTCTCTTCTTTCGCATCAATTTGTGGAAATCATCAAGCATGGTAGGACAGTGATTTCAATCGTTTTCGGTCGTTTTTTACAGTGATAATGTAAGCTTTTACAATTCATTTACCCCCTATTCATTATATTCCTACAAAAATAACATTACACTACTCGAAATACCCATTTGAATATATCAGTCCACCAATCATCAGTGTAATTAACAATTAACTAATTTATTTTAGG
>NC_051409.1:22219667-22219784 GCF_015228065.2 Penaeus monodon | reverse complement strand
TTTATTTTAAAATTGAATTTTACTATATTCAAATGAATTTTATAACGTGTGCATTGCCAATATGGAATTTCATCCTCCTGTTATTGTCGGGTAGAATGGCTTTTAATGGATATGGTC
>NC_051409.1:22215768-22215850 GCF_015228065.2 Penaeus monodon | reverse complement strand
CAGAAATGGGCATGTATCGGCGATGCATATCGATCGATACTTTCATACTTTAAAAAAGAATACATTGATACATTTGCAAACA
>NC_051409.1:22211557-22211750 GCF_015228065.2 Penaeus monodon | reverse complement strand
ATAGAATTAAAAGGGGGGGCCCTAAAATATGCTTTTCGCACATGTGAAAATGCACTACGTTTTTGAGTTCCAAAAACATAGGATAAACCTTTTAAATTCAAATATAATACACATATACATATAAAATAAACAACATAATTTCATACCCCAATATACCACAAAATACACCTACACCCAAAAAATATACACGGGT
>NC_051409.1:22211234-22211400 GCF_015228065.2 Penaeus monodon | reverse complement strand
TATTTCATATACATAACATATATCTACATAAACCTTTAAAAACAAACAAAATACATCATGGCATATATAAATAAACAAATGTACATACAAACACATATAACACACACCTACACATATGGGATATGTATACATTTAACCCAAAAAACCCCAAAATATTTTACATACA
>NC_051409.1:22210368-22210458 GCF_015228065.2 Penaeus monodon | reverse complement strand
TTGGGGGGCAGGGGTCATTTTTAAATTTTTAATTTGGTATTTTTTTTTTTCCCGGTGGGGGATGGTTATTTGTTTTTTTTTTTTTCCCGC
>NC_051409.1:22209240-22209439 GCF_015228065.2 Penaeus monodon | reverse complement strand
AAAAAATTTAAAATTTTAAAATATAATTAAAATATATTTTAAAAAAAATATTTTATATATTTTTACATACCCCATAAAAAACAAAACCCCACCCTAGTATACATATATTCCATTCGGTATTATTATAATATTTTTTTTTTTTTAAAATTTTTTTATATAATATAAAATATAAAATATATATTTATATGTATTTTAATTT
>NC_051409.1:22209121-22209193 GCF_015228065.2 Penaeus monodon | reverse complement strand
AAATGGTTTTGCGTGTTGTTGTGTTGGGGGTGAGGCACATTCGCATGCGGGTATTGCATGGATTTCAGTATT
>NC_051409.1:22199980-22200206 GCF_015228065.2 Penaeus monodon | reverse complement strand
CCTGACGTATCTATTTTAAATCTAAGCTTTAAGGGGAGGTCTCCTGTTGTGAACAACACATCTAACGAGCGATTGACATGAGATATTGTTGAATCTTCGGCAAACTCATGAATGATACAGGCTCACCTTAAAGGTAAACACCCAACACCTTCTATGCAACCAGCACGATACCCAACTCCTCAAACAACGAAAACAAGAACACATCGTCATTCTCTATGTTTATACA
>NC_051409.1:22198645-22199088 GCF_015228065.2 Penaeus monodon | reverse complement strand
GGTTCAGATTCATAGCGTTAAACTTATGACTCTTTGCCTAAAATCAAAATATAGGTAAGATTTATGTTCTTATCTGTGTATAACATTTTTTGGGCGGAGAATTTTTGTTGATAATTTCAATGCCAAGGGAATATCTAATGTGTGTCTAGATTAGTATATTATTTGCCAGTTGTCTTGTCCCAAGGCTTGACTCTGCCACCACCAAGGATCGGTTAGTGGACACGTCAACAAAAGCTTTGTTACTTGTAAAGCAATGTTGCCTGAAATGTTGAACCCTGAAAATCATTATTTCGTGAATTTTGAATCTTAAAAAAGATTTGTTTCGTGAGTATTGAACAGTAACAACTATATCTAGTTATTGTTTATTCTTATCAAACACAAACATTAGATAATTTCCTATTGTTTAATAACAAATCTGAGTAAAAATATTCCCCTGAATCTCG
>NC_051409.1:22197523-22197724 GCF_015228065.2 Penaeus monodon | reverse complement strand
AAATGTTTAAACTGAATACACAAATTATACATTTTGGTGCACTCCCCCCACAGCCTAAAATCCACTTCCACCACTCAATAGTAGCTTGATCCTAAGAGCGCATCGCATGCATTCGCATCTCCACGCGAAAAATAGATTTGATGGAAAGCTTCTAAACAGATTGGAATGCAAAGCGAAAGAAAATGCACTTATTTTCTCCTT
>NC_051409.1:22196988-22197389 GCF_015228065.2 Penaeus monodon | reverse complement strand
AGTGGAGAGAGATAGAGAGGACCGAGAAAGATCAGAATAAAATTTTTGGACAGTTTTATAGATTCCTTAGAATGACCACTAGTCATTTCTGCCTGGAGCTGATGATAAAGTGCATAATACACTTGTCAACTGTCACCAGGCATCAGATCATCTGCTAAGAGGCCAGAGAAGGAGGGACTAAGCCCACATAGACCGCTCGTTGCCCCTGCGTGTCAGTCCCACGCTCTGGCTCTGCATTCTATACCCCTTTACAGCTTCCAGCGGACTGGCCCAATCTACTGGTAATGGCTTTGCCGATAAAAGTCAGATGTGCGCGGTATGTGATCACAGCACAGCGAGCAGGAAAGCTGTTTCTTGCTTTTTGGATTACCACAAACTGGCTGCATTACTTAAAGTGTGGT
>NC_051409.1:22193689-22194416 GCF_015228065.2 Penaeus monodon | reverse complement strand
CTGCACACCGTAACCGAGAAGAGAAGAGTTCGACAGTAGTGATGGGACAGGCATTGAGCCAGCCTTGGCTGCATATGTGGTCGCTGCCTCACTCTCTTTAAGGAGCTACACAAGGAGTTGCAGTACTTTGAGAGATTGTTTGAGTCGCTGGGACACTGCTATAAGAGATCCCCGCAGAAGTTGGATCTTCCCAAGAAGATTCGGCTGGTAAACATATGTTGTCCCGACGACTGATAAAAGGGTTGGTCAGGAAAGTTCATCTGTGATGATGTGTCTTGTTCCTTTGATGCGTTGCACTCTCAGGCAATATGCCTGTAAAAAGATGGAGCATCACAGAAGTCGTCGGTTGGAGTACTTGTTTCGGCCAAGAGACGTGAAGAGATTATAGTCTGTGAAGATCATAGAGAAAAACTGTTGTAAGTATTCTGGTGTTTATCCAGCTTTGCCGAGTGGTATGCTACAAACACCATGTTCCCTTTCCTGAAGTATAACAGCTCCTATTGGAAAGTCACTGGCAGCGGAATGAAGAACGAATGGTTTCTTGAAATTCGGGACCACTAAGACTGGATTACTTGCCAGAAACTCTCTTAGCCATTGAAAAGATTCTTGACACTCCTTGGTCCACTCCAGGCATATTCTGGCATAATCATTGATAAAAGCCTGCCATACTCAAGAAATGCATGAGAGCCTTTCTAGTCATGGAAACTGGGTAGTCGAGGATAGCTTC
>NC_051409.1:22192972-22193521 GCF_015228065.2 Penaeus monodon | reverse complement strand
GGTTGGTTACATATCCTAGTGGACAAAGGAGACATGCTCGTGAAGGAACATGGGTATTAAACAAGGTACAAGTGTATTTTACCATACTGTATGAGATTCCTTTAAAAAAGGGCGGCATTTTACAAACTCCTGTATGATAAGGATCAGTATATGTTCAAATATGTATAATCTTAAAGGAAAATTACAATTGCATTTCCCATAATCATTCACAATGTATGGAGTCCACAAGTTATGATAATCAAATGGTTATTTATTCTACTATTCATCAGTTTTATAGATATTTCCTAATCAGCACACAGGAAACTATGTTTAATTCCCTTTCTGAATTATCTGCAATCACATTTATTTTAACAAGGTTAATGATGAAGGTCGGACTAGTGAAACTCGACGAATATATTTACATAAGTAAATATTCTGTTGGTTAAAAACCAGTGGTTTACGGTTTTTTTTACATGTATTGTATTTGAAAATCAAAAAGCCTGAATGAAGAATTATGACCAACTTTTAAATTATGTGAAAAATGAGTAAATGGAACTAGGACAAGTCACA
>NC_051409.1:22190461-22190558 GCF_015228065.2 Penaeus monodon | reverse complement strand
ACCTTGTTTTTTCTTACTTAGTATAATCAATTTTCTCCACTTTAAGTAAGAGCAGATATTAGATAATGTGGCTGCCTTATCGGATGTAAAGAATATA
>NC_051409.1:22189721-22190224 GCF_015228065.2 Penaeus monodon | reverse complement strand
GCTGGCGGAGATGAGGTCATTTTCTACGAGCGAAGGGAGAAAGTACACTTACTTACGCTTACTTCTCGCTCTGGCTTCCTGCCAGGCTTATTTAGGGCGTGAGCGAACCCATGCTGAACATATTTTTTTTTCCAGAAGCGTGCTCTGGGGTTCGCGAAATAAGGTTACATCCCCCTACCGATTCCACTGCCACGTGGATATCACATCCCCCCTCCCCCCTCTCGCCTGCTCACGATGAATTACTGATTGTACTGACTGTTAGGTTTACGAAATTAGCAATAGTACGAAATATTTCTTCTCGGATGTCAAGTTCTTGGTCTTGAATTGCTTCATAAGTCTCTTGTTCTTATTGGTTACATCATTTTGGCTTCACAAGCATTGTTTTACTGAAGCTACGTCAGCATGTTTGTAGTTTGCGGTCATCTGAGCGATGATAAAGTCGTGAATTGATTTGACTGTAAATTGTTTTGATTATTCGGAGTCTTCAATTTTTTGAGTGATGT
>NC_051409.1:22189278-22189394 GCF_015228065.2 Penaeus monodon | reverse complement strand
CGCGGGATTCCTTAATTGTCAAAATTTATAAAGTTCTTCTAAGTACCTATTAGGTTTTATAGCGGTGAATCAAAATTCATTTTGGTTATAAAAAAAACAAAAGAATATTTTACGAG
>NC_051409.1:22188911-22189231 GCF_015228065.2 Penaeus monodon | reverse complement strand
TATAAAATCCTGGTATGAATCCCAAAGAGACTGGTAGGCGATCAATAAAACTCAGCTTATCCGTCCTTTCCTCTAATGCGGAGAAGGCTTAGGGTCACTAGAACCGGAGGCGTCCTTGGTAAGCTGGAGAGAGCGTGTTATATCTGAGACCGTCGGACGGGATCAGCGGAATGACCCAGCTTGGCCAGGGTCATGCGGCGACGCTAACTGTAACTCCCACTTGGTATAGCGCTATTTATAAATGGCCGTATGGTACGGTTTATACATGTCCAA
Source organism: Penaeus monodon (assembly GCF_015228065.2). Classification (NCBI taxonomy): domain Eukaryota; kingdom Metazoa; phylum Arthropoda; class Malacostraca; order Decapoda; family Penaeidae; genus Penaeus; species Penaeus monodon. Next base: position 22,188,958 of record NC_051409.1, on the reverse strand, counting down.
TATCCACAAGGTATATATCATGCAGACAGAGAGAGAAAAGGGGTGGG
>NC_051409.1:22187886-22188725 GCF_015228065.2 Penaeus monodon | reverse complement strand
TTATTGTTATTTTTTGTAAATGTATGTAACACGTGCAATGGAATGCTACATGGTTTGGCAGAATAGCTATTTTGCCACATAAGACTGAGGGGACAGAATTTCGCGCAGCCATTTGGAATACTTATATAAGAGAAACACAAAGATTTTATTCCAAAGCCATCTGTGTAATATGATTTCTTGTGCTGTTTATCTGCATCACGTAGGGTATGGGCATACTTTCAAAACTTCTGCTGGTTTTATTTTAGGGTTTCACCGAGAATTTGAAACTGTGGTTTTTAATGTCTAAGATAAGAGATTGAAGTTATATGGTAACAAATTAAAATAACTGTTAAAAGGTCGACCTGATATAGGATGCTTTCCAAAAAGCTGTGGCTCTCATCGGTTTAGCACATGCGTTTGTCATTTGAATTATTCATATCAGTGAATGGTAATGAATCCACATTGAAATCATGCCCAGCATCACTGCCTTTGTTAACGGACGATCTGAGCTGCAAGTTGATTTGATGCTGACTAGCTTTGGCTCTTCTGTGGGCGGCGACGTTGCCATGGCGACTGTGGCCACAGTTTTGCCATGTTGTGATCGGCGTCTGAAAGAGCATATAGAGAGAAAATGTTGATGCGACGTAGATACTGAAATTCCCATTTTGCTTCAGTCATCATGTTGTTGCTTTCCTTTTTCTTTTCTTCGAGACGGTCCGTTTCCCTTCCCTAGTCAAGTTCTAAGAACCTCTTAATCTCTTTTCCACTCGCTCTGCACAGAATCTCTCCCTCAATCTTCCTCTTCGTCTCGAGCTTTTTGGTTTCGTTTATCACAAGAATGTACGAACTATGTCTATTTT
>NC_051409.1:22187299-22187562 GCF_015228065.2 Penaeus monodon | reverse complement strand
GCCCTCCATTTCTTCACGAAATACAGCAAACCTCATGTTATATTATTAAAGCGAAGATTAAATGAGTCTTGATTATTCGCAGACTTTATTTACGTTACAGGTATGAGATGCTTATTTAATGAACATGTTTCTCATTATTCACTGTCTTAAAACCGTTTGTTGAACCAGGGAATGTAACTGGATATACGGTAACATTATCAATCACACCTTTTTGCTTTTCAGAAACATGTAACTTCCTTTTTCTATGAATACAGTACGCTTAA
>NC_051409.1:22186984-22187199 GCF_015228065.2 Penaeus monodon | reverse complement strand
GCTGAACGCCGTTGGTAACACTATATTTTGCTACAATTTACTACTTGGTAGAAAACGGGTAATCGCCACCTTTGCTGATCAGCAGTGTACTAATTAAATTAAGCATAAATATAAAGGCCTCTTGTGCGTACGAGCACAAAATAAATTTGACTTTTTATGATATTAAGATTTGCAAAACCAAATCAAAATGTTTAAATTCTACACCCAGGAAAAAT
>NC_051409.1:22186816-22186934 GCF_015228065.2 Penaeus monodon | reverse complement strand
AAACGCTGCCAATCAAATGTCGCTTAAAAAAATTAAACGTCAACAATGTCGGTGAATTTTTTTACACCGCTTTCACCTGAGAGGTCTTTTTTGGGCAAATCTAAAAAAAAAATCAATT
>NC_051409.1:22186605-22186760 GCF_015228065.2 Penaeus monodon | reverse complement strand
TCAACTGTTTTACTTAACATATAGTCCAGCTTGCGACTAAAACGGCCACGGGGTAGCTTGATTTTTCCTTTCGATGATATTATTGGTCAACAAAATTTCAGACTAAATTAAATATTTATTCTTAATATGATAACAATATCTGTCATCCTAACTTA
>NC_051409.1:22185994-22186513 GCF_015228065.2 Penaeus monodon | reverse complement strand
CTGATGGGTAAATACTATTTCACAAGATTTTGCCTTTTGCCAGAGGGACCACAGAGACAAAAATATACATCACAACGATTGTTGATACTGGGAAGACTGAAAATATGGGAGAAAAAAAATTTCCTGCAGATTAACAAACTAAAAAAAACTGTCTCTTATGCTGGGTTGTTGTTCTCACATCTATATCCATATGATGTATCATTTATTTTACCTTTTTGACTGACAAAACGTTATTTAATCTGCGGAGCAGCCCAAAACGAGGGAAAAACGTTAATGTCGGAAACTTTAACGTATTTTCCGCTCTCTTCTTTCACATCAATTTGTGGAAATCATCAAGCATGGTAGGACAGTAATTTCAATCGTTTTCGGTCGTTTTTTACAGTGATAATGTAAGCTTTTACAACAATTCATTTACCCCCTATTCATTGTATTCCTACAAAAATAACATTACACTATCCCAAATACCATTTGAATATATCAGCCACCAAACATAGGTAATTAACAATTAACTAATTATTT
>NC_051409.1:22180321-22180436 GCF_015228065.2 Penaeus monodon | reverse complement strand
GGCCTGAAATTTTGGGGCCCGCGCATCGCATTGGCACTGGGGTTTAATGCCTTTGCAAATTACGCTTTGTTAATTTGTGGGTTTAGGAACCCATTTTAAATTTCCCTGTTTTGTG
>NC_051409.1:22180200-22180269 GCF_015228065.2 Penaeus monodon | reverse complement strand
CCTGGGGTTGGGGCGGTCCCTTTTTCTAATGATTTTTTTTTTGGTATTCTTTTTCTGGGGGGGGGATGG
>NC_051409.1:22178799-22178883 GCF_015228065.2 Penaeus monodon | reverse complement strand
TTTTTATATTATAGCTGTAGGGAGTAAAATGTTTTTTTTATATGATGTTTTATAATATATCTCAACCTTTTATAATAGGGAAAA
>NC_051409.1:22177978-22178042 GCF_015228065.2 Penaeus monodon | reverse complement strand
AGGGGTTTTGGGTGGGTGGGGGGTGTTTTGGGGATTAAGTTTAAAGCATGGGAAATAAAATGAA
>NC_051409.1:22176527-22176598 GCF_015228065.2 Penaeus monodon | reverse complement strand
AAATATTATAAAAAATATTTTACAAATTAAACACTTGCAATACAATACATACATCAAAACCCCCAAAAAAT
>NC_051409.1:22176391-22176467 GCF_015228065.2 Penaeus monodon | reverse complement strand
ACATAAAAAAAACACACACACTAGTATACATATATTCCTATTGGTGGTTTTAAAATAACCCCAAAACCCCTATATA
>NC_051409.1:22175742-22176061 GCF_015228065.2 Penaeus monodon | reverse complement strand
TTGAGGGAGAATGTTTATGTTAATATGTTTTAAAATATTATAAATTTTAATAATATAGATATATATATATTAATTTTTATTTAAAAAATACTACATATTATACATATACATATATATTGGTGTGCACCACACAACACACACACCAACACTACCATTATAATATGAAGCTATATGTTAATATAAAAAATGGGGAAAAGCAAATATATAAAAATATTAATAATATAAATATAAATAATAATATATAAAAAAAAATAAAAATTTTTTAATCTATATTATATATAATATATTACAATAATAAAATTTTTAATATATTACACAC
>NC_051409.1:22175420-22175636 GCF_015228065.2 Penaeus monodon | reverse complement strand
ACACAAGATTAATTATAATGGTGTGATAATATTTAAATAAATTATATATATATAATTATAATTTATACTGAATATATAGGGGATAATTTTATAAAAAAAATGTATATATATGTAAAATTTATTTTACAATATATAAATAATATAAATTTTAAAATTTTAAATAATATTAAGAAATTTTTAATTTAAAATATTAAATAAACAATATATGGGTATTTA
>NC_051409.1:22175135-22175337 GCF_015228065.2 Penaeus monodon | reverse complement strand
CAAAAAATATATAAATATTCATATTCATTTAATAAATACTATAAAGGGTTTTATATATATATTATAGAATTTAATTTATAATATAAAATATAATATAATATAATTAAATTATTTATTATATAAAAAAATATTTTATATTATATATAAATTATATAAATATATAAAATTAAAATTTTATAATTTTGGGATATAGAATATTTAA
>NC_051409.1:22175031-22175099 GCF_015228065.2 Penaeus monodon | reverse complement strand
AATTATACATACATTTCCCTATTTAGTATATCATATAGATTTATTATATCATAAGTGGTGTGCGTTGC
>NC_051409.1:22174646-22174944 GCF_015228065.2 Penaeus monodon | reverse complement strand
ATAAATGAGTAATATATAATATATATAATATATATTATATATATAATTAATATATTTTAAAAAATATAACTTTTTTCACGTTTTCCTGACGTATTATTTTAAATCTAAGCTTTAAGGGAGGTCCCGTTGTGAACAAAACATCAACGAGCGATTACAGAGAATGTTGAATCCGGGGAAAATCTGAATGATACGGCTCACCTTAAAGGTAAAAACCAAAACCTTCTATGCCCCCAGCACGATACCCAAAAATCCTCAAACAACGAAAACAAGAACACTCGTCATTCTCTATGTTTAACAT
>NC_051409.1:22173767-22173871 GCF_015228065.2 Penaeus monodon | reverse complement strand
CGCATATTTTCTTTGGAGGTCACAAAATTGAAAGGTGTACTGACAAAATAACCCTCAAAAAAGAATTTTGAGGCCCAAGTCCACATTGGGAAAGAATAGTGTTA
>NC_051409.1:22173167-22173599 GCF_015228065.2 Penaeus monodon | reverse complement strand
ACCACTTTCGAATTAGTGCATGGTTTTAGATTCATAGCGTTAACTTATGACTCTTGCCTAAATCAAAAAAATAGGTAAGATTTAGTTTTATCTGTGTAAACTTTTTTGGCGGGAAAATTTTTTGATAATTTCAAAGCCAAGGGAATACTAAGTGTGTCTAGTTTTTATATTATTTTCATTGTCTTGCCCAAGCTGACTCTGCCACCACCAAGGATCGGTTAGTGGGAACGTCAACAAAAACTTTGTAGTAAACAATTTGCCTGAAATTGTTGAACCCTGAAAATCATTTTTTCGTAATTTTTAACTTAAAAAGATTTGTTTCGTGAGTATTGAAAGAAAAAATATATTTGTTATTGTTTTTTCAAACACAAAAAATTAGATAATTTCCATTGTTTAATAAAAAATCGAGTAAAAAATTCCCCGAAAACTCGG
>NC_051409.1:22171881-22172108 GCF_015228065.2 Penaeus monodon | reverse complement strand
TGAAATGTTTAAACTGAATACACAAATTATACATTTTGGTGCACTCCCCCCACAGCCTAAATCCACTTCCACCATAATAGTAGCTTGATCCTAAGAGCGCATCGCATGCATTCGCATCTCCACGCGAAAAATAGATTTGATGGAAAGCTTCTAAACAGATTGGAATGCAAAGCGAAAGAAAATGCACTTATTTTCTCCTTACATCCTACAATACATAGACACACGCG
>NC_051409.1:22171346-22171767 GCF_015228065.2 Penaeus monodon | reverse complement strand
ACATGTACATGCCATACAAAACATATAAGTGGAGAGAGATAGAGAGGACCGAGAAAGAACAGAATAAAATTTTGGACAGTTTTATAGATTCCTTAGAAAGACCACTAGTCTTCTGCCTGGACTGATGATAAAGTGCATAATAACTTGTCAACTGTCACCAGGCATCAGATTTATCTGCTAAGAGGCCAGAGAAAGGAGGGACTAAGCCCACATAGAACCGCTCGTTGCCCTGCGTGTCAATCCCACGCTCTGGCTCTGCATTCTATACCCCTTTACAGCTTCCAGCGGACTGCCCAATCTACTGGTAATGGCTTTTCCGATAAAAGTCAGATGTGCGCGGTATGTGACACAGCATAGCGAGCAGGGAAAACTGTTTTTTTTTTGCTTTTTGGATTACCACAAACTGGCTGCATTACTTAAA
>NC_051409.1:22170708-22170837 GCF_015228065.2 Penaeus monodon | reverse complement strand
TCATATAGACCCTGGGGTCGATATGGGGTTTTTGGACCCGACCCTCCCAAAAGCCAGATTTTCCCCTATTAGCCCAAAAGGTGCCCAGGTTTCATCCTGTGGGAAAAAACCCAAATTTGGGCGATCACG
>NC_051409.1:22169996-22170067 GCF_015228065.2 Penaeus monodon | reverse complement strand
GAAACCCGCCCCAATTGCTTTAACCCAAATTATCTTTTTTGGGGAATTTCCTCTTAGCCCTCGGGATCAGG
>NC_051409.1:22168750-22169152 GCF_015228065.2 Penaeus monodon | reverse complement strand
GAGATGGTGACCCTGGCTGTGGGGCCCGGGGCCCTAATAAAGGGGTAAATCCACCTAATTGTGCCACTGCCAGGGCTTTTTCACCCCGAAAAAGAGCAGCCACTAAATCCAGCGGGTTCGGCTGTCCCCAAAAAAAGCAGATGTTCCCAAAATATTTTAATTTTATTTTATATAAAAATATATTAATATATTATATTTTATATATAATATATAAAAAATTTTTAAAAAAAAAATGGGGTTTAATTTTAAAATTTTATTTTATTTTATAATATATTAAAATATATATATAAAATATATATAAATATTTTATATATATAATATCATACAATTTACACATTATTTTAAATTTTATATAAACCCTTTTATATGTAATATGGGTATTCTACATTTTATGCTTATAAA
>NC_051409.1:22168248-22168537 GCF_015228065.2 Penaeus monodon | reverse complement strand
TATATTATAAAATGATATATTAAAATAGATATATATAAAATATATATTTTTTATATAATATATATAATATAAAAATATTTTATATAAATTATATATAATATATAAATTTTTATACAATAAACTAAATATATAATTGTAAAAATTATAAAAATATATTATTTAATAAAAATATATAAAAATATATATATTTTGAATTTTTTATATTATAATATTTAAATTATAAATATATATATTTTATTTTTATAAAATAATTTATTTATAAAATATATACCCCCCCAAATAAAAATTA
>NC_051409.1:22167282-22168016 GCF_015228065.2 Penaeus monodon | reverse complement strand
AAGTCACTGCACTGCACACCGTAACCGAGAAGAGAAGAGTTCGACAGTAGTGATGGGACAGGCATTGAGCCAGCCTTGGCTGCATATGTGGTCGCTGCCTCACTCTCTTTAAGGAGCTACACAAGGAGTTGCAGTACTTTGAGAGATTGTTTGAGTCGCTGGACACTGCTATAAGAGATCCCCGCAGAAGTTGGATCTTCCCAAGAAGATTCGGCTGGTAAACATATGTTGTCCCGACGACTGATAAAGGGTTGGTCAGGAAAGTTCATCTGTGATGATGTGTCTTGTTCTTTTGATGTGTTGCACTCTCAGGCAATATGCCTGTAAAAAGATGGAGCATCACAGAAGTCGTCGGTTGGAGTACTTGTTTCGGCCAGAGACGTGAAGAGATTATAGTCTGTGAAGATCATAGAGAAAAACTGTTGTAAGTATTCTGGTGTTTATCCAGCTTTGCCGAGTGGTATGCTACAAACACCATGTTCCCTTTCCTGAAGTATAACAGCTCCTATTGGAAAGTCACTGGCAGAGGAATGAAGAACGAATGGTTTCTTGAAATTCGGGACCACTAAGACTGGATTACTTGCCAGAAACTCTCTTAGCCATTGAAAAGATTCTTGACACTCCTTGGTCCACTCCAGGCATATTCTGGCATAATCATTGATAAAAGCCTGCCATACTCAAGAATGCATGAGAGCCTTTCTAGTCATGGAAACTGGGTAGTCGAGGATAGCTTC
>NC_051409.1:22166724-22167115 GCF_015228065.2 Penaeus monodon | reverse complement strand
GGTTGGTTACATATCCTAGTGGACAAAGGAGACATGCTCGTGAAGGAACATGGGTATTAAACAAGGTACAAGTGTATTTTACCATACTGTATGAGATTCCTTTAAAAAAGGGCGGCATTTTACAAACTCCTGTATGATAAGATCAGTATATGTTCAAATATGTATAATCTTAAAGGAAAATTACAATTGCATTTCCCATAATCATTCACAATGTATGGAGTCCACAAGTTATGATAATCAAATGGTTATTTATTCTACTATTCATCAGTTTTATAGATATTTCCTAATCAGCACACAGGAAACATGTTAATTCCCGTTCTGATTATCTGCATCACTTTATTTTACAGGTATGATGAAGGTCGATATAACTGCAATTACTCTGAACCAAATG
>NC_051409.1:22165840-22166624 GCF_015228065.2 Penaeus monodon | reverse complement strand
AAACAAATTTTGGAAACGTAATTACAGACTTTTGCGTTCTTTTACCCTTTCCAGCGGATGAACTTCGGATTTTCAGGAGGCAATTTCGTTAAAGGAGGAAACTAGGAATTTGTTAATACTTTCGTCTACAGAAAAAAAAATCTATAATGCAATGACAGAATTTCTAAATGTATGCTGTTGTTTTTGCTCCGGTTTAATCCTGCCTGAGAAATAGAAAGTTGATGTCATGCTTAAAAAAAGGTTTTCTGAAAGATATGAATTTGTTGTTTCCTTGTACCCAAGAAAGAGGAAACTGGGATGGCTGAGCTGGCTTGATGAGGTAAGTTCCCCATAAATGGGTGGAAAACCCATATATTCTAACCATTTGTTAATATCAAAACTCCGAGGCAAGGATATATATCGCATGCGAATTTTCGTTATGTACCGCGGCCCAAGTATTGCACTAGTATAATAACGTAGCACTTATCAGTCCAACAGGAGAAATACTTCGCGATAATGCTTCATTACTAACTGACAGTTTTTCTAATTTTGAAATTCTCAGCCGAAATCTCAAAACGGGGGTACTCCATTGAAAAATACACACATCTACACCGAGGGGGAGTAAAGGCAGCAAGGAAAATGGCCAACCATCATATTTCGAACAGATGATAAATACAGTAATTGAGAGATTCTGTTTGCTTATTTACTACCCAAAGGGGAAGTAAACACTAAATGAAATCCGTCCTGAACCCTAATCTGGTAAATTAAAAAACATTGTATAAAAAAAAAATTTTATAGTGTAAGG
>NC_051409.1:22162744-22162840 GCF_015228065.2 Penaeus monodon | reverse complement strand
GCGGGGGGGGAAAAAATTTCCCCCCCCCCTTTTAAAGGGGTTAAAAACTGAAAAGGGGGGTTCCTTTTTTGGGGGGGGGGCCCCAAAAAAACCCCC
>NC_051409.1:22162402-22162699 GCF_015228065.2 Penaeus monodon | reverse complement strand
CCCCTTTCCCCTTTAAGGGCAAAAAAAAAAAACCAATTGGGAAAAAAACCCCTTTTTGGGGGGGGCTTTGGGGGAAAAAAACCCCCCGCCGGAAAAACCCCCCCAAAAAAATTGGGGTTTAAAAAGGGGGGGCCCCCGGTTTTTTGGGGGGAAAAAAAGGGGGGGGGTTTTAAAATTTTTTAAAAAAAAGGGGGGGAAAAAAAAAAAAATTTAAAAAAATTAACCCGGTTTAAAAAAAAAATTGGGGAAAAAACCCCAAAAAGAGAAAAAGGGGGGGGGGTTAAACCCCCGGGGGGG
>NC_051409.1:22161861-22162291 GCF_015228065.2 Penaeus monodon | reverse complement strand
TTTTTTTTTTTTTAAAAAAAAAACCCCAGGGAAAAATTTTAAAAAGGGGGGAAAAAAAAAAAAGGGGGGAAAAAAAAAAACCCTTTTTTTTTTCCCCCCCAAAAAAAAAGGAAAACGGGAAAGGGGGGGTTTTTTTTGGGGGCCCCCCAAAAAAAAAAATTATAAAAAACCAAAACTTTTTAAAAAAAGGTTCCCCCCCGGGAAAAAAAATTGGGTTCCCCAAAAAAAAAGGGGGGGGGGGGCCCCCCCTTTCCCCCCGGGGGGGGGGCCCCCCCGGGGAAAAAGGGGGGGGCCAAAACCCAAAAAAATTTTCCCCCCCCGGGGGAAAGGCCCCCCCAAAAAGGGGGGAAAAAAGGGGGGGGGGAAAAAAGGGAAAAAGGGGAAAAAAAGGGGGGGGGGGGAAAAAAAAAAAGGAAACCCCCAAAAAAAA
>NC_051409.1:22161541-22161834 GCF_015228065.2 Penaeus monodon | reverse complement strand
AAAAAAAAAATTTAAGGGGGAAAAAGGGGGAAAAAAAAAAAAAAAAGGGGTTTTGGGCTTCCCCCGGGCCCAAAAGGGGCGGGGCGCCCCCCCCCCCAAAGGGGAAAGGGGGGGGCCCCCAAAAACCCCCCCCCCGGGGGGGGGGGGGGGAAGGGTTTGCCCTGGGGGGCCCGGGAAAACCCCTTGGGGGGTTAACCCTTTAACCCAAAAAAGGGGGGGGGGGAAAAAAAGGGGGGGGGGGAAAAAGGGGAAAAAAAAGGGGGGGAAAAAAGGGGGGGAAAAAAAAATTTTGG
>NC_051409.1:22161169-22161335 GCF_015228065.2 Penaeus monodon | reverse complement strand
GGGGGGGGGGGGGGAAAAAAAGGGGGGCCCCCCAAAAAAAAAGGGGGAAAAAAGGGGGAAGGGAAAAAAAAAAAAGGGGTTTGGGTGGAAAGGGAAAAAAAAAACCCCCCCGGGGGGAAAATTTTAAAAAAGGAAAAAAAATTTTTTCCCTTTTAAAAAAAAAGGG
>NC_051409.1:22159730-22160576 GCF_015228065.2 Penaeus monodon | reverse complement strand
CGGGGGCCACCAAGTGTGAACGCCTGAAAGCAAAACTTATATATATTTTTTTAAAAAAAAAACAAATTAACATGAACGAATTTGAAAGTAATTACAGACTGTGCGTTCTTTTACCCATTTCCAGGGAGGATGAACTTCGGAGTTCGGAGGCAATTTCTTTTAAAGGGAGGAAACTAGGAATTTTTTAAACTTTCGTCTACAGAAAAAAAATCATAATGCAAGACGAAATTTTTAAAATGTATGCTTTTTGTTATGCCCCGTTAACCCTGCCTGAGAAATAGAAATTTTGATGTCATGTTACCAAAAGGTTTCTGAAAGATATGAATTTGTTTTTTCCCTTTTACCCAAGAAAGGGGAAAAACGGGGATGGCTGAGCTGGTGTGAGGGAAGTTACCCTAAAGGGGGAAAACCCCTAATTCTAACCCTTTGTTTAAAATCAAAATCCCAGGAAGGTATATATCGCATGCGAACTTCGTTATGTACCCCGGTCAATGTATGAAATAGTATAATAACGTAGCACTTATCAGTCCAACAGGAGAAATACTTCGCGATAATGCTTCTTTACTAACTGACAGTTTTTCCTAATTTTGAAATTCTCAGCCGAAATCTCGACAGGGTACTCCATTGAAAAATACACTCACATCTACACCGAGGAGAGTAAAGGCAGCAAGGAAAATGGCCAACCATCATATTTCGTAACAGATGATAAATACCAGTAATTGAGAGATTCTGTTTGCTTATTTACTACCCAAAGTGACGCTGAATGTGAATCGTACTAACCCTAATCGGTAAATTAAAAAACATTCGTCGCTAGAAACGAAAACATTTCTAATTGTGTGCAAGTGG
>NC_051409.1:22153577-22154107 GCF_015228065.2 Penaeus monodon | reverse complement strand
CCCCCCCGGACCGGAAGAGGGGGGGGGGGGGGCTATGGTTTTCCAAAAATGCCCCGGGCCCCCTACAAAAAGCCCTCTAAAATTTAAAAAAGGGTGGACAATTTTCGGGTGCCCTGGGGGGGCGCTTCTTTAAGCACGCGTGCCTCGACCCCACTTCCAAAAAAAAACCCTTTGAGCCGGGTTTTTTTCCCCCTTTTCCCCCTCCCGGGCATCCGTTTTTTTAACAACGGATTTTTTTAAACCGGGGGTTCCCCCACCTAATTACCAGCTTCCAATTTTTTTTAAATTTTTTTTTTAGGGAAAACAGGCGGTTTTTTTTGTTAATTTTTCCAATGGTAAAGCCCCCTTCAATTTTTGGGTATTTTCTTAAATTTTTCCCAAACAACCGGGGCCATGGTAAATTTCCTTCTTTTTCACCTTTTTCACCGGTTTTCAACAAGTGGGAATTTTTTTAAAAATTGAAATGGTGAATTTTCACAAACAAATTTTTTTTTCCGCCCTTTCCTTATTAGTTCCAATTTTTTTTTAAA
>NC_051409.1:22153129-22153333 GCF_015228065.2 Penaeus monodon | reverse complement strand
TAACCGTGTGATATCCAGAGTTCATATCAGTTCGTCACTAGTGTAAATTTCCAAATATTAGATTTTTTTTCTTGTCTTGTGTACATTTACACGGTGAGGTTTTGTTTTACCCGTTTTTTCCCATAGTACAAATACAGTAAATAGTTTATGTGTACAAATGTTTACTCGTTTTTTTTAAATTACGGTTAAACTAACATCAGTACC
>NC_051409.1:22152890-22153100 GCF_015228065.2 Penaeus monodon | reverse complement strand
GATGACATTTTCCCCTCCTTTGCCCTGGTGTGAAATGCCTCATTCAACCATTTCTTCGATTTTTTTCATATTTCAAGTTTATTTCTTTTTTTCATTTTTGTTTTTTGTTCAAAAAATTTTGGGAAATTTGTGATAACGAATTATAAAATTTCCTTTCATTATCGCCATATTTTTTTCCATATTGTACAATTTATTTATACTGATATATAT
>NC_051409.1:22152229-22152293 GCF_015228065.2 Penaeus monodon | reverse complement strand
ATCTTTAGGCTTTAAGTTAAAATAACTTGCAACCAGAGGATTGTCTATCAGCCGATCAGCTGTC
>NC_051409.1:22149550-22150500 GCF_015228065.2 Penaeus monodon | reverse complement strand
ATTCCTGTGAAAGAATATTTTCATATAGCTGCACCTTTACAAGAATTCGTATTTAGTTTTTAGTAATTTCATCTGTAGCCTTTCGTGCACAGGCAAAAGGTATCTTTCTATTTCACTGACAATAGCCGCTGACAGTACACTTTGTAAATTACTACTGTTGAGCCCCCTTGATCATACTAGCGGGTAATTTGATGTCGAGATCGTTGCGACAGACATGTAACTTCGGTGCAAATTTACGCATTTTTAAGATGTCTTTACTGTCACTAAGAGATGAAATTTAAAACAACCAACCCTACCTAAGCTCTGAACGCGTGCTTACCCAAGTTATTTGAATATAACAGAATTTAGCGCCCATAATTCTTAAAACAAATTAAGAGTGATCCCTGGTTTGATTGTGTTAATTAGATGATTATCCAACGGACTAATGAGGGATGAGAGGAAGTCTTGGCCAACACGGTTCGCCAATCGCTGCTTTGTAAGACATCGATGCTCTCATCTGATGGGAGGCGGGTGGAAAAGGGCACTATAATAATAGTGGAAGATGAAATGGTAACAGAGAATTTAACAGATTCTGTACAGTTACGTCCACACTACGGTTTAGTAACTGCTCATGCTTTGCTTTTTTCATTTAATATATAAGGTAAAAATATTAGATAAAGAAAATACTATAAGATAGAGTTTTATCCATAAGGAATTGACATGGATGTTTTGCAATGATTAATCAATTAGATTGTATTGGCCTATAATTTTTGTTATATACACTCATGTGGCATAGCAGACACTGAACTAAAAAAAGAAGTGGAGTATCTTAGGTGAAGATGTCATGGCCAGAAATTTCAATAAAAAACAGACATATTCCGTAGGAACCGTAAATTGTAGAGGATCCAATTAACGAGGTTCCATTTTTTCCTGATTTAGAAGCTTCGAGAAAGGCTGGAACACAAACTGGG
>NC_051409.1:22149174-22149526 GCF_015228065.2 Penaeus monodon | reverse complement strand
ACGCACAACGTTTTTCCCACATCTCAAACGTTATTATTATAATAATGATTCTATGTAATCTCGCCCATTCTGCAGTCAGAAGAAAAGAGTCAAACACGAGTTAGTAACAAGTGATATATGTATATAATTTTCATTAAAGATAGTTTTTTCTGTTGGTCAGTTTTTTTCTTTCTTCCCTTTTTCCTTTTTCGTGGTGCCGTGGTACTGAGTACTTATTTTTTAGGAAATTGTTTTATCAATACAAAGAATACCTAGGGAAATTTTTTTTAAAGGCAAGAGACGGTAAGCACTTCAGGAATATGTAAACCCGTTATGTCCGTCTCATGCACAAGGAACCAGCTGGGCGCCTTTT
>NC_051409.1:22148742-22149036 GCF_015228065.2 Penaeus monodon | reverse complement strand
GGAGACCCGTGCTCGTACGGATTCTTTGTGAAGTGTGACAAAGGGCAAGAGCAGCTGCTGGACAGTGTTCCTTAATTGATAGGGCAGAAAAAATATTTGGTTTACTCACGGAGAAATAGATTTTTTAAATTGACGATGAGAAACATTGCGGTGATTAAATTTTTAGTTTCGTTTGTGTCAGTATAAAATTAAGAGGTATTTAATCGTTTAAGCACTAATCGTTTTAAAATAATATCATTTAAGTTCTTAAAAAAAAGGGGAAAATTAATAGCTTTGGTCTTAAGGAAATTAAGG
>NC_051409.1:22147345-22147917 GCF_015228065.2 Penaeus monodon | reverse complement strand
ACCCCGGTCCAAAGCTACCACAAATATATAGAATTAGATTTCAATGCAAGACAGATGAAATAGGCTAAAGGCAAGAGAGAACCATTATCCATGGGTTTTTAACTTTGATAAAGATGAACTGGAAGCAGAAGACCTCAGCTCGGGTTGAATCCAGTTGCCCAATTTGCGATAAACGCTTTCGTCTTGAATATCGCAAAGTAGATACACAGCTATCTAAGGTTATGCACCCTCTTCAAATGTAAGAGAAAACTGGTGGAGAATGCACCCAGACAGGATATGCCCATCCTATGATCTATATTCGAAAACCGAACTCGAACTGCTACATTTTCTGACAGTTATTCATTACAGATTTCAAATAGTGCCAATAGGACTGACCTCTGGTAAGATAGGGCAAGAATGCATAATTATTTCTTTTGACATTGTTGTTTATGCCAAATACCATTCATTATTTATTAAATGACTGGAGGTAATATTTAGGGATTGTGAAAACATGTGTAACTAAATTTAAGCATATGTTGAATAGGGAAAACGCCTGTTAAATTAGGTGGAGACTGTACGAAATTATGTACATC
>NC_051409.1:22145594-22147282 GCF_015228065.2 Penaeus monodon | reverse complement strand
GATCGAGTAGAAATGTAAAACGATGAGAGGTAGAACCATTCATCTTTAAAACAGATGTAGTTCTTGGTACATATTCAGGTAGATGGTGCATTGAGTGTAGGATATAACTGGAAGTTGAAATGGAGGGAGTGAAACTATTCTGTTACAGACACTGAAGTCATTGTAGCTGTATTGCCTTTCTAGAATTCTGGACACTACATATAGGGAAACAGGGTCATATTACATACTGACCATTTACCTTTGGTATTCACTTCAGTACCCTGTATAAACATATGGATATTGGAAATGACAGAATTCAGTTATTGCAGACCAGCTATTCATGCCAGTCTTAAAAACCCAGGGTCAGACTAATCAAGGGAGCGAGATTTCTCCCACAGGAGTAAATACCAAAGGAAACAAAGTGCCATTTGGTAATGAAACATCTGGAAGGAAGCTTGATCATCAAACTGAAATCCAGATATGCATAATTTCTAGACTGCAGATGGGTTAAAGATGAGGATTTTCAAAATCAGATCAAATCTATCACACATCTTGGTCCTCATAAAACAATTGGTAAGTCCAAAGATTTGTTTTCCTGACAAAACTTAGGGGTAGACACCATGTGTTCTGTAAATGAAATTGTTCATTTACTATAGGATCTTAAAATTGCTTGATAGGATATCATATATAAAACTGGCATACATTCCGGCTCGTGAGTAACCAGAGACACCGTGATAATGACTCGCAATCACTCCAGTCTTGTTAAACTGAATGCATTTAAGTATTACAGCCTCATGTGTTTTGATAGAAATGGCAGCACAGAAATTGTTGTCTGACTGGGGTGTATATAAAAATCAGATTAGAGTAGGTCCATGGGATACTTAAATAAGTACTAGATAATCTTTGTTCATAGTAACCACATGAATGACCATCACTGTTCAAACACTCATTTCCTTTGTTTATCAACAGGACCACACATGAAACCAACAGGATAAGCCATTCATTCAAACCTTTAGATGATGACACTAAAAGATTGTCAAACAAATGACAGAATTTTGAGGACACCAGTGTGAAGCTAACAGTAGGTGAATTTGTATTTGTAAATAAATCTTTGTGCATTGGCACAGCTGGATGTTGCAGGTATGATGATGTGGGTCATTTAAAGTAGTAGCGGTAATAAGGTATGTGGACGTATACAAATTGAAAGATACGCTTAGCAGAAAATAGGCCTGCCGACAAATTTTAAATCCAGAGAGTCTAAAGGGCAAAAGAATGCAGAATGATATGAATGAAATACTTTTTTTCTTTAAATTCAAGTATAAATCTAAATGCAGTGCTAATACAATATAGCTCAAGAAGTATTGGCAACTACAGAGATACGAGATAAGTGTCTTGTGATCCCAAATGTGTGAACATGTAGTAATAAATCCAACCATTTTCATGGTAGTTATACTTGCAGATGTATATTAGCCTACGCTGTTTCATTTTTACAGGTTTATATTACCAGCACATTTGATTTCAATAGATTTGAAACGGAAAAGAAAACGTGTTAAAAAACATTAACTTTTACTTGCATATCCAGTTGTGGATTCTTTTATTCTTCAAAGACCCTCTGGCCTGACTTCTCCAGAAAAACTCTAGCGACCCTCATTTGGGTCGCGACCATGGGGCTAGAAGCCACTGCTCTAAGGGCTTCTTCAGTTGGGTAC
>NC_051409.1:22145398-22145510 GCF_015228065.2 Penaeus monodon | reverse complement strand
GGGTGGGGGGAATAGTATGAGCAATAGGAGAGAGGGTGAGAAAAGATGGGAAGTGGACACATCCCAGACAAACACATTCAAGTTGCGTGTAAACACAGCTGATACTGTTTTG
>NC_051409.1:22141162-22141247 GCF_015228065.2 Penaeus monodon | reverse complement strand
TTGCACTTCAGTGAATAGCAAACTGCTCTGTTTTCAGAGTACTTTTGCTTTGTCACTGCTCTCAGCGGGCTTTTCCCTCTAAATA
>NC_051409.1:22139492-22139588 GCF_015228065.2 Penaeus monodon | reverse complement strand
CAACATGCGCGTTAAAATCGACATGATTGAACACTGCCCAAACATAAACAAATTAAATAACAGCTACTTCTTTGACTAACAACACACATCCACATG
>NC_051409.1:22135840-22135936 GCF_015228065.2 Penaeus monodon | reverse complement strand
ACTATAAAAAATCATTTACAACCTTCTCGTTTTTATCAATATAGTTGTTATAAAAATATATATATTTCTTTAATCAATAAAAAAATCATAAAACGT
>NC_051409.1:22132525-22132910 GCF_015228065.2 Penaeus monodon | reverse complement strand
CACAATATAAAGGGTGACATTAATCGAGAGGAAACTACAAACATTACTGTGTTTCATCTCACCGCATCTGGAAACCAACTAAAAATCGTATATGAATCGTAATGATACACACATACATCACGGAAACCCGCACGGGGACGAGTAGGGAGTAATTTTACTTACAGGATAAGATCCGTTGGCTGGGTTGAGGAGGGCGGCGACCCGGTAGTTGGGGGCAGCGCCGTCGACCGAGGTCTGCATCGTCACCCCCACTAGTTGCCATTTGACCACGAAAAACTCCGGGTTTCTGCATGTACTGATAGCACAGCGCGCATGATTCCGCCTGGTAAAGGACAGGGGGAAGGAACTTCTCTGCAAGGAAGAGAAGTTTCAGTCATGAGCGCGT
>NC_051409.1:22130697-22132404 GCF_015228065.2 Penaeus monodon | reverse complement strand
ATAAAATAATTGTACATAAAATAAAATTTGGGGGGATGTTTCTGGTTATCCGAAAGGCTTTCGAAATAAAGACACTTTTTTTCTGAAACAAAGGTCACCGTGCAATTATCTTCATGTGTGGTTGTAAAAGGTGAGGTTCTTCACTCCATTGCGTTGGAATTAAGTTTTGTCAAAGGCAAGAAAAGGATGATTCAAAATGCTGAAAATGCTTTCGGTGTTTGTGGTAACACCGCAGCAAGACGAGGAGACCATGATATTGATTCTTCCAAGAAGACTAAGCCTGAAAGGCACACTTTTTGCAGATATAGCTCTGATCAGCCCCATTGCACATGGAAGATGCGAGGGACGTATCAGGGTAACTCAAAGCAAATAAAGGTTGCCTGGTAAACAATGTGTCTTGTGCATCGCTAGTAAACTGAAGACATACTACAATCTGAGAACAATTCTTCGAAACATAAACAACGAAACTTAAAAGGGTCAATAAGAATAAAGCTTACCCGTGATCTGCAGAGTGTCTCAAATACGCCTCTCTTGTTGACGATCGTCTTGGCATGAGTTCCCTCCGGGTGTTTTGTTCCTGCGCTAATTTCTCTCCTATTTTCCTGAGACACACCTGATTTGTCTAATGGATCGCCTGTCTCCTCTGATGTCCCGGGAACTGCTCCGCCTGTTAACCTGCTGTCAGGGGGCGTTTGCGCCAGGCCACTCCCTCTCCGATTTCCCACCCTGCTGTCTCTTTCGGAATAGCTCTGCGACGCCCTTGTGGGATGTCGGGAGAATCTTTCATAAACTCTCCTTTGGCTGAACTCGTGTCTTTTTCCGGGGACAGATCTGCGTTTTGTCCGCTTTGCGAGAAGAACTTCTAACTGTATTGTCCCGAGCTGGGCGTGTTCGTTCTCTGCAGCGTGAACTTTGCTAGAGGTCGATTCTGATTTTCGAACGCCATCCTTGTTTATATGCTCAGAATATTTTTCTAGCTGGTGGTTGAAAATGGACCGACTCGCCTGCAGCGGGGAGGGCGTCTGCAGTTGATAGATGAAATCAGGTCTTTGTCGAATTCCATGCCAGCTAACTGCCGTGTGACTTGCATTTCCACCCAAGCATATGCGTGTTTTCAGAGGACGCGACGGCCAGCTCGCGTGACTGTCGCTACACTGCGCCATCAGTACTGCTATCTGTTAAAAAGAAAGAGAAAATCGAAGTTGGCATCCGCGTCCCGCACGACTGGCTTAATAACACTCAAAATTATCTCTCGTACCTCTTCGACATGTAGCATATGCACAACAGAAAAGGCGTTTACGATTTCCTTTGAAAGCAATATTCATTTATTGCACCGAAATAAAATTCCAGTGCTTTGTAAACTGAACCAGTTCACTAAACCAAAGTATTAAATGATGAGCATAGCAAAAGATGTCGATATTATATCTGCAGACACACATGCTCAACTCAGACTCGTATCAGACCGCTGTCCAGAATAAACCTTTTAAGTTATGGATGAATAGCATTTCGAGGAAATAAAAGATCCATATCAGAATCCGCTTTCACGATTCGGCTGGTGCCACCGACGATATTCATTCATTCAGAGCTACGCGCGCCCTCGAAAGTATCCTGCGTTATCTGGACACATGAAAAGCAGTGACAGGAGAATGTCAGTCACGCGTCTTTCGCTTCCTTTCCGTAGGAAAAAAACGACTAAGTGATATTCTT
>NC_051409.1:22130205-22130294 GCF_015228065.2 Penaeus monodon | reverse complement strand
CAAACATTACTGTGTTTCATCTCACCGCATATGGAAGCCAACTAAGAGATCGTATATGATTCGTAAATGATACAACACATGACATCAGG
>NC_051409.1:22130004-22130072 GCF_015228065.2 Penaeus monodon | reverse complement strand
TAAATAAATACTTATTATAATAAAAACAATCTGGTTTAGATATCTCATAAACTGCTTTTGTAATAAAT
>NC_051409.1:22128956-22129085 GCF_015228065.2 Penaeus monodon | reverse complement strand
AAATCAATGCGGACATTAAGAAAGTTGACTTTTAAAGTATAGGAAAATAGAAGCATAAAAAAGTAGCAGTGGGATTCTTTATATAACAATAATAGCAATGAGATTATCGCAGCAGACATAATTTTTTCC
>NC_051409.1:22128836-22128931 GCF_015228065.2 Penaeus monodon | reverse complement strand
CTTTATTGATGGAAATCTCCCATAACCTTTTTGTCTTAGAAATTGTTGGTGATTACATTTTAATGAGTCAATGGTTGAGCGTAGGTTTAAAATAC
>NC_051409.1:22127033-22128771 GCF_015228065.2 Penaeus monodon | reverse complement strand
ATGTCGCAAAAATTTTAAGTAGGTTTTTACTCTTTTTATCAAATAAACAGAGACAATAAAGGATTTCGTGTTTACAAAAAAGAATTTCTGTTCCAAACAGGGGCTGAATCAAAATTAAATAAAAAAAAATACACAATTAATTCCGTTTGAATACGAAACGAAACCCCCTCTTTTCTTTTTTTCCCTTGTCCCCTCGGGCTGGGTTGTCTTTTCAGTAAATTTCGGCCTCGCTCTTATGGGGTTCCCCGTTGTTTGCCTCTTTCCAGTCATGCTTAGGGATCTTGAAACCTTATGATTTTTCATAATAATTAAAAATTTATGAATAATTTCTCATAATTATCAAATATCACTAGTAACAATGGAAAAAAAGAAGGTAAAATTGCATAAGATTAAAAATATGCAATACCAATGATGGCTTTGATAAAAACAGAAAAATACCGGGACGAGTTGTGGACTTAGACCAAAACGAAATACACCGTCCTTTTTAACTCAGTTAAGTCGGTGGACAGCCCAAAGGATAGCCTTTTTAAATTAAAAAGAGGCGACCCCCCATCATAGCAGTCTTTTTCCATCGCACTGGGAGACAGGGCCTGTAAACCTTTTATAACCCGCCAACAAATCAGGATATAGGGAACGGTAAGTTCGGAGATATGCATTTGTTTCCCCCCCCGGGGAACTTTGGAACCTCCCTCATACACCCTTTATGACCGGCAGGGGTAGTTATTACTATTTTCAAAATTATTGTTCGAAACCTGGGATACGGTGTTAGGGGCCCTAGGTTTTTTTAACAAACATCTCCAAGTGATCAATGAGCCTGGTCTGTTGAAAACGCCGTCGTTGTATATTTTCCAGGGTTACTGCTTTGGCCTAATTTTTCACTGCCCTTTCCTGGAGTAAGGGGGCATCCTCTAGGGCTTTGGGTCCACATTTCCCCCAAAATACGGGAAATTTTCCCCTAGGCCAAAAAACTGCAGTCTCAAAGGAACCTTCCTACAAAATCCCTTGGAAATGGAACAATTTGATTATCAGACATGTGAAAGAGGGGAAGAGGGGTTTGATGGGAAAAAGTCCCGGGTTCACCAGGATCTCTTGATGACACTGCAATCCTTGTATTTCCTTGAGCTATCTATGAAGACTCCTGGCCGGGGATCCACACGGTATAATTCCCATTACTGTTTTAGACCCTTTCCCCCACACCACATAGTGCTTACCAGAACTTTTATTTTTACAATGGTTCCCCCCTTGGTTTGCCCCCGTGTGGGTTGGTTGTTTTCCCGCCTGTGAATGCCCAGCTCTAAGGGCTGTGAGTCCTTACCATGCAAAACAAACTGCCCCGATTGCTGAAATTTATGTTTTCGAAAAATCAGTGCAAGAATAAAGTTCCCAAAATGGCAAAGCTGCAAAAAGCAAAGAACCGTCGTCACAAAATGATTAGGGTGGTGAGACTGAAAAAATGGCCCCTTTCCTAAAAATACTGCCCCATGGGCGCATCCCGGTAGCCTGGCGCCCCGTCATCATTTTTCTGGCGAGGCAATTCGGGGAAAACTTTAAAAAAAAACCTTGGGAAAGACTTTGGGCACTACTGAGCGCTTGGGTTTTAAGACCATCACCTCTTGACCCCTTCCCCCCCGACTCCATTATTCCAAAAAGCTGTGTGGTCCTCGGGTAAGGTTGCCCTACGCCCCAACCATTGACGTCATTACAATGTTCCCTAAGACATACAAGATTATGGGAGATT
>NC_051409.1:22121347-22121432 GCF_015228065.2 Penaeus monodon | reverse complement strand
GGTTAACGGTGGACTGATTGGCACGAAGGCCGTCCGATCGCCCCAGGAAGAGAATACCAACTTATAAATCCTCGGGACGGGATGT
>NC_051409.1:22120206-22120430 GCF_015228065.2 Penaeus monodon | reverse complement strand
ACAATAAACTAATCCCAGGAAGTCTGCAACCCCAAGTTTGCTGCATCACACCAAAACTTTACCTTGCCTGTACTAAACCCACTCTTCGTCGCACCATACAAAATTTTTAAACATACATACCACATATATAAAAGAGTCCATATCTATCTGTCTGTCTATATGACGGACCCATCGGTCGATTTCGGCCTGGGTGAAAAAGTGTGAGGATGGCTCCTCGTGAGTAA
>NC_051409.1:22118603-22119085 GCF_015228065.2 Penaeus monodon | reverse complement strand
CATTAACCCTTTCCCTGTCACCCCTCCAGAGGCGAACATTTTTCTAACTGTCACAGGTCTTTAATTTTTTTGTTTATAAAATTCGTTATTTAGTCCAGATTTTTGGGGAAGGGCCCCAAAATTTTTTAAGATAATTTTAATTTTCCTTTGTTTGGGGAAACATTAGGGATTTTTTAAAACCCCACAGTGCAAGGGTTTTAAACCCCCAAAACCCAAAATTTGGGGGGTTTAGAGAATAATTTTTAAAAGGAACCCGGGTTTTTCTGGAAAAAAAGGTAAAAAAAAATTTTTAATAGGGATCCTAATTATTTCATTTTTTTGCAATAAAAATTAAATTTTTTAAAAAAAAATCATTATTCGTGGGGAAAAAGAATGCCCAATTTAAAAAAAGCAAGTTTTTTTAATCCCCCCCCCCCTTTTTTCCCCCCTTCTTCCCCTTTTTTCTTTTTCCCCCCTTTTTCCCCCTTTTCCTTTTTTCTTTT
>NC_051409.1:22118270-22118553 GCF_015228065.2 Penaeus monodon | reverse complement strand
TTTTTAAAAAATATCTTTTAAACCTATATTATTTTTAATAATAATAAAATTTAAAAAAAAAAAAAGAATAAAAAAAAGAAAAATTTTTAAAATAAAAAAATTTTAAAAAATTTAATATTATATAAAAAATTTTAAAAAAAATTTAATTTTTTTAAAAAAAAAATTTTTAAAAAAAAATTAAATTATATTGAAAAAAATTTTAATTAAATTAGAATATAAAAATTATCTTTTAAAAAATTTTTAAAAAAACTAAAAAAAAAAAAAATAATTAAAATATATATAT
>NC_051409.1:22118130-22118237 GCF_015228065.2 Penaeus monodon | reverse complement strand
GAAATGGGGAAGAGGGAAAAAATATAATATAATAAAGAATATAATAATTTTAAATTAATATAAAAAAATTTTTTATAATTTTTAAATAAAAAAAATATAAAAATTAA
>NC_051409.1:22117688-22118095 GCF_015228065.2 Penaeus monodon | reverse complement strand
GTTTTTTGGGGGGTATAAAACCCCAAAAAACAGAAAAAATAAGAAAAAAAAAAAATTTTTAAAAAAAAAAATAATATAATAATATAAAAATATATTTTGTTGGGTTTTAAAAAAACCAAAAAAACCCAAAAAAAAACCAAAAAAAAAAAAACCAATAAATCCCAATAAAAACACAAAACACACCAACACACCACACACACACCACACCCACACAACCCCCCCACACACAAAAAACAAAAAAAAAAAAAAAAAAAAAATTATAATTTTTTTATACCCAAACCCAAACCCCCCCAAAAATCCCCCCCAAACACCACAAAACCCCCAAATATAATTTTAATAAATTATATATTTTAAATATATATATAAAATATTAAATATAAAAAAATTTTATAAATAATTTTAATATA
>NC_051409.1:22117447-22117662 GCF_015228065.2 Penaeus monodon | reverse complement strand
AAAAATATACACACAAAAAATAAAAACAAAAATAAAAAAAAAAAAAAATATAAAATAAAATTTTAAAATTAATATAATATATTAATAAAAAAAAAAATAAAATTTTTAAATTTAAATAATAATAAAAAAATTATAAATATATTATTATATATTATATATATATTTTAATATAAAATTATATATATATATATAAACCAAAATTTAAACCCATATAC
>NC_051409.1:22117303-22117413 GCF_015228065.2 Penaeus monodon | reverse complement strand
CCCCCCCCCAAAAAAAAATTTAATATTTTTAAATATTATTAAAATATATAAAATATATAATAAAATTTTTTTAAAATTTTTTTTTAAAAATATAAAATATATTATATTTT
>NC_051409.1:22117138-22117258 GCF_015228065.2 Penaeus monodon | reverse complement strand
CACCCCCAAAGGGAATTTTTAATTTTAAAAAAAAGGTTTTTTTGGGGGGGCCCCCCCCCTTTTTTTTGTTTTAAAAAAAAAAAAAGGGAAGGGGGTTTAAAACCGAGAAAATTTTTTTCC
>NC_051409.1:22116913-22116988 GCF_015228065.2 Penaeus monodon | reverse complement strand
GCAATTTTAAACCCCTGAAACAGATTAGCGCGAAAAAGTTTGACGGTATATATACAAACGCTTTTAGGTAAAAGG
>NC_051409.1:22114158-22114285 GCF_015228065.2 Penaeus monodon | reverse complement strand
GAGACAGGTTTAGGGGAAGAGGAAAGAGAGAACTTTTTCCTTTAGTGCCTTTTATTTTACTTTCTTTCCATGAGTTTTCCACGCGTCCCGCTCACAAATAAGTATATGAATAAATAAACAGATAAAC
>NC_051409.1:22113584-22114009 GCF_015228065.2 Penaeus monodon | reverse complement strand
AAGTGCATGTGTTTATGAGTGTTTATTTACATGCATATAGAATGAAACACTGCCACGATATAAATGTAATGGAGTCACATTTGATCCCTTATGGCCGCACTTCCTTCGGCGCTGGAGTCGATACCCCACGGCTGACGAACTCTGACTCTAATTTGATTACATGTGTTGTTCGCGTTGACACTCGAGCTTGTCTGCCGGCTTTAATGCCCTTTCTGTTGGAGATTCCTTTGAGAGCGTGCATTCGTAGCCACGTCGGCGCCTGCTGCATCTGCTCACTCTCTCTGGCGACGATGGTTGCACGCTGAGAAGAGAAGCAAAATATCAAATCAAACCATTTTCATGGATGTGCAATATTCGCTTTTGTTTCTCTTTTCTTAATGAAGATACATTTTCTCTCCAGTGCGTTATACACTTTTACACTTAGA
>NC_051409.1:22110451-22110538 GCF_015228065.2 Penaeus monodon | reverse complement strand
GACTTTGTGCCCCACTATCTCAGCAACAACATTACCAGCTGCCCGTAAAACTATGTTTGTTTCCGTTATTGATTCAGTTCTGATAAG
>NC_051409.1:22109919-22110363 GCF_015228065.2 Penaeus monodon | reverse complement strand
TTCTGATCTCATTCAATACTTTTCTAATCAACTCTTTTTCCTCTTCATTACACGCTCTTCTGACTACACTATCATCGTCTTCTGGAAACACTCTGGTCCCTTCTCTTTCTTCCAGGGCCTCTTCTTTTGCTGTTCACCATTTTGTCGCGTACTACTCTCCCTTGTGCATTCCTGATCAATATTAACTTGAATTTCCATTACATGCTGTCGTTCAATAACATTTCTTTGTGCAGCTTGTTCGTTTTCTCTTCCTTCTACATTGTTGGAACTATCACCAGTTTCTTCTTCATTACTGTCTCCACATCTTTTCAATTTCCTCAATTTCTATGTCTGTCAGCCACTTGTTCACCCGAATTTGCCTGGCTTGATCTGCCAATCTTTGCTCAGTGACAGGAAATACTCCTATTTCATCCCAAATTTTCTTCATTCGCTGTCGATACTTCC
>NC_051409.1:22107144-22107517 GCF_015228065.2 Penaeus monodon | reverse complement strand
AAAACTGTATAGAGAATAAATCTAAGTGTAAAAGTGTATAACGCACTGGAGAGAAAATCTTCTCATTAAGAAAGAGAAAAAAAAGCGAATATTGCACATCATGAAATGGTTTGATTTGATATTTGCTCTCTTCTCAGCGTGCAACCATCGTCGCCAGAGAGAGTGAGCAGATGCAGCAGGCGCCGACGTGCTACGAATGCACGCTCTCAAAGAATCTCCAACAGAAAGGGCATTAAAGCCGGCAGACAAGCTCGAGTGTCAACGCGAACAACACATGTAATCAAATTAGAGTCAGAGTTTCGTCAGCCGTGGGGTATCGACCAGCGCCGAAGGAAGTGCGGCCATAAGGGATCAAATGTGACTCCATACATTA
>NC_051409.1:22106587-22106664 GCF_015228065.2 Penaeus monodon | reverse complement strand
AACTCATGGAAAGAAAGTAAAATAAAAGGCACTAAAAGGAAAAAAGTACTTCTCTTTCCCTCTGTCACCCTGAACCT
>NC_051409.1:22099169-22099286 GCF_015228065.2 Penaeus monodon | reverse complement strand
TATGTAGAATAAAGAAAAAAAAAAATCTAATTTATCAAAACCTTGTATATCAGAGCAAATTTTGTTGATCCGGTGTTTTGTTGTTTGGGGTTTCGGGATGATACAAAAAAAGATAGA
>NC_051409.1:22098569-22098883 GCF_015228065.2 Penaeus monodon | reverse complement strand
AAAATAAATACTGATATTCATAATTTTACATATCGGTCAAAACGGTCCAGAACTAACTATCAGGCATTACTGTCATAAAAATAGTAGTAAAAATAAATAAAACCAAAGAACAAAACTAGCAAATACACCATCAGGACAGCATCATTAACCGACATCTATCCATCAGTGGCAATCTGGCTAACAGCAGCCGAAAGGATCACGGGCTTTCTGGCTCGAAAAACTCAGTTACCAGTTCGCAGCAGAGACACCCGACATACTAACTTCCGCAGAATATATCGACATATTGACTATTGATCTGTTTATCTTTTGTTTTA
>NC_051409.1:22098227-22098502 GCF_015228065.2 Penaeus monodon | reverse complement strand
GAACAACGCGTTTAACTTTTCGAATACTGTCACCATCACTGTAATAATACGATCACTATATGAAAAATAATGTCCGGATACTTTTTACCTTTTTCATTTCGGATTTTTTATTAGATATACCGGTTCTCTTTGAGGTCCTTGTCATTATCTGTTTATCTTTCACCAACGGACCAGTCGAGAGGCTGGAGCAGGTTCTGTCGGGAGCCTCTCCAGCAAGCCCGTGGTCAGCCTCTGGAGTGACGCCTGTGTGGGTGAGGCTGTCCCTAGAAAAGGCT
>NC_051409.1:22097520-22098058 GCF_015228065.2 Penaeus monodon | reverse complement strand
GGCCAGTGGCATAATAATTCCTATACATAATGTATATAGATATGTAGCCTTTTTTTGGGGCAGCCTCCCCACACAGGGGTACTCCAAGGCGACCAGGGGTTGCTGGAGAGGGTCCCCAAGAACCTGCTCCCCCTTCGACTGGTCCCTTGGGGAAAGATAAACGATATGACAAGGGCCTCAAAAAGAACCCTATATCTAAAAAAAACCGAAAGGAAAAAGGTAAAAAAATATCCGGACTTATTTTCATATAGTGTGTATTATTACAGGATGGTGCAGTTTCGAAAAGTTAAACGCGTTTTTTTTTTCCAAGGGATGAAAAAAAATGTTGTTTTTAATAGGGATAATGGGGAATTATTGGGGGGAATTAAAAAAAAGATTTTTGAGAAGAAAACCCCGGTTTTGGGTCTTTAAGCCAATTGCGAAACTGGGATAGATGTGGGGTTTTGGCTGCGATGGTTTTTTTGAGTTTTTTCGGGAAAATTTTTCCTTTTTAGCCAGAATCCCATGATGGTTAGTTCGGACCTTTGGGTTTTGAAAA
>NC_051409.1:22096764-22097495 GCF_015228065.2 Penaeus monodon | reverse complement strand
AAAAATAATTTTTAGAATAGATGGATGAATTCGGACCGGCCATAAAAATTTTGAATATATTATTTATTTTTATTAAAAAATTTATGATATTTTAAAAATAATAAAAAAAAAAAAAGATATGTATATATAAAATTAAAATATAAAAATAAAATTATTTTTTTTATATATAATATATGAAAAATTATATAATAATATTTATAGTTTTATATTTTTATTATTTTATAAAAATTTTAAGTTATATATAATATATATAAATTATAATATATATTACATATAAAATTTTAAATTTTATATTATATTATTTTTATTAAAAATATATAATATATATTATTATATATTATATAATATAATATATTTTTTTAATTTTAAAATTTTTTTTTTTATTTTAATACTTTTTATTATATGAAATATTAGATATATATATTATTTTTTTTTTAAAATTTGTTATTATATATATTATATTTATCAAAATTTCTTTTATTTAAAATATTTAACCCCATCTTTTTTATCCCCCAAAACCCCCAACAAAAAAACCCCGGAACAAAAAAATTTGCCGGGAACATACAAGGTTTTGAAAAATTAGTTTTTTTTTTTTTTTTCCCTACATAAAAAGTCTAAAAACAAAAAATTACAAAATTGGATGCTATGTTTTTTTAATAGAACCCTAATCTTGTACCCATCGGGGGAGTGGACCCCTATGTTCCTCATGGGCCCGGGTTTAAAAATTTAGG
>NC_051409.1:22093298-22093456 GCF_015228065.2 Penaeus monodon | reverse complement strand
CCAAAAAGGAAAATTTCCCAGGGGGAGCATAGCCCGGGTAGGTCTGTAAATATCAAACCAAGGGAAAACCCCTTAAACTTTTTAGGATAAAATTTAAATTTCTGCGGTAAAAAAAGTTTAAAGGGAATTTTTCACCCTTTCGAGAAATTTCCCAAATT
>NC_051409.1:22092907-22093152 GCF_015228065.2 Penaeus monodon | reverse complement strand
TAAATTTAAAGAAAAAAAAGGATAGAATAAAAAAGGAAAAAATGTTTGAAAATATAAACCCTTTAAAACTGGGGGAGGGGGGTAAAATTTTATTGAAAAGTTTTGGTGCCTCTAATTAGCAAAAGGGGAACAAAAACAAAAAGATTTTTAAAGGGGTTCCAGTAATTTTGGGGAAAGGGCAAACTTTTTGAAGATCCTCTGCGTTGGGAAATTTTTGGGAAAGAGCTACAAAAGGGACATAAAAA
>NC_051409.1:22092515-22092625 GCF_015228065.2 Penaeus monodon | reverse complement strand
AAATATTTTAATTATTTAATTTATTATTTTAAAATATAAAATATACCCTTTAATTTTTATATATATATAATTTACATAAAACATTAATAAATAAAAACCAATGTTTCCCA
>NC_051409.1:22089263-22089428 GCF_015228065.2 Penaeus monodon | reverse complement strand
CCCCGGGAAAAGGGGGTCGGAAAAAGGGGGGAGGGAGGGGGGGGAGGGGATAAGGGGGCGAAAGGGGGGGGGAGCTTAAGAGGAAGAAAAAAGGGGGTAAAGGGGGATGAAGAAAGGGGAGGGAAAAGTGGGAAAAAGGGAAAGGGGGCAGAGCGGGGACAGGTA
>NC_051409.1:22089095-22089227 GCF_015228065.2 Penaeus monodon | reverse complement strand
CGAAGGTTTGGGGACAAGGGGAAAAAGAAAAAACTTTTTTTCCCTTTTAGGCCTTTTTTTTTTCTTTTTTCATTAGTTTTTCCCCCGTCCCCCTCACAAAAAAAGGGAATGAAATTTAAAAAAACAGATAAA
>NC_051409.1:22087896-22088634 GCF_015228065.2 Penaeus monodon | reverse complement strand
GTTTTTTATGAGTGTTTTTTACATGCAAAAAATGAAAAAACCCCGCCACGATATAAAGTAAAGGAGTCCATTTTCCCTTTTTTGGGCCCCACTTCCTTCGGCGCTGGGGGTCGTTTCCCCCGGGGTGCAAAATCTGGGCTCTAATTTGATTACAGTGTTTTTCGCGTTGGGCACTCGAGCTTGTCTGCCCGGGGTTTTTGGGCCCTTTTGTTGGGGAAATTTCCCTTTTAGAGGGGTGCTTCGGGACCCCGTCGGCGCCTGCTGGGATTGCTCACCCCTCTCTGGCGACATGGTTTTCCGTGAGAAAAGAAGCAAAAAATAAATCCAAACCCTTTTAAAGGGTGTGCAAATTTTGCTTTTTTTTTCCCCTTTTCCCTTTAAAGAAATACCTTTTTTTCTCCCGTGCGTTATAACTTTTACCCCTTAGATTTAAAATTTCTAACAGGGTTTTTTTTCCCAAAATTTTCATTAAAAACTGTTTATTGAATCTACTAATCAATTCCCCGATCATTTTTCATCATGGTCATTTATAAACAATTGTTATAAGTCTTTAATGTCATTATTTTTTAAAGGGGTTTTTTTTTCATCATTTTCATTTTTGATATTTTTTAAATTTTTTTGCCCCATTAAAGTCCTTATTTTTATTTTCCTTTAATTATTTTAAATTTTTATCATTTTTTATTATTTTCATCATTTATTTATTTTTATCCTACTATTATTTTTAAACATTTTTTGTTT
>NC_051409.1:22085030-22085113 GCF_015228065.2 Penaeus monodon | reverse complement strand
GACTTTGTGCCCCACTATCTCAGCAACAACATTACCAGCTGCCCGTAAAACTATGTTTCCGTTATTGATTCAGTTCTGATAAG
>NC_051409.1:22084506-22084943 GCF_015228065.2 Penaeus monodon | reverse complement strand
TTCTGATCTCATTCAATACTTTTCTAATCACTCTTTTTCCTCTTCATCACACGCTCTCTGACTACACTTCATCGTCTTCTGGAAACACTCTGGTCCATTCTCTTTCTCCAGGGCCTCTCTTCTTGCTGTTCACCATTTGTCGCGTACTACTCTCCCTTGTGCATTCCTGATCAATATTAACTTGAATTTCCATTACATGCTGTCTTTCAATAACATTTCTTTGTGCAGCTTGTTCGTTTTCTCTTCCTTCTACATTGTTAGCACTATCACCAGTTTCTTCTTCATGACTATCTCCACATCTTTCAATTTCCTCAATTTCTATGTCTGTCAGCCACTTGTTCACCCGAATTTGCCTGGCTTGATCTGCCAATCTTTGCTCAGTGACAGGAAATACTCCTATTTCATCCCAAATTTTCTTTTACGCTGTCGATACTTCC
>NC_051409.1:22082462-22082593 GCF_015228065.2 Penaeus monodon | reverse complement strand
TGAAAAGTAAATTCCATTCACATACTGTACATAGTATGCAGAATTTATACACAAATTCGGACCCTTTTTTCTCATACTTATCTGTTGCAAACTGATTATAGAAAGGCATAAAGCAGACGGTGCTTAATAAT
>NC_051409.1:22081758-22082080 GCF_015228065.2 Penaeus monodon | reverse complement strand
TAACTTGACAGCAAGGTATCTATTAAAAGGATAAAAAGAATAAACACAATGGTTTCCATACAACTTCATTTAGCAGTACATCAAAACTATTTTTACTGTTACCTTTCTGGACGACTTCAGCCGCATATTACGATAATTGCATATACTGCCAGCCACACTACGCAAAGTACTCATATAGAAAATATTTAACCAGTGAGACACCATATTTTACAATTATTATAATTTCCATTCTCTTAATTTTTTATTATCATTATTCCACGTCTTTTAATTATTCATGTTCGATAAACATCAGACTGGTACACATTTATATATAGGAAGGAGG
>NC_051409.1:22076067-22076141 GCF_015228065.2 Penaeus monodon | reverse complement strand
ACCCTTTACCTGACGCGATTGTATATATACCGTCAAACTTTTTCGCCGCTAATCTGTTTCATGGGTATATATGC
>NC_051409.1:22073750-22073839 GCF_015228065.2 Penaeus monodon | reverse complement strand
TCTACTATTAAATAAACAAAAAATATCAAAGACCTGTGACAGCTAGAAAAATGTTCGCCTCTGGAGGGGTGACAGGGAAAGGGTTAATG
>NC_051409.1:22072511-22072623 GCF_015228065.2 Penaeus monodon | reverse complement strand
CGAGGAGCCATCCTCACACTTTTTCACCCAGGCCGAAATCGACCGATGGTGTCCGTCATATAGACAGACAGATAGATATGGACTCTTTTATATATGTGTATATGTATGTAAA
>NC_051409.1:22064980-22066489 GCF_015228065.2 Penaeus monodon | reverse complement strand
AAGTGAAAGAGAGAGAAAGAGCATCAGTGTATGAAAATCTCCCATAATCTTGTATGTCTTAGGGAACATTGTAATGACGTCAATGGTTGAGCGTAGGGCAACCTTACCCGAGGACCACACAGCTTCTTGGAATAATGGAGTCGAGGGGAAGAGGTCAAGACGGATGATGGTCTTCAAATCCAAGCGCTCAGTAGTGCTCGAAAGTCTTTACCAAGTGTTTTTGTTAAGCTTCTCCCCTGAATTGCCTCAGCCAGCAAAATGACTGACAGGCGCCAGGCTACCCGGGATGCGACCATGGGAGCAGTACTTTTCAGGTAAGGGCCACTTTTCAGTCTCACCACCCACTAATCATCTTGCTGACGACGGTTCTTTGCATTTTGCTAGCTTCCTGCCAGGCTTTGGAGAACATTATTCTTGCACTAGAATTTTTCAGCAACAATCAATTTTCAGCAATTCGGGGCAGCATTGTTTTGCATGGTAAGGACTCACAGCCCTTAAGTAGCTGGGCATGTCACAGGCGGAAAACAACCAACCCACACTGCTGGCGCAAAGCCAAGGGGGGAACCATTAGTAACACTGAAAGTTCATGGTAAGCCACTAATGTGGTGTGCTGGTACAGGGTCTAAAACAGTAATGGTGAAGTTATACCGTTGTGGATCTCCGGCCAGGAGTCTTCATCCAGACTAGCTCAAGGACAATACAAGGACTTGCAGTGTCATCAAGAGATGCCTAGGTGAAGCCGGACATCTTTGCCATCAAACCTCTCCTCTTGGCCTCATTCACTATGTCTGCATAATCAAATTGTTCCATTTCCAAGGTGACTTCTTGCTAGGGAAGGATCTCCTTTGATGACTGTCAGTTTGTTGGACGCTAGGAAATTCCAGTATTTGGGGTGAAAATGTGGACCCAAAGCCCTAGAGGATGCCCCCTTACTCCAGGCTAAGGACAGTAGAAACATTCAGGCCAAACGCAGTAACCATGGAATATATATACCAACGACGGCTGCTTGTCAACAGACCAGGTCTCATTGCATCACTTGGCAGATGTTTTGTTAAAACCTATTCGAGATAAAGGGACAATTGGTGCGGTTCACAGGGCATAACACCGTATCCAGGTTATCGTTAACAAATATATCTGAAAGTAGTAATAACTACCACTGCCGGTCATAAAGGCTGTATGAGTGGATGGCTCTCAACGCTTCCCCGAGGGGCTGAACAAATGCATATCTCCGACACTTACCCGTTCCCTATATCCTGGATTTGTTGGCGGGTTATATAAGGTTTATCAGCGTCCTGTCTGCCAGTGCGACTGGACAAAGACTGCTATGGATGGCGGTCGCCTCTCTTAATTCAAAGGCTACTCCTCTGGCTGTCCACCGACTTAACTAGAGTTCAAAGGACGGTGTATCTCGCTTTGGTCTAAGTCCACGAACTCGATACCGTGTCATATTTCTATGAAGTTCGTTATCACCGTTGTTTTATCAACGCCATCATTGGTATTGTCATAGAT
>NC_051409.1:22064556-22064865 GCF_015228065.2 Penaeus monodon | reverse complement strand
GGTTGTCAAGCATCCTCAAAGCATGACTCGGAAAGAGGCAAACATACGGGCGGAATCCCATCAAAGAGACGAGGCCGCAATTACTGAAAAGACAAGCCAGAATCCCGAGGGACAACGGAAAAGATAAGACCGGGATTCCGTCTTCGGCTATTCAACATCAGGAATTACTTGTGTATTCTTATTTATTTAACTTTGATTCAGCGCCTGTTTGGCAACAGAAAATTCTTTTTGTAGAATCACGAAATCCTTTATTGATCTCTCGTTTATTGTGATGGAAAGAGTAACAACCTACTTTACTCTTTGACTGAC
>NC_051409.1:22064388-22064486 GCF_015228065.2 Penaeus monodon | reverse complement strand
TAGGGTTCACCTACGCTCAACCATTGACGTCATTACAATGTGAATCACCAACAATTTCTAAGACATAAAGGATTATGGGAGATTTCCATACAATGAAG
>NC_051409.1:22064284-22064362 GCF_015228065.2 Penaeus monodon | reverse complement strand
GACGAAAACCTTCATGTCTGCTGCAGAGTAATCTCACTTGCTATTATTCGTTATATAAAGAATACCTACACTGCTACT
>NC_051409.1:22063081-22063149 GCF_015228065.2 Penaeus monodon | reverse complement strand
ATTAATTACAAAAGCAGTTTATGAGATATCTAAACCAGATTGGTTTTATTATAATAAGTATTTATTTA
>NC_051409.1:22062854-22062949 GCF_015228065.2 Penaeus monodon | reverse complement strand
CCTGATGTCATGTGTTGTATCATT
The DNA here is from genome assembly GCF_015228065.2 of Penaeus monodon. Lineage (NCBI taxonomy): Eukaryota > Metazoa > Arthropoda > Malacostraca > Decapoda > Penaeidae > Penaeus > Penaeus monodon. The sequence goes on along the minus strand of NC_051409.1, from coordinate 22,062,925 downwards.
TACGAATCATATACGATCTCTTAGTTGGCTTCCATATGCGGTGAGATGAAACACAGTAATGTTTGTAGTTT
>NC_051409.1:22060695-22062412 GCF_015228065.2 Penaeus monodon | reverse complement strand
GTCGTTTTTTTCCTACGGAAAGGAAGCGAAAGACGCGTGACTGACATTCTCCTGTCACTGCTTTTCACGTGTCCAGATAACGCAGGATACTTTCGAGGGCGCGCGTAGCTCTGAATGAATGAATATCGTCGGTGGCACCAGCCGAATCGTGAAAGCGGATTCTGATATGGATCTTTTATTTCCTCGAAATGCTATTCATCCATAACTTAAAAGGTTTATTCTGGACAGCGGTCTGATACGAGTCTGAGTTGAGCATGTGTGTCTGCAGATATAATATCGACATCTTTTGCTATGCTCATCATTTAATACTTTGGTTTAGTGAACTGGTTCAGTTTACAAAGCACTGGTATTTTATTTCGGTGCAATAAATGAATATTGCTTTCAAAGGAAATCGTAAACGCCTTTTCTGTTGTGCATATGCTACATGTCGAAGAGGTACGAGAGATAATTTTGAGTGTTATTAAGCCAGTCGTGCGGGACGCGGATGCCAACTTCGATTTTCTCTTTCTTTTTAACAGATAGCAGTACTGATGGCGCAGTGTAGCGACAGTCACGCGAGCTGGCCGTCGCATCCTCTGAAAACACGCATATGCTTGGGTGGAAATGCAAGTCACACGGCAGTTAGCTGGCATGGAATTCGACAAAGACCTGATTTCATCTATCAACTGCAGACGCCCTCCCCGCTGCAGGCGAGTCGGTCCATTTTCAACCACCAGCTAGAAAAATTTTCTGAGCATATAAACAAGGATGGCGTTCGAAAATCAGAATCGACCTCTAGCAAAGTTCACGCTGCAGAGAACGAACACGCCCAGCTCGGGACAATACAGTTAGAAGTTCTTCTCGCAAAGCGGACAAAACGCAGATCTGTCCCCGGAAAAAGACACGAGTTCAGCCAAAGGAGAGTTTATGAAAGATTCTCCCGACATCCCACAAGGGCGTCGCAGAGCTATTCCGAAAGAGACAGCAGGGTGGGAAATCGGAGAGGGAGTGGCCTGGCGCAAACGCCCCCTGACAGCAGGTTAACAGGCGGAGCAGTTCCCGGGACATCAGAGGAGACAGGCGATCCATTAGACAAATCAGGTGTGTCTCAGGAAAATAGGAGAGAAATTAGCGCAGGAACAAAACACCCGGAGGGAACTCATGCCAAGACGATCGTCAACAAGAGAGGCGTATTTGAGACACTTTGCAGATCACGGGTAAGCTTTATTCTTATTGACCCTTTTAAGTTTCGTTGTTTATGTTTTGAAGAATTGTTCTCAAATTGTAGTATGTCTTCAGTTTACTAGCGATGCACAAGACACATTGTTTACCAGGCAACTTTTATTTGCTTTGAGTTACCCTGATACGTCCCTCGCATCTTCCATGTGCAATGGGGCTGATCAGAGCTATATCTGCAAAAAGTGTGCCTTTCAGGCTTAGTCTTCTTGGAAGAATCAATATCATGGTCTCCTCGTCTTGCTGCGGTGTTACCACAAACACCGAAAGCATTTTCAGCATTTTGAATCATCCTTTTCTTGCCTTTGACAAAACTTAATTCCAACGCAATGGAGTGAAGAACCTCACCTTTTACAACCACACATGAAGATAATTGCACGGTGACCTTGTTTCAGAATAAAAGTGTCTTTATTTCGAAAGCCTTTCGGATAACCAGAAATCATCTTCCACATTATTTTATGTACAATTATTTTATTCTCGCTCTCTCGCTCTATCTGTCAAA
>NC_051409.1:22060242-22060630 GCF_015228065.2 Penaeus monodon | reverse complement strand
CCCCCCTCTTTCTTCTCTCTTCTACGCGCTCATGACTGAAACTTCTCTTCCTTGCAGGAGAAGTTCCTTCCCCCTGTCCTTTACCAGGCGGACTCATGCGCGCTGTGCTATCAGTACATGCAGAACCCGGAGTTTTTCGTGGTCAAATGGCAACTAGTGGAGGTGACGATGCAGACCTCGGTCGACGGCGCTGCCCCCAACTACCGGGTCGCCGCCCTCCTCAACCCAGCCAACGGATCTTATCCTGTAAGTAAAATTACTCCCTAACTCGTCACGTGCGATTTCCGTGATGTCATGTGTTGTATCATTTACGATTCATATACGATCTCTTAGTTGGTTTCCAGATGCGGTGAGATGAAACACAGTAATGTTTGTAGTTTCCTCTCGA
>NC_051409.1:22057182-22057250 GCF_015228065.2 Penaeus monodon | reverse complement strand
AGAGAGGAACGAGGAACGATTACTAGATTAACTTATTAAATAAAAATTATGCCACAAATTGACTTGAA
>NC_051409.1:22053623-22053719 GCF_015228065.2 Penaeus monodon | reverse complement strand
CATGTGGATGTGTGTTGTTAGTCAAAGAAGTAGCTGTTATTTAATTTGTTTATGTTTGGGCAGTGTTCAATCATGTCGATTTTAACGCGCATGTTG
>NC_051409.1:22052182-22052268 GCF_015228065.2 Penaeus monodon | reverse complement strand
TATTTAGAGGGAAAAGCCCGCTGAGAGCAGTGACAAAGCAAAAGTACTCTGAAAACAGAGCAAGTTTGCTATTCACTGAAGTGCAA
>NC_051409.1:22047897-22048010 GCF_015228065.2 Penaeus monodon | reverse complement strand
CAAAACAGTATCAGCTGTGTTTACACGCAACTTGAATGTGTTTGTCTGGGATGTGTCCACTTCCCATCTTTTCTCACCCTCTCTCCTATTGCTCACACTATTCCCCCCACCCT
>NC_051409.1:22046099-22047813 GCF_015228065.2 Penaeus monodon | reverse complement strand
GTACCCAACTGAAGAAGCCCTTAGAGCAGTGGCTTCTAGCCCCATGGTCGCGACCCAAATGAGGGTCGCTAGAGTTTTTCTGGAGAAGTCAGGCCAGAGGGTCTTAGAAGAATAAAAGAATCCACAACTGGATATGCAAGTAAAAGTTAATGTTTTTTAACACGTTTTCTTTTCCGTTTCAAATCTATTGAAATCAAATGTGCTGGTAATATAAACCTGTAAAAATGAAACAGCGTAGGCTAATATACATCTGCAAGTATAACTACCATGAAAATGGTTGGATTTATTACTACATGTTCACACATTTGGGATCACAAGACACTTATCTCTGTAGTTGCCAATACTTCTTGAGCTATATTGTATTAGCACTGCATTTAGATTTATACTTGAATTTAAAGAAAAAAAGTATTTCATTCATATCATTCTGCATTCTTTTGCCCTTTAGACTCTCTGGATTTAAATTTTGTCGGCAGGCCTATTTTCTGCTAAGCGTATCTTTCAATTTGTATACGTCCACATACCTTATTACCGCTACTACTTTAAATGACCCACATCATCATACCTGCAACATCCAGCTGTGTCAATGCACAAAGATTTATTTACAAATACAAATTCACCTACTTTTAGCTTCACACTGGTGTCCTCAAAATTTCTCCAAGCAAAATATTCTTTTATAAGAGATTCTGTCATTTGTTTGACAATCTTTTAGTGTCATCATCTAAAGGTTTGAATGAATGGCTTATCCTGTTGGTTTCATGTGTGGTCCTGTTGATAAACAAAGGAAATGAGTGTTTGAACAGTGATGGTCATTCATGTGGTTACTATGAACAAAGATTATCTAGTACTTATTTAAGTATCCCATGGACCTACTCTAATCTGATTTTTATACACACCCCAGTCAGACAACAATTTCTGTGCTGCCATTTCTATCAAAACACATGAGGCTGTAATACTTAAATGCATTCAGTTTAACAAGATTGGAGTAATTGCGAGTCATTATCACGGTGTCTCTGGTTACTCACGAGCCGGAATGTATGCCAGTTTTATATATGATATCCTATCAAGCAATTTTAAGATCCTATAGTAAATGAACAATTTCATTTACAGAACACATGGTGTCTACCCCTAAATTTTGTCAGGAAAACAAATCTTTGGACTTACCAATTGTTTTATGAGGACCAAGATGTGTGATAGATTTGATCTGATTTTGAAAATCCTCATCTTTAACCCATCTGCAGTCTGGAAATTATGCATATCTGGATTTCAGTTTGATGATCAAGCTTCCTTCCAGATGTTTCATTACCAAATGGCACTTTGTTTCCTTTGGTATTTACTCCTGTGGGAGAAATCTCGCTCCCTTGATTAGTCTGACCCTGGGTTTTTAAGACTGGCATGAATAGCTGGTCTGCAATAACTGAATTCTGTCATTTCCAATATCCATATGTTTATACAGGGGTACTGAAGTGAATACCAAAGGTAAATGGTCAGTATGTAATATGATCCTGTTTCCCTATATGTAGTGTCCAGAATTCTAGAAAGGCAATACAGCTACAATGACTTCAGTGTCTGTAACAGAATAGTTTCACTCCCTCCATTTCAACTTCCAGTTATATCCTACACTCAATGCACCATCTACCTGAATATGTACCAAGAACTACATCTGTTTTAAAGATGAATGGTTCTACCTCTCATCGTTTTACATTTCTACTCGATC
>NC_051409.1:22045465-22046040 GCF_015228065.2 Penaeus monodon | reverse complement strand
GATGTACATAATTTCGTACACACGTCTCCACCTAATTTAACAGGCGTTTTCCCTATTCAACATATGCTTAAATTTAGTTACACATGTTTTCACAATCCCCTTAAATATTACATCCAGTCAATTTAATAAATAATGAATGGTATTTGGCATAAACAACAATGTCAAAAGAAATAATTATGCATTCTTGCCCTATCTTACCAGAGGTCAGTCCTATTGGCACTATTTGAAATCTGTAATGAATAACTGTCAAAAAATGTAGCAGTTCGAGTTCGGTTTCGAAATATAAGATCATAGGATGGGCAGTATTCCTTTCTGGGTGCATTCTCCACCAGTTTCTCTTACATTTGAAGAGGGTGCATAACCTTAGATAGCTGTGTATCTACTTTGCGATATTCAAGACGAAAGCGTTTATCGCAAATTGGGCAACTGGATTCAACCCGGCTGAGGTCTTCTGCTTCCCAGTTCATCTTTATCAAAGTTAAAAACCCATGGATAATGGTTCTCTCTTGCCTTTAGCCTATTTCATCTGTCTTGCATTGAAATCTAATTCTATATATTTGTGGTAGCTTTGGACC
>NC_051409.1:22044458-22044769 GCF_015228065.2 Penaeus monodon | reverse complement strand
CCCTTAATTTCCTTAAGAGCTAAAGCTATTAGATCTCCCCTTTTTTCTAAAGAACTTAAATGATATTATTTTAAACGATTAAGTGCTTAAACGATTAAATACCTCTTAATGTTAATAACTGACACAATCGAAAACTAAAAATTTAATTAACACCGTAATGTTTCTCATCGTCAATTTAAAAAATCTATTTCTCCCGTGAGTAAACCAAATATTTTTTCTGCCCCTATCTAATTAAGGGAAGCACTGGCTCCAGCAGCTGCTCTTGTCCTTTGTCACACTTCACAAAGTAATCCGTACGAGCACGGGTCTCC
>NC_051409.1:22044143-22044314 GCF_015228065.2 Penaeus monodon | reverse complement strand
GAAAAAGGCGTCCAGCTGGTTCCTTGTGCATGGAGACGGACAGTAGACAGGTTTACATATTCCTGAAAGTGCTTACCGTCTCTTGCCTTTATAAATAAATTCCTAGGTATTCTTTGTATTGATAAAACAATATTTCCTAATAAATAAGTGACTCAGTACCACGAGCACCAC
>NC_051409.1:22043951-22044094 GCF_015228065.2 Penaeus monodon | reverse complement strand
CTATCTTTAATGAAAATTATATACATATATCACTTGTTACTAACTCGTGTTTGACTCTTTTCTTCTGACTGCAGAATGGGCGAGATTACATAGAATCATTATTATAATAATAACGTTTGAGATGTGGGAAAAACGTTGAGCGT
>NC_051409.1:22042980-22043922 GCF_015228065.2 Penaeus monodon | reverse complement strand
TCCAGTTTGTGTTCCAGCCATTTCTCGAAGCTTCTAAAATCAGGAAATAATGGAACCTCGTTAATTTGGATCCTCTACAATTTACGGTTCCTACGGGAATATGTCATGTTTTTTATTGAAATTTCTGGCCATGACATCTTCACCTAAGATACTCCACTTCATTTTAGTTCAGTGTCTGCTATGCCACATGAGTGTATATAACTAAAATTATAGGCCAATACAATCTAATGATTAATCAATTGCAAAACATCCATGTCAATTCCTTATGGGATAAAACTCTATCTTATAGTACTTTTCTTTATCTAATAGTTTACCTTATATATTAAATGAAGAGAAGCAAAGCATGAGCAGTTACTAAACCGTAGTGGTGGACGTAACTGTACAGAATCTGTTAAATTCTCTGTTACCATTTCATCTTCCACTATTATTATAGTGTCAGTTCCACCCGCCTGCCATCAGATGAGAGCATCGATGGTCTTACAAAGCAGCAGATTGGCGAACCGTGTTGGCCAAGACTTCCTCTCATCCCTCATTAGTCCGTTGGATAAATCAATCTAATTAACACGAATCAAACCAGGGATCACTCTTAATTTGTTTTAAGAATTATCGGCGCTAAATTCTGTTATATTCAAATAACTTGGGTAAGCACGCGTTCAGAGCTTAGGTAGGGTTGGTTGCTTTATTCATCTCTTAGTGACAGTAAAGACATCTTATAAATGCGTAAAGTGCACCGAAGTTACATGTCGTGTCGCAAACGATCTCGACATCAGAATTACCCGCTAGTATGATCAAGGCTCAACAGTAGTAATTTACAAAGTGTACTGTCAGCGGCTATTGTCAGTGAAATAGAAAGATACCTTTTGCCTGTGCACGAAAGGCTACAGATGAAATTACTAAAAACAAAATACGAATTCTTGTAAAGGTGCAGCTATATGAAAGTAT
>NC_051409.1:22041187-22041252 GCF_015228065.2 Penaeus monodon | reverse complement strand
GACAGCTGATCGGCTGATAGGACAACCCTCGTGGTTGCAAGTTATGTTAACTTAAGCCTAAAGAT
>NC_051409.1:22040488-22040586 GCF_015228065.2 Penaeus monodon | reverse complement strand
AATATATATCAGTATAAATAAATTGTACAATATGGAAAAAAATATGGCGATAATGAAAAGGAAATTGATAATTCGTTATCACAATTCCAAATTATTTG
>NC_051409.1:22040128-22040345 GCF_015228065.2 Penaeus monodon | reverse complement strand
GGGTACTGAATGTTAAGTGAACCGTAATTAAAATAAACGAGTAAAACATTTGTACACATAAAACTTATTTACTGTATTTGTACTATGAAAAATACGGATAAAACAAAACACATCATACGTGTAAATGTACACAAGACAAGAAAAGAAAAAAATCTAATATTTGGAAATTAATACTTAAGCTGACGAACTGATAATGAACTCTGGATATCACACGGTT
>NC_051409.1:22032408-22034327 GCF_015228065.2 Penaeus monodon | reverse complement strand
AGCGACGAATGTTTTTTAATTTACCGATTAGGGTTAGTACGATTCACATTCAGCGTCACTTTGGGTAGTAAATAAGCAAACAGAATCTCTCAATTACTGGTATTTATCATCTGTTACGAAATATGATGGTTGGACAGCATCCTTGTGCCGGCCATTTTCCTTGCTGCCTTTACTCTCCTCGGTGTAGATGTGAGTGTATTTTTCAATGGAGTACCCTGTCGAGATTTCGGCTGAGAATTTCAAAATTAGGAAAAACTGTCAGTTAGTAATGAAGCATTATCGCGAAGTATTTCTCCTGTTGGACTGATAAGTGCATACGTTATTATACTAGTGCAATACATTGGACCGCGGTACATAACGAAGTTCGCATGCGATATATATTCTTGCCTCGGAGTTTTGATATTAACAAATGGTTAGAATATATGGTTTCCAACCCATTTATGGGTAACTTACCTCATCAGCCAGCTCAGCCATCCCAGTTTCCTCTTTCTTGGGTACAAGGAAACAACAGAATTACATATCTTTCAGAAACCTTTCGGTAAGCATGACATCAACTTTCTATTTCTCAGGCAGGATTAAACAGGAGCATAACAACAGCATACATTTAGAAAATTCTGTCATTGCATTATAGATTTTTTTTTCTGTAGACGAAAGTATTAACAAATTCCTAGTTTCCTCCTTTAACGAAAATTGCCTCCTGAACTCCGAAGTTCATCCTCCGCTGGGAAACGGATAAAAGAACGCAACAGTCTGTAATTACGTTTCGCAATTCGTTGCATGTTAAGTTCGTTTTTTTTCAGACAATATATATAAGTTCGCTTTCAGGCGTTCACAGCTCTTGTGTTTTTAGCAAATTCAACTGGTAATGAAATTTAAATACCTGGAATATGATTACTGGCTTCCTGTATCTAATTTCGTGAGAAGATATTTTATCTGGCGGCTTTTAGTGTTATCATTTTTGAAAGGTAAGGGAACTGTATAGATGTGTATATAATTTTCATGAGTTGAAAGTTTACAAATCATTATATTTATAGATAATCTATATAAGAACTAGAAGACGCATGTGTTCAATTAACCGAATCCACAAACACACTGACCTAATATTGGTTCGGAAAGTTTTTATCTGCTATCTTCGCTGCAGAAATGCGACTATCCTTTATAATTCGATTTGATACAAAGCAACGCCAAATAAAATTTACAAACATAACTTTTATTAATTTGCTGTTGCACATCATAGTATATGTTGTTCCCATCATGATTTCATGAGAACAAAAGAAATCACAGCGAGCGTATTTATAACAAGGCGACTACCTTAAATTTCTTTGGAGATGTAAATGAAAATTTATAAAATTTCCGTCGGCCGAAAAAAATCTACTAGCTATGTTGTATGCTGCCTGCCCCGGATGAATGCTGCGGCTGATGTTGGCGCGATCTTTGGTGATAACCTAAACACCGGGCCCTCCAAGTATACAGAGCAGCATGCATGTTGGCCTCTCCGACAGTGAAGCTCGAATGAGGATATTAGCTTCCACCAGACGTGTATTGCACACCCTTCACGTGAGACATGGGTTATCCAGTTGTCCTGCCTCGAATATCGAATTGTTAATCTGCCTAATAAAAGGGATGTTTGTGAGGGGAGGGAGCTGCGTGTGAGAGAACAGGTGAGGCCGGATGGCGGATTATGCAGACATGTGAAATGCTTCATCCGGGTGATGCTTTCCAGGGAATATTTTTTTGTCCGCTTTTATGCTGTATGCGTCTTTAGACTCCCCTCGTACTAATGCCTCGAAAATCGAGGTAAGCATTTTCTACATCGTTAGGTTCTTAAAGGGTTTTACCATTTCTGGCTCACCGTCTGCCTATGAAGTCTAACTCCGGTGGCGAAAGAAAGAGCTTTTGGATGAAATTACCCTGGAGCC
>NC_051409.1:22031965-22032283 GCF_015228065.2 Penaeus monodon | reverse complement strand
AAAGACACGTACACCCACACCCACACCCATTCACAAGTACAGACATGCGGAACACGAGTCACTCCTTAGGAGTGGCTCGTGTGTCGTCGGAGAGCGGCGGCGCCGGAAGGGTATTTGGCCAGACAATGCCTCTCGCCATATTCTGATCTACAATATGAACTGATGATAGACCGATTGTATATTTGCTCATATTCGGAATGTAAATGTCAAAATGAATATTCAGTAATCGCGAACAAGTGAGTTAGTCATAAGATCTCTGTACGAAGCGATTTCATTTGCAAGAACAATGGAAGTTGAGTGAACAGGCTTCCATTAGTG
>NC_051409.1:22031057-22031928 GCF_015228065.2 Penaeus monodon | reverse complement strand
AATCAGAATGCGGATCGAGGAGGATCACTATTTCTGTTCATTATATTAATATAATTATCTTATGAACATTCGCAAAATACTCGCCTGACAACATGCGAATGTCAGGATCATAAATATACACACAGGATAAAAAGATAGATGCACATGAATACATCCCTGAAATCTACGAAACGCTGAACTCGTTCTTTTTGTTGCCTTCATGGTAACCCCTGCCGTGCGAACCAAAACGTTTTTTATCGATCATTACCATTATTGAAGAAGTGAGTTTGATTCCAAGAACATTTATATCCTAGATGGCACCCTGCTACTCCACATTTCATAGCGGATAGATTTTGAAAAAGTAGATTGATAAACTTACGCTCGATCCACGCAAGCCCATAAATCATTCTGTCACGTAAAATCGGTGTATGTATTTAGATTTAAAAGTACTTACATTTTATTATTAGAAATTGTGCTGTGTATCATGACAGCACTTGTGGATACAACTAGGGAGGATTATGATAATCATTAATGCAATATATAAAAATTGAAATCACTGTTGCTTCACTAGGTCTTTCCAGTAGCTCACCAGTTCTGTTGGCGACCAGTGTATACAAGTAAATTAAATATGGCAAAGAACTATTTGAAAAGCTATAAATTTTAATCCTGGTAATTACATCACCGTCATTTTCCTAGCTGTTGCCTATCTCTTCAGCTCAGAAATAAGTATACTTCTTCGCCGTTCTCAACGCAGGTGGAGGCCAACACTAACCTCAGAAGAAGTATTACGGTCCTTCAGCAGTGAGGCTGCCAGGACCAGGTGGCGGACCTGCTGCGCGGCCGCAGTGGACTGCTGCGCCCAGACGCCCGACGACGCGTCCCCGGATGGTAA
>NC_051409.1:22030216-22030912 GCF_015228065.2 Penaeus monodon | reverse complement strand
TGCATGCGCGTGTGTGTATTTATTGAAATGTTGAGAATGGCAGCGCCCTTGCCGCTAAAAACAGCCTTTACAGTCTCATATACAAATTTCTGGCTTCCTTTCGTGTAAACATTCGATGATTAAAATAACACAACAGCTGGGAGTCAAAATAAATACTGTTCATCAAAGTGATCAAATCATGAGTAATCTCTAAGTAGATATGAATTTTGTCTGCATAATACTGAGATCATCACAGAATCAGTAACAGAATTGTTAAAGCAACAAGTTTTATAAAGGACAGCACTATGCTGTGCTGTACATTAGAGACCGTGAAGTAGAGATGGCCAGAATGATTTCTACATTAAGGCGCAGCAGGAAAGAGGCTGCGAACGGCACACCGGGAGCCGCGAGCAGTTGCGAACGGCACCCTCGCGCCTCGCACTCGAACTTAAACTCCGCGGGGCCTGGTCGTGTAACTTTAACGTCTCGCGAGGGAAGCATGGCTCTCCGATGCAATGGACGGCGACACATGAGAGTAAACTATTGTTACGAGGCCATAAAAGTGTGCTTTGACGTGTGGGAGGACTCCTCTTGTCAGTTCAGCCGATGCAGTTATTTAACCAATCGCTTGGAATGCAATGCCTTTAAGATTAAAGTAGATGCAGTTGTATAAGTTCGGTTGTAATTCTTTTGTGTCAGATTCTTCCTTTGCCTCCC
>NC_051409.1:22026182-22027280 GCF_015228065.2 Penaeus monodon | reverse complement strand
AGATTTTTCCTTGACTCTTTGCTTCCAGGAAACTTCTGAAAGTCTTTTCCTCTCTCTCCCCAGGCTTCTGCCCGCACACCTGGGACGGGTGGCAGTGCTGGCCGCCCACGCCCGCAGCCACAGAGGCCGAGCGACCCTGCCCCCCGTACAGCTACCTTGGAAAGCCCTCGTCTTGTCCCAGTACGGCTCAGTCTTAGCTCTTAATGGCTTGTCTCCCGTACGCCTGCTCACGGCCCTGCTTTCCATCGGACCGCAGGTCACTTTGGATGCGGCGGCAGCGTTGACCTCGGCAGGATAAGCCGGATGACCTCTCCCTCTTTTGCCTGTCCCTGTTCTTGTAATTGTTTGTCTCGGTATCGGCGTTTTGCGATTATGCGTTCAGTTTTTCACGTCAAGAGACTGGTTATTAGTTTTTCCATTCGTTATCTAAGACATTTACTAGATTTCTGCTCTTATGCACCTCAGAGCTGGCTACCAAGCAGTGCACAGCTGGCGGCAGGTGGCTCTCGCGCGTGGGCGAGGACGGCCTGCGGCAGGAGTGGAGCAACTACTCGTCGTGCAGCGTGGCCGAAGGCATTATAAAGCGCCTCTACGTGCACATTGGCGCGTACGCGGTCTCGGTGGTGGCGCTCCTGCCCGCTCTCGTTATCTTCTTCTCTTACAAGTAGGTGCGCAGAATAAAGTGCTCAGAAATATCGTGATTTATTTAACCTGAAAAGTATTTATAGTATTTCCTTCCTTATTTCTTACCCTATATTTCATTTTGTTCACTTTTCCCTCATCATCATCTGTGGAGATGGCCTCCTTCCCGCCACTTAATAACTGCTTCACAGGCAGTTACGAGTCCACCGGATCACGCTTCACAAACACCTGTTCATCAGCCTGCTGCTTGAGGCCTCGGGCGTGATCATCCTCAGGCTTCTTCAGCTGCACATGGACACGGTAATCAAACAGGTAAGACAGAGTACGTATGGGAAGGGGAAAAGGGGCTGGAGTGGGTGGATGGGAGAGAGATGGAGAGGGAAAGTGGGGTGACAGGAGGAGAAATGAATAGTTAAGACCTATATGCAACCACAGATATAGGCGCGCGGGCGCACG
>NC_051409.1:22025814-22026100 GCF_015228065.2 Penaeus monodon | reverse complement strand
ACAAACAAAGTACAGTGGGAATCACATTGCTTAACAAACGCCCTTCCTCTTCTCCGTGCAGAACCAATCGTGGTGCATCGCCCTCAACCTGGTAACCAAGTATGGCCGCGTCAGCAACTACATGTGGTACCTCTGCGAGGGCTACTACCTGCACAAACTGCTTGCGTCCGCATTCGCCGAGCAGAGCAGTCTCGGCACCTTCTATTTCATCGGATGGGGTACGCTCTCGCGGTCCTCGTTCTCTTTATGCGCTCGAAGTCATTGCATCAAAGCAGGGGAAAAGAGG
>NC_051409.1:22018703-22018833 GCF_015228065.2 Penaeus monodon | reverse complement strand
CACAAATAAAGCAAAAGCAATGAAGAATATAACTATGTTACATAGTTCTAACACTGAAGCAAATGGCACGGACGGAAGTCGCAAATGTAGACAAGACGGAGTCTACTTTTAAAGTCAAAGCCAAGATACT
>NC_051409.1:22016900-22017025 GCF_015228065.2 Penaeus monodon | reverse complement strand
CACAATAAAGCAAAAAGCAATGAAGAATATAACTATGTTACATAGTTCAACATGAAGCAAATGGACGGACGGAAGTCGCAATGTAGACAGCGGAGTTACTTTTTAAAGTCAAGCCACAGTTTACT
>NC_051409.1:22012476-22013506 GCF_015228065.2 Penaeus monodon | reverse complement strand
CTTCTGATCTTCAAGTGCACTACCCCAGAATGATGGGTTTGTTTTATACTCATATATGTATAACTTGAACCACAGTAAATAACTGTATAAACCTTGAATACTAGACGTTTACAGATATATAGTAAGATTCATAATTTCCAAGGAAAAAAACAGCAGTTCCTGCTATTGTTTGACTGACATTACTAAGCATAGCTAACTTCATCGTGAGATATACCGTGAATCTAGCGGCTGCTGACTTTGAACTCGAACTAGATTCCTCCTCGTTGGAGTGAGCTTGCCCTCATGAGCAGGTTTTCTTTTTGCTCACTATTCCGATCACGGGCGCACGCGAATGCAAAGGCCTATTTGGCATAATCATATAGAATATCGGTACTCTCGACGTGTAATAAAAGAGGCCGATTCGGAAGGCAGTCACTTAGCATGAAGAAGCAAAAGAGGTTAACGTATTGAGATTCGTTATATTAGTATTGGTTTTGCTCACAGCGATATCATCATCTGCAATATGTAATCTAAAATTATATGGCAAATCATTATTAAAGTCAGTTGTATCAATTGAATTAATTATGTTCGTAATCAGGATAATGTCCATCAATATTTTCTTTTTATATAATTGGATATAGAAATATGGTTGTGTTTTTACAGTAACTGTCGGTATAATATTGGTTTTATCACTTTTGTACTCATTGAAAAAAATCGTTCCATGGTTGTTTGCATAAACGAAAAAGCCTTTTTTGTTGCTTCTCTGTTTCTCGGCTTTACTGGTGTGGGCCTTGCCTCTCGTAAATTTACATCTTAGTTCCGAGTGCTTTGATATCCTCCAGTCGAGAAAGCCGCAGTCCTGTATACCTTTGACTTGTCCTACTGGTGTCTCCCCAGTGTTCCCGCTCCTCCCGCTGGCTGTGTACGCCGGGATCCGCGGCCTGGGCGACCGCAACGCGCACTGTTGGAATCGTACCGATTGAGGGCCTTGAGTGGGTTATCAACCTGCCGCCGCTCCTCGCCATCCTGGTGAGTGACCTCTGCCCTGCCC
>NC_051409.1:22011514-22012403 GCF_015228065.2 Penaeus monodon | reverse complement strand
TTTAGTGGGTTTGTATTTGGGTAGCTAGGTCATTGGGTGAGTGGGTGTGATAAAAATATATTGCGTTGTTTAGTGTCCCTTACATATTGCGTATCTAGTTCAGATAGTTTTTTTTTTTTTAGATTAACATCATCTTCGTAGTGAACATAATAAGGATTTTGGTGAGCATCGTGAGAGCACCAAACCACAATGAGCCTCTGCAGTACCGGTAGGTCGATAGACTAGAAACTCAAAGGACACAGAAAACACGGAGGAAAGTCTCGTTTCTTCTATTTAAATTTATTCTAATTTCGATGTTGATTTGTTATCACCGCACGCGTTGCATGGTATATCATCTGTATCTCCAACTCTTTTTCATTTTTCTCCCTGATTCTGTGTCCCTGATATAACTGCGACATTACTACTTATGGTATAGCAGGCTCCCGCTGACGGTTCCCCCCGCCCCCCCGCAGGAAGACCGTCCGAGCGACCATGATGGGTGTTCCTCTCTTCGGTCTGCAGTACATCGTCACCATCTACCGCCCCATGGAGATTGGCTGCGAGTGGTACGACTTCTATCAGATCATAAATAACGTGATAGAGGGCGGCACCGGCGCCGTCGTGGCTCTTATCTACTGCTACACCAATAGCGAGGTACAGCGTGCTTCCCTCCGTTCCAGGCGACAACATGCCCTTTCGCCCTATTCAGTGTATTACTTTAAGACCAGCTTAACCGATCGTTTGCTGTATTTTGCAAAATATGATACAAAAATATCAGTGTGGAATAAAATTAGATATCCATCAATTTTTGACTGCCTATCACTTTCGATGAAAATTAAAAACTATGGAGATTCCATTTTACATTTAATTATTTTTTTTTAATATCAAAGAATCGTTTTTAATTAGCTGA
>NC_051409.1:22011138-22011308 GCF_015228065.2 Penaeus monodon | reverse complement strand
ATTAGTTCCTACAATTAACAGCCATGATCATCATCGTCTTTGTCTCTATGATACTGCTATCATAAACATTGCTTTGTCTTCCACGTTATTCTCGTGATCATTATTATTCATATTTATTGAACCTTTATTATTGCTGTTGATATGTATTTCAAAAGAGAAGTGGCTTCGTG
>NC_051409.1:22009686-22010684 GCF_015228065.2 Penaeus monodon | reverse complement strand
GAATGATGGGTTTGTTTTATACTCATATATGTATAACTTGAACAACAGTAAATATCTGCATAAACCTTGAATACTAGACGTTTACAGATATACAGTAAGATTCATAATTTCCAAGGAAAAAAACAGCAGTTCCTGCTATTGTTTGACTGACATTACTAAGCATAGATATACCGAGATATACCGTGAATCTAGCGGCTGCTGACTTTGAACTCGAACTAGATTCCTCCTCGTTGGAGTGAGCTTGCTCGGCATGAGCAGGTTTCCTTTTTGCTCACTATTCCGATCACGGGCGCACGCGAATGCAAAGGCCTATTTGGCATAATCATATAGAATATCGGTACTCTCGACGTGTAATAAAAGAGGCCGATTCGGAAGGCAGTCACTTAGCATGAAGAAGCAAAAGAGGTTAACGTATTGAGATTCGTTATATTAGTATTGGTATTGCTCACAGCGATATCATCATCTGCAATATGTAATCTAAAATTATATGGCAAATCATTACTAAAGTCAGTTGTATCAATTGAATTAATTATGTTCGTAATCAGGATAATGTCCATCAATATTTTCTTTTTATATAATTGGATATAGAAATATGGTTGTGTTTTTACAGTAACTGTCGGTATAATATTGGTTTTATCACTTTTGTACTCATTGAAAAAAATCGTTCCATGGTTGTTTGCATAAACGAAAAAGCCTTTTTTTGTTGCTTCTCTGTTTCTCGGCGTTACTGGTGTGGGCCTTGCCTCTCGTAAATTTACATCTTAGTTCCGAGTGCTTTGATATCCTCCAGTCGAGAAAGCCGCAGTCCTGTATACCTTTGACTTGTCCTACTGGTGTCTCCCCAGTGTTCCCGCTCCTCCCGCTGGCTGTGTACGCCGGGATCCGCGGCCTGGGCGACCGCAACGCGCACTGTTGGATCGTACCGATTGAGGGCCTTGAGTGGGTTATCAACCTGCCGCCGCTCCTCGCCATCCTGGTGAGTGACCTCTGCCCTGCCC
>NC_051409.1:22008703-22009601 GCF_015228065.2 Penaeus monodon | reverse complement strand
GTTTTAGTGGGTTTGTATTTGGGTAGCTAGGTCATTGGGTGAGTGGGTGTGATAAAAATATATTGCGTTGTTTAGTGTCCCTTACATATTGCGTATCTAGTTCAGATAGTTTTTTTTTTTTTTTTAGATTAACATCATCTTCGTAGTGAACATAATAAGGATTTTGGTGAGCATCGTGAGAGCACCAAACCACAATGAGCCTCTGCAGTACCGGTAGGTCGATAGACTAGAAACTCAAAGGACACAGAAAACACGGAGGAAAAAGTCTCGTTTCTTCTATTTAAATT
The DNA here is from genome assembly GCF_015228065.2 of Penaeus monodon. Lineage (NCBI taxonomy): Eukaryota > Metazoa > Arthropoda > Malacostraca > Decapoda > Penaeidae > Penaeus > Penaeus monodon. Next base: position 22,009,314 of record NC_051409.1, on the reverse strand, counting down.
TATTCTAATTCCGATGTTGATTTGTTATCACCGCACGCGTTGCATGGTATATCATCTGTATCTCCTACTCTTTTTCATTTTTCTCCCTGATTCTGTGTACCTGATATAACTGCGACATTACTACTTATGGTATAGCAGGCTCCCGCTGACGGTCTCCCCCCGCCCCCCCGCAGGAAGACCGTCCGAGCGACCATGATGGTTGTTCCTCTCTTCGGTCTGCAGTACATCGTCACCATCTACCGCCCCATGGAGATTGGCTGCGAGTGGTACGACTTCTATCAGATCATAAATAACGTGATAGAGGGCGGCACCGGCGCCGTCGTGGCTCTTATCTACTGCTACACCAATAGCGAGGTACAGCGTGCTTCCCTCCGTTCCAGGCGACAACATGCCCTTTCGCCCTATTCAGTGTATTACTTTAAAACCAGCTTAACCGATCGTTTGCTGTATTTTGCAAAATATGATACAAAAATATCAGTGTGGAATAAAATTAGATATCCATCAATTTTTGACTGCCTATCACTTTCGATGAAAATTAAAAACTATGCAGATTCCATTTTACATTTAATTATTATTTTTTTAATATCAAAGAATCGTTTTTAATTAGCTGA
>NC_051409.1:22007359-22007541 GCF_015228065.2 Penaeus monodon | reverse complement strand
ATTCTGAATTTGGTCTTGGTAATCTTGAAGTATCTGAGAAGTTTGAACAATGGCATCAACAGAAAGTGCCTCAATCACTTCAGTGGTCAATCGTTATTGTCATTTGTAGTCACTCCGCCAGTGGTCACTGAACCAGTAGAACTTGCAGCAGAACCTGTTGTTGTTGTTGTATCGTCTCCTGA
>NC_051409.1:22005753-22005821 GCF_015228065.2 Penaeus monodon | reverse complement strand
TCTCTTCAATACTCTCAGAAGCCATCATGGACAGAGCGATAATTAAAGGGAACTTTAAAAACAATTCA
>NC_051409.1:22004449-22004528 GCF_015228065.2 Penaeus monodon | reverse complement strand
TTTCATAAAAAGATGAAAGACCAATCAAGAGGTGCGAGGAAACTTCAAACAAGATTTTTTTTGGAAATCTACCAGAGGT
>NC_051409.1:22004290-22004358 GCF_015228065.2 Penaeus monodon | reverse complement strand
TTTCCGAGAGCGCAAAGACCTGCTACGAAGACGATAAATTTCAAAACAGAAAATTGTAATATGTACTA
>NC_051409.1:21999718-22000777 GCF_015228065.2 Penaeus monodon | reverse complement strand
CGGCATAGTGGTATGCCAAACATCTCAAGATCGACTCCCAAGCTCCTCACCGATTTCCTTTACTAAAAATTCCGGAAACATTAGTCACACGTTAATAAAGAAAATCGAGTTGTTTTTTGTGTGTGTTCGTAAATTTCGTTTGTTCGTGTTTTTGTAAAAATCTTACATGGCGATTACAATTATAAGACAGATTGGGCTCTCTTCACTTAAGCTGAGATATCTGAAGATTCGCTTCCATCGGCAGGTGAGAACTCTAGTGAAGAGGTCGTGGGTGCGACTTCGCGAGCGCCGAGTGCCTCGAGGTGCGGCCCGGGGCTCCGTGGCCCAGCGCAGCCGCAGTCTCTCCACCGTCCAGACGACGCTCCTCGACCGCAGCCCCGCACGACGCAACTCGTCCATTGTGTCCCTCTGCGCGGGCCAGGTGGTCCGAAGGAGCAACAGCGGGGCGAGCGCCACCCAGATGGCCAGCCTGCGTGGGTCAAGGAGCAATATCTCTCAGCTTCATCAAACAATGTCATCGGATGTTAGCGTCGTGCTGGTCGCGACGACCCGAAGGTCGCCGAAACAAAACGCCAGTAAACATCTCCTTGGAAACTCGGAAAAACTGCCGTCGAAGTTTTCCATCTGCGAGCTGCATTCCCTGTCGCGGTCCCCCAGTCTGCTGGAGGAGGAGGAGAACGAGGTCAGCCGCGGGAGCGAGGACGCGAGGTCGCCCGGCCGTCCTGAGCAGCCGCAGAGGAGTCCTCACAGCGCGGAGGAGCCGGAGGCCAGGAGGTGCCCGGTGGTGGTGTTTCAGAAAGATGACGTGGAACCGCGTGTTGATATTTGCATAAACGGCAAGTGGAATTACCAGGTTAACAACAGCCAGGATTATGAAACAAAAGAAAAACGACACACGAGAAATAGTATAACTGACCGGTAAATCCCAAGTAAACGTTTAACACTCCTAATGCTAAAAAATGATGATTTTAAGAACTGCGGCTTGTTATTAGAATACAAGCGAAGAGACTGTTTTTTAAAAAATCACGGTTTCTCTTATGATATTTCCGTGTTACTGAC
>NC_051409.1:21999238-21999694 GCF_015228065.2 Penaeus monodon | reverse complement strand
GCCAAGAAAGTGTTGGTCTCACGTTGCTCAGCCTCTACTGTGCAGTTTGCTAAAATATGATACTGCTTTACAGAGTCTTTTGTTTGTGTAAGACTGATCTTGAAAGTGTTTTTCCTCAGAATCAGCAGAGGACCGTATTTTTGTCGTGCTTTTATGTCTCTTAATGTCGCTTCCTCCTTTCGATGTTTTTCCTCAGGTGACGAAACAGGGCCGCTCTAATACTGTTATTTTTTTCTATTTCTCTTTTCGTACACTGCAATATTAGGACTGACTTCTACTTATGAAAGCCGCTTTCTTCCACTTAGGGAAGCCGCTTGGTATGTGATTCTATATAAACTATTCTTCAATCAATCCAAAATCCATTGTTTCTCAATGAACCTCGACGACTGGAATCAGATCTGATAATCTGCGGCAGCGAGAGCAGCCCAAGCGTAGGAAATGGAATCTTGGCGATGT
>NC_051409.1:21998886-21999177 GCF_015228065.2 Penaeus monodon | reverse complement strand
AGCTCTTTGCTATTTTGTACTTTTCTCAAATGGGTGTCATAAGAACGTCAATACAAAAATATGCTCAATTTATATTGCAGTGATGCTGGAATCTTGTCAACAGTAAAATAGTAAAATAGTTGTAAAGAGCAAAGGCTTAGAGCGTGCATGGTAAAGAGGCTTTGGGGTGAGGCCTTTTTGCCAGCAATGCTCACAGTCAGTCTAAGTGAAGAGGTTTTACGGACTGGAGGAAGTGAGGTCAAATATAAAACGATTAAACACAGTTTTGATAACAGAATGTTTGTCTTTCTT
>NC_051409.1:21995421-21995630 GCF_015228065.2 Penaeus monodon | reverse complement strand
TCTGTGCTTTATCTAAAATTAAACTTAATTGATTTCAGTTATCAGTTCTATTATTTGAAACTACTACAAACTATCTGAAAATGAGTAGTAGAAAACAAATAACGTGTCAAATTTTACCGCCGTGTATTCATTACATGATATTTTTAATGATGAATGAATAATAATCTAAAATTAGCTACTATAGTCATTTACCTATTTACATTATTCAT
>NC_051409.1:21994801-21994900 GCF_015228065.2 Penaeus monodon | reverse complement strand
CGTAACCTTAAACTTTGCCAAAGGTATAAAATTTTTTTTTCGTTTTTTTTCGGCCGTGTTTTCTTTCTTTGTTGGGATTTAATGAACTTTTATTATTGG
>NC_051409.1:21993515-21993585 GCF_015228065.2 Penaeus monodon | reverse complement strand
CACCCCCAACTCGTCCCCTGCCTTCTCATGTCCCCATGTCAAGGCTAATCTGACCCTTCCCCCTTATTTC
>NC_051409.1:21991033-21991381 GCF_015228065.2 Penaeus monodon | reverse complement strand
TATCCCCAATACAATTTTATGCACCATATAATTAAGTGTGTGTGTTTGTTTATTTGTGTGTCCTCTTTTCCCCTGCTTTGATGCAATGACTTCGAGCGCGTAAGGAGAACGAGGACCGCGAGAGCGTACCCCATCCGATGAAATAGAAGGTGCCGAGACTGCTCTGCTCGGCGAATGCGGACGCAAGCAGTTTGTGCAGGTAGTAGCCCTCGCAGAGGTACCACATGTAGTTGCTGACGCGGCCATACTTGGTTACCAGGTTGAGGGCGATGCACCACGATTGGTTCTGCACGGAGAAGAGGAAGGGCGTTTGTTAAGCAATGTGATTTCTCACTGTACTTTGTTTGT
>NC_051409.1:21990851-21990922 GCF_015228065.2 Penaeus monodon | reverse complement strand
CGTGCGCCCGCACGCCTATATCTGTGGTTGCATATAGGTCTTAACTATTCATTTCTCCTCCTGTCACCCCA
>NC_051409.1:21989828-21990796 GCF_015228065.2 Penaeus monodon | reverse complement strand
ATACGTACTCTGTCTACCTGTTTGATTACCGTCCATGTGCAGCTGAAGAAGCCTGAGGATGATCACGCCCGAGGCCTCAAGCAGCAGGCTGATGAACAGGTGTTTGTGAAGCGTGATCCGGTGGACTCGTAACTGCCTGTGAAGCAGTTATTAAGTGGCGGGAAGGAGGCCATCTCCACAGATGATGATGAGGGAAAAGTGAACAAAATGAAATATAGGGTAAGAAATAAGGAAGGAAATACTATAAATACTTTTCAGGTTAAATAAATCACGATATTTCTGAGCACTTTATTCTGCGCACCTACTTGTAAGAGAAGAAGATAACGAGAGCGGGCAGGAGCGCCACCACCGAGACCGCGTACGCGCCAATGTGCACGTAGAGGCGCTTTATAATGCCTTCGGCCACGCTGCACGACGAGTAGTTGCTCCACTCCTGCCGCAGGCCGTCCTCGCCCACGCGCGAGAGCCACCTGCCGCCAGCTGTGCACTGCTTGGTAGCCAGCTCTGAGGTGCATAAGAGCAGAAATCTAGTAAATGTCTTAGATAACGAATGGAAAAACTAATAACCAGTCTCTTGACGTGAAAAACTGAACGCATAATCACAAAACGCCGATACCGAGACAAACAATTACAAGAACAGGGACAGGCAAAAGAGGGAGAGGTCATCCGGCTTATCCTGCCGAGGTCAACGCTGCCGCCGCATCCAAAGTGACCTGCGGTCCGATGGAAAGCAGGGCCGTGAGCAGGCGTACGGGAGACAAGCCTTTAAGACTAAGACTGAGCCGTACTGGGACAAGACGAGGGCTTTCCAAGGTAGCTGTACGGGGGGCAGGGTCGCTCGGCCTCTGTGGCTGCGGGCGTGGGCGGCCAGCACTGCCACCCGTCCCAGGTGTGCGGGCAGAAGCCTGGGGAGAGAGAGGAAAAGACTTTCAGAAGTTTCCTGGAAGCAAAGAGTCAAGGAAAAATCT
>NC_051409.1:21986364-21986666 GCF_015228065.2 Penaeus monodon | reverse complement strand
AACTTATGTGGAAGAAAGACAAACATTCTGTTATCAAAACTGTGTTTAATCGTTTTATATTTGACTTCACTTCCTCCAGTCCGTAAAACCTCTTCACTTAGACTGATTGTGAGCATTGCTGGCAAAAAGGCCTCACCCCAAAGCCTCTTTACCATGCACGCTCTAAGCCTTTGCTCTTTACAACCTATTTTACTATTTTACTGTTGACAGATTCCAGCATCACTGCAATATAAATTGAGCATATTTTTGTATGGACGTTCTTATGACACCCATTTGAGAAAAGTACAAAATAGCAAAGAGCT
>NC_051409.1:21985884-21986337 GCF_015228065.2 Penaeus monodon | reverse complement strand
ACATCGCCAAGATTCCATTTCCTACGCTTGGGCCGCTCTCGCTGCCGCAGATTATCAGATCTGATTCCAGTCGTCGAGGTTCATTGAGAAACAATGGATTTTGGATTGATTGAAGAATAGTTTATATAGAATCACATACCAAGTGGCTTCCCTAAGTGGAAAGCGGCTTTCATAAGTAGAAGTCAGTCCTAATATTGCAGTGTACGAAAAGAGAAATTGAAAACAATAACAGTATTAGAGCGGCCCTGTTTCGTCACCTGAGGAAAAACATCGAAAGGAGGAAGCGACATTAAGAGACATAAAAGCACGACAAAAATACGGTCCTCTGCTGATTCTGAGGAAAAACACTTTCAAGATCAGTCTTACACAAACAAAAGACTCTGTAAAGCAGTATCATATTTTAGCAAACTGCACAGTAGAGGCTGAGCAACGTGAGACCAACACTTTCTTGGC
>NC_051409.1:21984799-21985857 GCF_015228065.2 Penaeus monodon | reverse complement strand
GTCAGTAACACGGAAATATCATAAGAGAAACCGTCATTTTTTAAACTACAGTCTTCTTCGCTTGTATTCTAATAACAAGCCGCAGTTCTTAAAATCATCATTTGTTAGCATTTAGGAGTGTTAAACGTTTACTTGGGATTTACCGGTCAGTTATACTATTTCTCGTGTGTCGTGTTTTCTTTTGTTTCATAATCCTGGCTGTTGTTAACCTGGTAATTCCACTTGCCGTTTATGCAAATATCAACACGCGGTTCCACGTCATCTTTCTGAAACACCACCACCGGGCACCTCCTGGCCTCCGGCTCCTCCGCGCTGTGAGGACTCCTCTGCGGCTGCTCAGGACGGCCGGGCGTCCTCGCGTCCTCGCTCCCGCGGCTGACCTCGTTCTCCTCCTCCTCCAGCAGACTGGGGGACCGCGACAGGGAATGCAGCTCGCAGATGGAAAACTTCGACGGCAGTTTTTTCCGAGTTTCCAAGGAGATGTTTACTGGCGTTTTTGTTTCGGCGACCTTCGGGTCGTCGCGACCAGCACGACGCTAACATCCATGACATTGTTTGATGAAGCTGAGAGATATTTGCTCCTTGACCCACGCAGGCTGGCCATCTGGGTGGCGCTCGCCCCGCTGTTGCTCCTTCGGACCACCTGGCCCGCGCAGAGGGACACAATGGACGAGTTGCGTCGTGCGGGGCTGCGGTCGAGGAGCGTCGTCTGGACGGTGGAGAGACTGCGGCTGCGCTGGGCCACGGAGCCCCGGGCCGCACCTCGAGGCACTCGGCGCTCGCGAAGTCGCACCCACGACCTCTTCACTAGATTCTCACCTGCCGATGGAACGATCTTCAGATATCTCAGCTTAGTGAAGAGAGACAATCTGTCTTATAATTGTAATCGCCATGTAAGATTTTTACAAAAACACGAACAAACGAAATTTACGAACACACACAAAAAACAACTCGATTTCTTTATTAACGTGTGACTAATGTTTCGGAATTTTTAGTAAGGAATCGGTGAGGAGCTTCGGGATCAGATCAATGACCCTATCTATGAGAATATTATAATT
>NC_051409.1:21981316-21981386 GCF_015228065.2 Penaeus monodon | reverse complement strand
TAGTACATATTACAATTTTCTTGTTTTGAAAATTTATCGTCTTCGTAGCAGGTCTTTGCGCTCTCGGAAA
>NC_051409.1:21981154-21981226 GCF_015228065.2 Penaeus monodon | reverse complement strand
ACCTCTGGTAGATTTCCAAAAAAAAATCTTGTTTGAAGTTTCCTCGCACCTCGATTGGTCTTTCATCTTTTT
>NC_051409.1:21979829-21979897 GCF_015228065.2 Penaeus monodon | reverse complement strand
TGAATTGTTTTTAAAGTTCCCTTTAATTATCGCTCTGTCCATGATGGCTTCTGAGAGTATTGAAGAGG
>NC_051409.1:21978128-21978304 GCF_015228065.2 Penaeus monodon | reverse complement strand
TCAGGAGACGATACAACAACAACAACAGGTTCTGCAAGTTCTACTGGTTCAGTGACCACTGGCGGAGTGACTACAATGACAATAACGATTGACCACTGAAGTGATTGAGGCACTTTCTGTTGATGCCATGTTCAAACTTCTCAGATACTTCAAGATTACCAAGACCAAATCAGAAT
>NC_051409.1:21976302-21976922 GCF_015228065.2 Penaeus monodon | reverse complement strand
TCAGCTAATTAAAAACGATTCTTTGATATTAAAAAAATAATAATTAAATGTAAAATGGAATCTGCATAGTTTTTAATTTTCATCGAAAGTGATAGGCAGTCAAAAATTGATGGATATCTAATTTTATTCCACACTGATATTTTTGTATCATATTTTGCAAAATACAGCAAACGATCGGTTAAGCTGGTTTTAAAGTAATACACTGAATAGGGCGAAAGGGCATGTTGTCGCCTGGAACGGAGGGAAGCACGCTGTACCTCGCTATTGGTGTAGCAGTAGATAAGAGCCACGACGGCGCCGGTGCCGCCCTCTATCACGTTATTTATGATCTGATAGAAGTCGTACCACTCGCAGCCAATCTCCATGGGGCGGTAGATGGTGACGATGTACTGCAGACCGAAGAGAGGAACAACCATCATGGTCGCTCGGACGGTCTTCCTGCGGGGGGGCGGGGGGAGACCGTCAGCGGGAGCCTGCTATACCATAAGTAGTAATGTCGCAGTTATATCAGGTACACAGAATCAGGGAGAAAAATGAAAAAGAGTAGGAGATACAGATGATATACCATGCAACGCGTGCGGTGATAACAAATCAACATCGGAATTAGAAAGAAAAAAAAA
>NC_051409.1:21976002-21976281 GCF_015228065.2 Penaeus monodon | reverse complement strand
AATCAGAAGAAACGAACCTTTTTCCTCCGTGTTTTCTGTGTCCTTTGAGTTTCTATCTATCGACCTACCGGTACTGCAGATGCTCATTTGTGGTTTGGTGCTCTCACGAGCCACGCAAAATCCTTATTTATGTTCGCATACCGAAATGATGTTATCTAGAAAAAAACAAAAAAACTATCTGAACTAGATACGCATATGTACGGGACACTAACAACGCAATATACTTTTTATCCACCCACTCACTCACAATGACCTAACTACCCAAATACTAACCCACTT
>NC_051409.1:21974870-21975897 GCF_015228065.2 Penaeus monodon | reverse complement strand
TGGCATTGCAGAGGTCACTCACCAGGATGGCGAGGAGCGGCGGCAGGTTGATAACCCACTCAGCCCTCAATCGGTACGATCCAACAGGCGGCGTTGCGGTCGCCCAGGCCGCGATCCCGTCGTACACAGCCCGCGGGATGAGCGGGAACACTGGGAGACACCAGTAGGGCAAGTCAAAGTTATACAGGACTGCGGCTTTCTTTCTCGACTGGAGGATTCAAAGCACTCGGCAACTAAGACTAATCATCAAAAAAAAATGGACGAGAGCAAGGCCTCACAACCATTACGCCAGAACAGTAGAAGCAACAAAAAAGGCTTTTTTCGTTTATTGCAACACCATGGAACGATTTTTTCAATGAGTACAACGTATAAAACCAATATTATACGACAGTTACTGTAAAAACCATAACCATATTTCTATATCCAATTAATATAAAAAGAAAATATGATGGACATATCCTGATTACGAACATAATTAATTCATTGATACAACGTGACTTTAGTAATATTTGGCCATATAATTTTTAGATTAACTATTGCAGCTGATGATATCCGCTGTGAGCAATACCAGATACTAATATAACGAATCTCAATACGTTTAACCTCTTTTGCTTCTCATGCTACGTGACTGCTCCGAATCGGCCTCTTTTATTACACTCCGATAGTACCGATATTCTATATGATTATGCCAAATATTCCTTTGCATTCGCGTGCGCCCGTGATCGGAATAGTGAGCTAAAAAGGAAACCTGCTCATGCGAGCAGCTCACTCCAACGAGGCGGATCTAGTTCGAGTTCAAGTCAGCACCGCTAGATTCACGTATATCTCGGTAATATCTATGCTTAGTAATTCAGTCAAACAATAGCAGGAACTGGCTGTTTTTTTCCTTTGGAAATTATGAATCTTCTGTAATATTCTGTAAACGTCTAGTTATTCAAGGTTTATGCAGATATTTACTTTTGTTCAAGTTATCATATATGAGTATAAAACAAACCCATCTTCGGGGTAGTCACTTGAAGATCAGAAT
>NC_051409.1:21974189-21974362 GCF_015228065.2 Penaeus monodon | reverse complement strand
CACGAAGCACTTCTCTTTTGAATACATATCAACAGCAATAATAAAGGTTCGATAAATAAGTAAATATATGATTAAAACACGAGAATAACGTGAAGACAAAGGGCAATGTTTATTATACAGTATCATGAGACAAAGACGCTGATGATTTATGGCTGTTAATTGTAGGAACTACT
>NC_051409.1:21971076-21971200 GCF_015228065.2 Penaeus monodon | reverse complement strand
AGTATCTTGCTTTGACTTTATAAGTAGACTCCGTCTTTCCTACATTTGCACTTCCGTCGTGCCATTGCTTCATGTTAGAACTATGTAAATAGTTATATCTTCATTGCTTTTGCTTTAATTTGTG
>NC_051409.1:21963698-21963962 GCF_015228065.2 Penaeus monodon | reverse complement strand
CCCCCTTTTCCCTGCTTTTATGCAAGACTTCGAGCCATAAAAAGAACGAGGACCGCGAGAGCGTACCCCCCTCCGAGAAATGAAGGTGCCCAGAGCTTGCTCGCGAATGCGGCGCAAGCAGTTTGTGCAGGTATAGCCCTCGCGAGGTACCACATGTAGTTGCTGGGGAAAATTGGTTCCGGTTGAGGGCGATGCACCACGATTGTCTGCACGGAGAAGAGGGAAAGGGGGTTTGTTAAGCAATGTGATTCCCACTGTCTTTTT
>NC_051409.1:21962829-21963603 GCF_015228065.2 Penaeus monodon | reverse complement strand
CGCCCGCGCGCCTATATCTGTGGTTGCATATAGGTCTTAACTTTTATTTTCCTCCTGTACCCCACTTTTTCCCCCTCCATCTCTCTCCATCCCCCCACTCCAGCCCCTTTTCCCCCTTCCCCTTACTCTGTCTTACCTGTTTTTATTTCCGTGTCCTGTGCAGCTGAGAAACCTGAGGATGATCACGCCCCAGGCCTCAAGCAGCAGGCTGATGAAAGGGGTTTTTTGAAAACGTGATCCGGTGGACTCGAATGCCTGTGAACAGTTATTAATGGCGGGAAAAGGGGGCCCTCTCCCAGAGATGATAGGGAAAAATGAAAAAAAATGAAATATAGGGTAAAAAATAAAGGGAAAGGAAAAACTATAAATACTTTTCAGGTTAAATAAACACGATATTTCTGAGCACTTTTTTCTGCGCACCTCTTGTAAGAGAAAAGATAACGAGGCGGGGAGGGGCCACACCGAGACCCCGTACGCGCCAAGGGCACGTAGAGGGGGGGTTTATAAAGCCTTCGGCCACGCTGCACGAGGTAGTTTTCTCCCCTCCTGCCGCAGGCCGTCCTCGCCACGCGCGAGAGCACCGCCCCCCAGCTGTGCACTGCTTGGGGACCAGCTCGGGGGCATAGGCGAAAATTATAAATTCTTAGATAACGAATGGAAAACAAAACCTCTCTTGAGTTTAAAACTGAACGCATAATCGCAAAAAGCCCCATACCGAGACAAAAAAATTTCAAGAACAGGGGGCAGGCAAAAGAGGGAGAGGGTCACCGGCTT
>NC_051409.1:21962395-21962729 GCF_015228065.2 Penaeus monodon | reverse complement strand
GTTCCATGGTGTTGCATAAACGAAAAAGCCTTTTTTGTTGTTTTCTCTGTTTCTCGCTTTACTGGTGTGGGCCTTTTCCTCTCGTAAATTTACATCTTATTTTCCGAGTGCTTTGATATCCTCCAGTCGAAAGCCGCAGTCCTGTATACCTTTGACTTGTCCTACTGGTGTCCCCCCCAGTGTTCCCGCTCCTCCCGCTGGCTGTGTACCCCGGGGATCCGCGGCCTGGGCGACCGCAACGCGCACTGTTGGATCGTACCGATTGAGGGCCTTGAGTGGGTTATCAACCTGCCGCCGCTCCTCGCCATCCTGGTGAGTGACCTCTCCCCTGCCC
>NC_051409.1:21961463-21962306 GCF_015228065.2 Penaeus monodon | reverse complement strand
TTTAGTGGGTTTGTATTTGGGTAGCTAGGTCATTGTGTGAGTGGGTGTGATAAAAATATATTGCGTTGTTTAGTGTCCCTTACATATTGCGTATCTAGTTCAGATAGTTTTTTTTTTTTTTGATTAACATCATCTTCGTAGTGAACATAATAAGGATTTTGGTGAGCATCGTGAGAGCACCAAACCACAATAAAGCCTCTGCATTACCGGTAGGTCGATAGACTAAAACTCAAAGGACACAGAAAACAGGGAAGGAAAGTCTCTTTTCTTCTATTTAATTTATTCTAATTTCGATGTTGATTTGTTATCACCCCACGCGTTGCATGGTATATCATCTGTTCTCCAACTCTTTTTCATTTTTCTCCCTGATTCTGTGTCCCTGATATAACTGCGACATTACTACTTATGGTATAGCAGGCTCCCGCTGACGGTTCCCCCGCCCCCCCCCAGAAGACCGTCCGAGCGACCATGATGGTTTTTCCTCTCTTCGGTCTGCAGTACATCGTCACCATCTACCGCCCCATGGAGATTGGCTGCGAGTGGTACGACTTCTATCAGATCATAAATAACGTGATAGAGGGCGGCACCGGCGCCGTCGTGGCTCTTATCTACTGCTACCCCAAATAGCGAGGTACAGGTGCTTCCCTCCGTTCCAGGCGACAACATGCCCTTTCGCCCTATTCAGTGTATTACTTTAAGCCCAGCTTAACCGATCGTTTGCTGTATTTTTGCAAATATAAAAAAATATCATGTGGAATAAATTAGATATCCATAAATTTTTGACTGCCTATCACTTTCGATGAAATTAAAAAACTATGGAGATTCCATTTTACTTTTAAATTA
>NC_051409.1:21960013-21960193 GCF_015228065.2 Penaeus monodon | reverse complement strand
ACGATTCTGAATTTGGTCTTGGTAATCTTGAAGTATCTGAGAAGTTTGAACATGGCATCAACAGAAAGTGCCTCAATCACTTCAGTGGTCATCGTTATTGTCATTTGTAGTCGCTCCGCCAGTGGTCACTGACCATAAACTTGCGGGCAAACCTGTTGTTGTTGTTGTATCGTCTCCTGA
>NC_051409.1:21958420-21958489 GCF_015228065.2 Penaeus monodon | reverse complement strand
CCTCTTCAATACTCTCAGAAGCCATCATGGACAGAGCGATAATTAAAGGGAACTTTAAAAAACAATTCA
>NC_051409.1:21957128-21957220 GCF_015228065.2 Penaeus monodon | reverse complement strand
TTTTATAAAAAGATGAAAGACCAATCGGGTGCGAGGAAACTTCAAACAGATTTTTTTTTGGAAATCTACCCGAGGTTTCTTTAAAAATGAAA
>NC_051409.1:21956984-21957051 GCF_015228065.2 Penaeus monodon | reverse complement strand
TTTCCGAGAGCGCAAAGACCTGCTACGAAGACGATAAATTTCAAAACAGAAATTGTAATATGTACTA
>NC_051409.1:21952471-21953544 GCF_015228065.2 Penaeus monodon | reverse complement strand
CAGGCAGTAGTGGTAGTGCCAAATAACATCTCAAGACTCATGACTCCCGAAGCTCCTCACCGATTTCCTTTACTAAAAATTCCGGAAACATTAGTCACACGTTAATAAAGAAAATCGAGTTGTTTTTTGTGTGTGTTCGTAAATTTTCGTTTGTTCGTGTTTTTGTAAAAATCTTACATGGCGATTACAAATTATAAGACAGATTGTCTCTCTTCACTTAAGCTGAGATATCTGAAGATTCGCTTCCATCGGCAGGTGAGAACTCTAGTGAAGAGGTCGTGGGTGCGACTTCGCGAGCGCCGAGTGCCTCGAGGTGCGGCCCGGGGCTCCGTGGCCCAGCGCAGCCGCAGTCTCTCCACCGTCCAGACGACGCTCCTCGACCGCAGCCCCGCACGACGCAACTCGTCCATTGTGTCCCTCTGCGCGGGCCAGGTGGTCCGAAGGAGCAACAGCGGGGCGAGCGCCACCCAGATGGCCAGCCTGCGTGGGTCAAGGAGCAATATCTCTCAGCTTCATCAAACAATGTCATCGGATGTTAGCGTCGTGCTGGTCGCGACGACCCGAAGGTCGCCGAAACAAAACGCCAGTAAACATCTCCTTGGAAACTCGGAAAAACTGCCGTCGAAGTTTTCCATCTGCGAGCTGCATTCCCTGTCGCGGTCCCCCAGTCTGCTGGAGGAGGAGGAGAACGAGGTCAGCCGCGGGAGCGAGGACGCGAGGTCGCCCGGCCGTCCTGAGCAGCCGCAGAGGAGTCCTCACAGCGCGGAGGAGCCGGAGGCCAGGAGGTGCCCGGTGGTGGTGTTTCAGAAAGATGACGTGGAACCGCGTGTTGATATTTGCATAAACGGCAAGTGGAATTACCAGGTTAACAACAGCCAGGATTATGAAACAAAAGAAAACACGACACACGAGAAATAGTATAACTGACCGGTAAATCCCAAGTAAACGTTTAACACTCCTAAATGCTAACAAATGATGATTTTAAGAACTGCGGCTTGTTATTAGAATACAAGCGAAGAAGACTGTAGTTTAAAAAATCACGGTTTCTCTTATGATATTTCCGTGTTACTGAC
>NC_051409.1:21951995-21952448 GCF_015228065.2 Penaeus monodon | reverse complement strand
GCCAAGAAAGTGTTGGTCTCACGTTGCTCAGCCTCTACTGTGCAGTTTGCTAAAATATGATACTGCTTTACAGAGTCTTTTGTTTGTGTAAGACTGATCTTGAAAGTGTTTTTCCTCAGAATCAGCAGAGGACCGTATTTTTGTCGTGCTTTTATGTCTCTTAATGTCGCTTCCTCCTTTCGATGTTTTTCCTCAGGTGACGAAACAGGGCCGCTCTAATACTGTTATTGTTTTCAATTTCTCTTTTCGTACACTGCAATATTAGGACTGACTTCTACTTATGAAAGCCGCTTTCCACTTAGGGAAGCCGCTTGGTATGTGATTCTATATAAACTATTCTTCAATCAATCCAAAATCCATTGTTTCTCAATGAACCTCGACGACTGGAATCAGATCTGATAATCTGCGGCAGCGAGAGCAGCCCAAGCGTAGGAAATGGAATCTTGGCGATGT
>NC_051409.1:21951643-21951935 GCF_015228065.2 Penaeus monodon | reverse complement strand
AGCTCTTTGCTATTTTGTACTTTTCTCAAATGGGTGTCATAAGAACGTCAATACAAAAATATGCTCAATTTATATTGCAGTGATGCTGGAATCTTGTCAACAGTAAAATAGTAAAATAGGTTGTAAAGAGCAAAGGCTTAGAGCGTGCATGGTAAAGAGGCTTTGGGGTGAGGCCTTTTTGCCAGCAATGCTCACAGTCAGTCTAAGTGAAGAGGTTTTACGGACTGGAGGAAGTGAGGTCAAATATAAAACGATTAAACACAGTTTTGATAACAGAATGTTTGTCTTTCTT
>NC_051409.1:21948356-21948529 GCF_015228065.2 Penaeus monodon | reverse complement strand
GGGGAAAATTTGTTTTTGTAATTTTTGGTTTTTTTGTTTTGTTTGTCTTATTATTAACTACATTATATGTAAAAAAAGGGGGGTAGGGGGCCGGAAAACTGGGTTGGGGGCATCCAACGGAAGGGGGAAATTTTTTTCCCCCCAAAAAAAAAAAATACCCTAAAAAGGTTTGG
>NC_051409.1:21947570-21948247 GCF_015228065.2 Penaeus monodon | reverse complement strand
AAAAAAAAAAAAATTTTAAAATTTTTATTTTATTATGGGGGGGGGAAGGCGGGTTTTTGGGGAATTTCCCCCAAAAACCCCAAAAAACACCAAACCCTTAATATAAATAAATTTTAAAAATATATTTAAAATTTTTAAAATAATTTTTTAAAATAAATAAAATATTAAAAAAAATGTTTATATTATATTTTATTGGGTTTTTTCCCCACTTAATATTTTTTTTTATTTTTTTTTTTTTGTTTTTTTTTTTGGGGGGGGAAAGTTTTTTTTTTTTTTAATTTTTTTTTTTTTTTTATTTTTTGGGGGGTGGGTGGGGTGGTGTGTGTTGGGGTGGGTGTGTGTGTTTTTTTTTTTTTTTTTTGTTTTTTTTTGGGGGTTTTTTTGGGGGGGTTTTTTTATTTTTTTTTTTTTTTTTTTTTTGTTTGAACCCCCTTCAAGTTTTTAAGATCAAAACTGGCTTTCAAAAAAAACTTAAAAAGTTTTTACGCCCTTTTTTTGAAAAAAAACTTCAAAAGGGGGAAACCAAAACCATTTAATTTTCCCGCCTTAACCAATAAATTTTTTAAATAAAAAAAAAAAAATCTAAAAAGGGACTTGTATTTTCCATTATTTAAATTTTATCCTTTTAAAATTTAATTTTCTCTTCCCCCCCCATTTCCCCCCCTTTTTTTTCTTTT
>NC_051409.1:21942740-21942964 GCF_015228065.2 Penaeus monodon | reverse complement strand
TTCTGTGCTTTATCTAAAATATTGAAAACTTAAATTGATTTCAGTTATCAGTTATCTATTAATGTTTCGTAAACTACTACAAAACTATCTGAAACAATGAGTGAGTAGAAAACCGAAAATAACGATGTCAAATTTTTACCGGCCGTGTATGTATCATTTACCATGATATTTGTAAAGTGAATGAATGAATAAATAAATACTAAAATTAGGCGTACTATAGTCAT
>NC_051409.1:21940828-21940899 GCF_015228065.2 Penaeus monodon | reverse complement strand
TAACAGCATGTGATACCATTGTAACAAGTAGAAATCAGTTTGATAAAAGCAATCTATCAATTCGCAGTGTA
>NC_051409.1:21939724-21940459 GCF_015228065.2 Penaeus monodon | reverse complement strand
TGTCTATTAACAAAATTATAGAGCAAAAACACTGGAACCCCCTTACCTCCCATACCCCACCCGTGATCAAACCACCTACGAAACCTTCCCTTTTACATCCCCTCCCCCAGTCACAACACCCCCACTACCTCCACCCGAAACCCCCCTCCTCCACACCCTCCACGCACCCCCCGCCTCATACCCAGACCGGCAAGCCTTCCCTCCAAAACCCTCCCCTCTCTCCCTGCCCGCGGCCAGCCATCTGCCCCCCTCGCGCCCTTGCTGACCTGCCGATCTGTTAACTCTGCTGATCCATCCCCAGGTGCCCCTCACACCCGGCGGCTCCTAGCCAGCAAGACCCCGGCCCATACTGACTCCCCGCCTCCCCCAGTCAACCTAAGACCCCTCTCGGCCGTGAGAACCCAAAACCAACAACCCCAAAGAACACCAAGGTTGAAGCCTTTCTACACAAGTAACATCCAAACGGAGCTTTAGAAAAAAAAACAACAAAAAAACAGAGCAACAGGAATAACAAGCAAATTGAACCACTCGACCCCAACCGCCACTGGGAGGAAACAGCTCAGCAGCAGGTGGAAGGGGCCTACAGACCATACCTACTGCCCCCCCCCCCCTCCCGCCAGCATTGCCCATCATCATTACAACTATGCAGAACGAACAAAGTCTACACGAGATGTGTGATGAAGACAGTTTACACCAAAGTAATATCAAGGAAACCAGAGAAAAAAAGATAGAGAA
>NC_051409.1:21916948-21917113 GCF_015228065.2 Penaeus monodon | reverse complement strand
GCCTTCTATCACTATGTTCGTATTCTCACCATACAACCCATACCTTATGTTTACTTGCGTTTGCTCTATTTTGTTACCGTTCCGTCATCTATTTACATTCTGATATTTACTTCCTATTTATTTAACTACCATTTTCGTTGACATTCCTTTGTTTTCTCTCTGCTG
>NC_051409.1:21916257-21916335 GCF_015228065.2 Penaeus monodon | reverse complement strand
ATCAATTAGTTAGAACTAGGCTTAGCTTATTCCTTGTTACCACAACTCATTACATCTTTCTCCTTATTAATCTAGTTT
>NC_051409.1:21912743-21912844 GCF_015228065.2 Penaeus monodon | reverse complement strand
CTCAAATTCTCGATGCCAAATAATGAGTGCATTCGCATCCATATTCCCAAATATAGAAGATAAGTTTCCGCCGACGCAAATAGTGAAAAAACGACATCCGG
>NC_051409.1:21909802-21910292 GCF_015228065.2 Penaeus monodon | reverse complement strand
TTTTATTTCTATTCATAACGCTCTTCCGATTTTATAATCATAAGGAACACATCGCCTCAACCATGTGCAGGGATGTTGCTTATAATTTTTCACATTTTTTAGGTATCACTTGCCGGGAACATATATTTATATCTCAGAGAATATTTATCGTGAAGAGTTTATTATTCTGAATAATAATCTGACAACGTATTGCACAAAAATATCCATAAATAATGTACTGAAGACAAATGTATCAAAGTTATTCATTTGTCACTGAGTGAATGAGAAAAGTGGACTTAATTTAATAAACAGACTTCAACTGTGTTTGGATATCCCTCGATGCCATTCTGTTTGGCGCAGTCTTCCAACTTTCAAAACATAATGAAAGCGTAATGAAGAAAGCTCCGCTAATGACCTGCGATTTTGAAGCGAAGTGTTATGATCTTTCCTTTCAAGATCCTGTGTAATTAACGGACTACTAATCAGAAGACAAATCTTAATGAAGAATATA
>NC_051409.1:21904117-21904429 GCF_015228065.2 Penaeus monodon | reverse complement strand
TCCTTTGGAATCGAAAAGAGAAACAGAGGAAGTAAATAGAGTAATGTCATCCTCCAGTTTCTTTTTGATGTTAGGAATCTTTTTCTTTTGTTTATTTATTTCCCAATCCAAAAGATCGAAGCACCATGAACGATATGTCCTGGTAGTTTGGAATGTGGGACAATACACTCTAAATTTAATAAAATCAGGTAAAGTTCCATAGGATTTACATGCTTCAAGGAATTTTAAGTCTTTTTCCACCTTCTTGGAACGGAAGGAATTCTTTTCAATCTTCCTGTAGAGGTCCAGGGTATTCTTGCCGTACTTCTTTAG
>NC_051409.1:21901315-21901836 GCF_015228065.2 Penaeus monodon | reverse complement strand
GAAAAAACCTTAGTGCTTACAAAGCTAAGATACTGCGCCCGAGGATCAGCTTCGTTTGTCCGTCTTACCCTTATCCTAATCTTTGGCGCCCGAGGCAGGCCGAGACGCGGGGCGGCTGGGGTCTCCATTGCGCCTTAAGTTTCAGGCTCTTTTGAGTACTCTGCCCCTGGAGCGAAAGTGCTTATACTGAGCAGTGTAAGTATTTTGCTGCGATCTCCCAAGAATGAGCTTCAAAGATCACTAAATCAAGGCCGACCTCTTGCTGCGCTTGTTGCCTTTGTTTTTCTGAAGTGTATAGTATATGTAGTTAGTAGTTATAATAATATTTATTTTATGTATTGTTGTATTTTGTTGTGTATTATGATTATGATATTAGTTAATATATAATATATACTAGTTATATATACCTTATTACAAATATATACTGCAGGCAGTGTGTTTTTGTTTATTTATTATTATATATGCAAAACAACACGCGCGAACATCCAAATTATGCCATTAATCCACCAAAAGCTACAATA
>NC_051409.1:21901124-21901271 GCF_015228065.2 Penaeus monodon | reverse complement strand
TACTGTGCAAATCAACTTACTACATATACAACATAACCGAAAATCACCATACTAAACACAACATAATACAATACAATAATAAATACAAAAATATACAAACACAACACTAACACAAATAAAATAAAACACAATAAACTACACAATAAT
>NC_051409.1:21900680-21900919 GCF_015228065.2 Penaeus monodon | reverse complement strand
ATATATAAAAAACTTATCTTACAACTAAATATACCACGAGATCACTACTTACACTCTAACACTTATCATAACTATTGACCCCAAGCAACATACGCGGGCGCTAGTACTCCATTACCATTAATTTAGTCTTTGAGTACTCTGCCTGGAGCGAAAGTTTTACTGACATTAAATATTTTATGGATCTCATAATGAGTATAATATTATATTAGCACTTTGTTGTGATATTTCTTTATATTTTT
>NC_051409.1:21900450-21900624 GCF_015228065.2 Penaeus monodon | reverse complement strand
TATGCAATGATATGTATTTATATATTATTAATTATTATTTATACCCATATATTATTATATATTACATTATATTGAATTTATATACTAAGTATATAATATATAAGCAACACACTCCACACTCTCCAATAAATAAATACAACGACACACCACAACACTCTTATAATACATATCATT
>NC_051409.1:21899717-21900005 GCF_015228065.2 Penaeus monodon | reverse complement strand
TTAGTGCTTACAAAGCTAAGATACTGCGCCCGAGGATCAGCTTCGTTTGTCCGTCTTACCCTTATCCTAATCTTTGGCGCCCGAGGCAGGCCGAGACGCGGGGCGGCTGGGGTCTCCATTGCGCCTTAAGTTTCAGGCTCTTTTGAGTACTCTGCCCCTGGAGCGAAAGTGCTTATACTGAGCAGTGTAAGTATTTTGCTGCGATCTCCCAAGAATGAGCTTCAAAGATCACTAAATCAAGGCCGACCTCTTGCTGCGCTTGTTGCCTTTCTTGCTTTTTTCTGAATG
>NC_051409.1:21894373-21894487 GCF_015228065.2 Penaeus monodon | reverse complement strand
GTACCACCATGTATCACATGCCAGGTCAAAGAATATGGCTAATATGGATTCATGGCATGCAAATGCAGATGTAATATACGACTCAAAATGAGCAAGGGGGTCAGCTATACTTCG
>NC_051409.1:21880328-21880400 GCF_015228065.2 Penaeus monodon | reverse complement strand
ATGACAATATTAAAATGTTAATTAGAAAAAAATAGAAAAACAACCAAGGAATAATGAATGAAGAACACTATT
>NC_051409.1:21878798-21879993 GCF_015228065.2 Penaeus monodon | reverse complement strand
GACGTGAGTGCCACGGCCGCAGTTGTCCAAGGCTGGTGCACTTTGGGCAGTGCTGCTACTATCGGGCATTTTCAGCACGAGGGCTAGGTTCCGCCACGCAAACATTTGTGAATAGTTTCCAGCGGTCGGGACATTTCGTAAGCGAAATCCTTCACTGAGCGTAAGGGGAGTTCGTTTGGAGGGGTCAATTTATTCATCCTTATTTTCTTTGTCTTATAAATCTTCATTCTGGAGTACTGAGGCAGGGGTTGCGATGGTTGGTGGGTCGGCACTACGCTTGGGTTAAGGGCCGGGGATTGGTGCATATGGATTAATTAATTAATGGTCTACAATAGATCAGAATTTGCCTCCAAAGTCTATTTGTCAATACTGTTGTGGTAATCTTCATATGTTTTTTAAGATAATTCTGCATCGGATATGATGAAAAAAAATCTTCGAAGATCTTTTTGATTTATTGCCAAACATTAATTTAGTCGTTTCTTATATTTTACTGATATTTTCTATTCACATACGCAAGAACTGTCCTTGATTTTGTCCAAGAGGTTTGGTCAGATTACCCAGAGATTGGTCAAATCCAGAGATTTTAATGGAATTTACCCATCGATGGACTTCCGTCCACTCGTTCGAGGCGATGGCACCCACTCGATGCAGGGTATCTAAAAATGAGGTAGCATTATCCCAATTGAGGTCTGTGGTAACAGAGAACAAAATGTGATTTTGCCCTGATAGTTTTGTAAATTTCATTGTAATAAAAATAGCTTCCCAAGCTTAAACTTAAGTGTCGATTTTTGGTTGCAATTCTGATACTGGCAATGAATAAAAAATAATTAGTAAATGCAATCAATATCTGTGTCCTGATTAGCTACCTCTGAAACCACTCGCGTGACGTCATCAGCTCCGCCCTATTTTGACAGCTGTAACTTTAAGGCGGGAAAGCGGTCTGTTTAAGTGTGTTGACATTCTACATAATTTACTATAATGGTGTCTTGTGTTTCACGTTTTTCCCGTATATTGTAATAATTCAGGTGATATATCATACCTCTCAATTTCATTCACTGAGCTCTGTGATTCCACGGACTGCAGGCACAACAGTTCACCGAATATATATATTTAACTCGTGTAGTTTACGTTGTAGTAGACCTAAAGATAGTTACATTATTTGAATGAAATCTGACTACACTGAGTTAAGGATCTT
>NC_051409.1:21878495-21878774 GCF_015228065.2 Penaeus monodon | reverse complement strand
TTAAGGTATATTTGGTGCTCGGTGAACCTGTCATGTGCACTTATTAGGTTTGTCGAAGTGGGGCGTGCCAAAGGCAAGCACCAGAGGCGAGATGCCAACTAACCAATTTCTTTCCGCTCCACATGCAACCACCATTCTTGTAGCCGCCTTGCTTTGATGGACAAATGGAAAAAAAACGCATATGTTGAGAATCTACATTAGGTATGGCTTGCATTTCAAAGTATAATTATTATTATATATTCTAAATTATATGGAATTATATTAATCTATTGTTATATC
>NC_051409.1:21877968-21878333 GCF_015228065.2 Penaeus monodon | reverse complement strand
AAGATTAATCAGAGTTGATGTCGGAGTATCCACAGCTTCTGGGACTGATTATTAGTAATATAATTAACTTGCTCTTTTGTGAATAATTTAATGTTATTGAATTTATATAATGTTTGTCTACTCTATAATTCATTTAGGACTAATTTATTATTTTTGGGGGGAGGCTGTTTTCAGAGATTGCATGATAGAGATTTAAGCTGTGTACATAGAATTTTTTTGAGATGCCAATTTCTTTTTTGTTTTGCTAGGTAGGATTGGGTTTAAGGTAATAAACATAAAAACAACAAAATAGCCATTCCCGCCATATAAGTATTTGTAAGGTAAATATTTTACACATTATAAAAAAATTTGCATAATAAAATCAA
>NC_051409.1:21873447-21873619 GCF_015228065.2 Penaeus monodon | reverse complement strand
ATTTCTAACTCTCATATAAAATTCTAATTCTGGCAGTACCGCTTCACTGCAGGAAAATGGCAGCAGTACTTGAGCATGGAAAAGCTCAAGCTCATCAAAACATCACGTGCCGTTTCAAAGAGATGTTCCCTCAGGTAGGCTGTGGCTATTGCAGGGTTGTAATTAGGAAACC
>NC_051409.1:21869711-21869911 GCF_015228065.2 Penaeus monodon | reverse complement strand
ACTCTCATATAAAATTCTAATTCTGCTAGTTACCGCTTCACTGCAGGAAAATGGCAGCAGTACCTTGAACGCAGGGAAAAAGCTCAAGCTCATCAAAGACATCACGTGCCGTTTCAAAGAGATATTCCCTCAGGTAGGCGGTGGCTATGCAGGGTTGAATGTAGGAAAACAGTTTGACACTGGACGGAAAGCACGCATTG
>NC_051409.1:21843272-21843556 GCF_015228065.2 Penaeus monodon | reverse complement strand
AGCTAAGATACTGCGCCCGAGGATCAGCTTCGTTTGTCGTTTTTGTTTTTGGTACGTCTTACCTTATCCTATCTTTGGCGCCGAGGCAGGCGAGACGCGGGCGGCTGGGGTCTCATTGAAAGACCTTAAGTCAGGCTCTTTTGAGTACTCCGCCCTGGAGCGAAAGTGTTATTACTGCGCAGTGTAAGTATTTGCTTCGCGATCTCCCAAGGAATGAGCTCAAAGATCACTAAAATCAAGGCCGACTCTTGCTGCGCTTGTTGCTTTCTTGCTTTTTCTGATGT
>NC_051409.1:21822255-21822323 GCF_015228065.2 Penaeus monodon | reverse complement strand
TCTCTCCAATACTCTCAGAAGCCATCATAGACAGTGCAATAATTCAAGGGAGCTTTAAAAGCAGTTCA
>NC_051409.1:21817727-21819003 GCF_015228065.2 Penaeus monodon | reverse complement strand
TACTTCCTGTCGGGGCTAAAATAGCACGAACATTGTACCTCCTGGGGGAGTTTAGGGAGCCACTCTGTTAGTATTCTGTGTCCTTTTTTTCAGTGATACATAAATGGGTATTTTTCAAGACCCGGGGCCTTTTCTTACAGCATAATTTTTCTTCTTTGCAGAGTTAGATTTAGGGTCTAAATACCCGCCCCCCAGCTAGGCTTTTTTAGTGGTTTTCGTTGGGTTTTAGGGACACTGTATGCCTTTTTTTGTCTATAATTTCTCATTCACCAGCCCCTGGTTTCATACAGGATTTTGTGTAAGTGATTGTTGTGCAGTGCAGTGACTTTTTTAAAAAAGGAAATGTCCTTTAAACTAGTGCAGTGAATTTTTTTAAGTGGAAACAGTGATGATTTTAAAGGTGCAAAAAACTTTAAAAAGGGTTTTTAAAAACAGTGTATTTTTTTTTTTCATTTGCAGTGAGCTTTTTAAAAACCCGGGTTTATTAGGGGGTTTAAAAAAACATTGCAAAATTTTTGTAAAACAGGATAGTTTTTCTTGATTGTGGGGAAGGCATTGTTGCAGAATGGCCAAAGGCAAGAACAGGGGAATTTTCTTTTAAAAAATTTTACGATCTTCCGGGCCACCCTAGTTCCCGGGGACCGTTCTCCGGTAACGGGCTTGTCTATCTTTGTCGACCCGGGCCCCCTATAGTCGTGGGCGGCTAAAAATCCGGAAGACAGGAAGTGTGAAAAGCCAGGGAAAGGGGAGGTTCCCTTTGCTACCCCCAAACCCTTGACAAATCGGGGCCCCTTGTCTACTGAGGCTTGGAGAAAAAAGGCACAGAGGGCAGAAATTTAAAAACGACGGGCCCTTGCTCGTCAGGAAAAAAAGCTGTGTCCCCCCCCTCG
Source organism: Penaeus monodon (assembly GCF_015228065.2). Taxonomy (NCBI): domain Eukaryota; kingdom Metazoa; phylum Arthropoda; class Malacostraca; order Decapoda; family Penaeidae; genus Penaeus; species Penaeus monodon. The sequence continues at coordinate 21,818,113 of NC_051409.1, read as the reverse complement.
CCCAGACAGATGGAGGGGTCGAAGTTCTTCAGCCCCCGGAGCCCCCTGTTAGTGTTCAGGAGATAAGGAGATTAAAAAATTTACGCCCGGCAATTAGCGGGAAAAAGGATTTTGAACTCGAAAAGGCGAGAGGCACAAAACAGGGAGAGACGTTTTTTGCAGCCACCAGAAGCACATCTCCACCTCTCTGACAACTCCGGAGTTATACCCCAGAGGCAGATTTCTGATCAGCTTCCTCCAGACCCCCAGCCACGTATTTCCTCGATTAACTCAGGGTGAAACAGCAACTAAAGTACAATGCAGAGGGGCCCTTTGAATAGCCTTTTCCACATCCCCAAAAACCCATATTTTCGCTGTGTCCTATTTTTTGGAGCCAGGGATCGGCC
>NC_051409.1:21816833-21817320 GCF_015228065.2 Penaeus monodon | reverse complement strand
TCGTTGGGTTTTCCTCTCGGGTTTATCCCACCTGGCTGGGGGGCTTTTTGGTTCAAATGATTCCTAGAGGCCCGTGACCACCACCGTTATCCTGATCGCCCCCCAAGGCCCGGGACTTTTTTACGTTTGCCCCATAGTGAAAAGGGTGAAGGGCCCCCCCAACCTGCCCCAAATCCCGTGATCTCTGGTGTATTTCCATGGAACAACCCCCCCACAACATCTCAGAGTGCCGAGAAAGCTTCAAAAATGCGGTTTCCCCCCGGAACAGCCCCCCAAAACTCCCCGGGGACATCATCTTTCCCGTTGCCGGAGTTGGGCACAGGGCCCGGGAAACAATGCCCCTTTTCCGACGGGCCCAAGCAAAAAACCCCCGGTCCAGCTGGCAGATTTACAGAAGGGGGGCAAAATTTTCCACCTATACACAGCCCAAAAAACCGAAACCCCCACAGATACCCATTTTGGGAATTCCCCCCAAGGTTGTCGGGAA
>NC_051409.1:21816587-21816741 GCF_015228065.2 Penaeus monodon | reverse complement strand
CATGGGTTTATGATCCCCCGTCTTGCCAAAAGCTTCAGAAAACAAACCCCCCAAACAAGTTTCCCCGAGGGAATCTTGTTGCTGGGGGTGACATTTCCCTTTTTTCAATGGCTGATGTTTTCCACCACTTTTCATCGGGCCCAGGTGGTTGGTT
>NC_051409.1:21816253-21816422 GCF_015228065.2 Penaeus monodon | reverse complement strand
AAAAAAACCCCTGTCCCCCAACAGAAGTTCCCCTGTGAAGATGCACCAGGTCTAACCAAGTTCCCCGGGCCCAGTTTCAGCAGTGCATCTTTTTACACCTTTGCAAATAATTGCAGCTACAGAGGCTTTTTTGGTAAAAGGGGTTTTCTTTTTCGCGGAGGGGCCAACC
>NC_051409.1:21815701-21815801 GCF_015228065.2 Penaeus monodon | reverse complement strand
GCATGTCAGAAAAATAAACCCAATCCCAGCCCAAAAGGCCACCCTTGAAAAAACCCCCAAAACGCCAAAAAGGGGACTGAACTGCTTTGTGTTAAAAGGG
>NC_051409.1:21814393-21815573 GCF_015228065.2 Penaeus monodon | reverse complement strand
GGTCATTCGAGGGGGAAAATTGATTCCATGTTCGTCGGGGGTCATTGAGAGTCGAAAACCCCCCGGAGACCCCAGTTGTGCTAGTGAAAAAAGGGGGGAAAGGTCTCAGGTTTTGTGTTGACTACCGGGGTTTGAATGCTTTGCCCAAGGGGAAATACATACCCTCTCCCAAAATTTCAATGAACCACCCGATAAAACTGGGCCCAAAAAAAACATCTTTACCACACTAGGTTTCGGGCCTGCGTTTTGGGAGTGGAAGTGGAAGAACCCAAACCGGGCCCAAAAAAAAGGGCTTTTTAAGAGGCAAACCGACTTTTCCAGTTCTCCCAATTTTTTTTTTTTTCCTTTTTGGGTTATCAAACAGCCCCAAAACCCACATTCCAAAAAAACAATGAATGTCTTTCCTATCATCATTACGGGGGACGTAAAACCCTAGCCTCCCTAGATGACATCATCATCTACAGCCACAGCTTTGACCAGCACCCCCAAAACACCTTGAGAGATTTTACAGTTGCTTATTGGTGGTCTAAAGCTTAAATGGAGAAGTGTCGGGTTTCCCTGCAACAATCATAGACTTCCTCGGTTTTAGGGATTTCCCCTGATGGAGTCCCCCAAAAACCAGAGATAAGGGGTTGGCAAATTTTAAAACACACCTCCCCCCACGAACGGGTTAGAGAAGTTCGACTTTTCCCCTGGAGCAACAGGTTTTTTTCAGGAAGCATGTTCCTGGATATGAAAACCCTTTAGCATCTCCATTAATTTTGTTGCTGAAGAAAGATCAAGCTTGGACCGGGGGACCTGAAAAAACAAACAGCATTTAAAAACTTTAAAAAGAAAGCTAAATTCTGTTTCCGGTTTTACCCCCACCCGGGATTTCTAAAAAGGAATTTGAGCTTCACATGATCCCTCTAGAAATCGCTTTTGGGAAAGTTGGTCCATGAAAAGGGGGATGACGACCATACACCACATGCAGTTGTTTAATTTTAGCAGGAAAGCTCCGGGATGCAGAGATTTCGCTATCCAGTATTGACTTGGAGGCCCGGGCTGTTGGGGAAGGAGCCCGAATTTTGATCGTATCTGTATGAAAGGCGCTTAAGTGACCCCAAACCCCACCGCCCCTTTTGGTTATGTGTTCAGCGGGAAAAACCCTAAGCCCCCAAGAAGACGAGGTTTGCCATGA
>NC_051409.1:21813481-21813738 GCF_015228065.2 Penaeus monodon | reverse complement strand
CCCGCGAGGAAAATTTTACTCCCGCCACGGGTCCACCGACCCTTTCTGTACCTTTGGGAAAACCCTCTTTGGCCCTCCGGGGTTTACCCGACTGACAATGGAGTCATTTTGTAAGTAACAGTCCAGGAATCATTTAAATTAATAAAACCCCAAACAAAACCACTACCCCTTTCGCTACCACCTAAAGCCAAGGGAATGTTTGAGCTTTACAAATCGTGTGGGGGAAATTTTTGCCCCTTCCCCACATTAGTGAATAA
>NC_051409.1:21812592-21813384 GCF_015228065.2 Penaeus monodon | reverse complement strand
AAAAAAAGGCCGCCATGCTAACTTCCAGATTGGTCTCCCCAAAGGGAAGCCGTTTTTGATAAAAAACATAAATTTGGAAAAGGCACTTTTACAAGGGGCCCCCGTCAAGCAACTGGGGAAAGCCTAAAAGGGAAAAGCAGGGGTTCAATTTCAAAGGGGAAAGCAGTACGCCCCAAAGGAAGAAGGTGGAAATTCCAGCCGACGGGGAGGTGCTTTGGGGGGTATTTGAGCCAGGCAAAAAGAGGGGCGGTCTACCCCCTTTCTCACCGGAAAGGAGAGGTCCTGCCAGGTTTTTTCCGGAGCGACTGGGTCCAGTTGTTTTTTGAGATTGAAGCCCCCCCCTCAAAACAAAAGGTCCATTTAAAAAAGCCCACCTGAACCCACCTGAAGGCATCACCCCCCCCCGGCAGAAGGGGTTCATATGGCACGAGGGACAGTGTTGTAGAAGAGGAGGATGATAGAGAGGGTTTCCCAAAACCCCCCCAAACCCAAAAGCAGGACGACCCTTGGGTTGCTGTGTTTGCCCTTCTCTGGGATGGAGCCGGGGGTTTGATGCCGATAGGCGGGGAACTCCGAGACACGCGACCCTCAAGAAACCTCACCCGATGAACAGATGATGCAGCACTAACCCTTTTTTTATTGTCTGTTTATGATTTAATTTTGCAAGACACGTTCCCGCTGTCGCACTAGTTAGTCTATTGAGGGGAAGAAAAGGGGGTCAGGCCAACCTTTCTTCTGTTTTAGGGGTTTTCTCCGTTTTCGGGTTCGACCCATGGTTTTGGGAGGATTGTT
>NC_051409.1:21808483-21809791 GCF_015228065.2 Penaeus monodon | reverse complement strand
AAAGGTTTTTATTTTAATTATAAAAAAAAAAATTAAATTGTAAAAAAAAAAAACCAAATTACAATTTTAAAAAAAATATATTTTTAATTAAAAAAAAAACATAAAATAATTTATAAATTTTTATTTATATATACTTTTATATATATAAATTTCAAATTTTATTTTTTATTTATATTAATATTTATTAAAATGTGTTTTTTAAAAATTTTTATGTGTATGTTATTATATTTAAAATATGTGTATGTATATGTGTAGTATATGTGTATGTTAAAGTGTATGTATATGGGGTATGTATTTTGTGTATATTGTGTATGTATTTTGGTGTGTATATGTGTTGTATAAAAAAGTGTTGTATATGGGTGTATAGGGGTTGAATGTGGGGTGTATTTTGTGTGTGTATAGGGGTGTGTATAGGGGTGTGATATTGTGGTATATTTTGGGGTGTATATGTGGTGTTAGTGTGTGTAATTTTGTGTGTGTATATGTGTGGTTTTTTGTGTGTTTTATATGTGTGTTTTATAGTGTGTGTATAATGTGTGGTATATGTTGTTGTGGTATATGGTGTGTATATGTGGTTGGGGTATATGTGGGGTCTAAGTTGTGTATAGTGTGTGTAAAATGTGGGTGTATATGTGTGGGATATTTTTGTTTTTGTGTGTATATGTGGGGTATATGTGTGTGTATTGTTTTGTGTATGGGGGTTTTGTATATGTGTGGTTTTTGTGTGTGTATAAAGTGGTTTTTTTTTAGGGGTGTATATGGTGGTATATGTGTGTGTATAGTGTGTGTTTTATGTGGGGTATATGTGTGTGTTATGTGTGTGTAATGTTTGTGATATGTGTGGTTAGTGTGTGAAAAATGTGTGTGAATGTGTGTGTAATGTGTGTGTAAATGTGTTTTGTATTTGTTTGTGTAATGTGGGGTGTTAAAGTGTGTGTAAATGTGGGTGGAATTGTGTTTTGAAAAGGGTTTTGAATTGGGGTGTGAATGTTGTGGGAAAGTGGGGTGTGAATGTGTGTTTGAATGTGTGTGTGAATGTGTTGTGAATGTGGGGTTGTGGGAAAGTGTGTGTGGAAAGTGGGGTGTGAATGTGTGGTGAATGTGTGGGGTGAATTGTGTGTGAATGTGTGTGTGAAGGTGTGGGTGAAAAGTGTGTGTGAATGTGTGGTGAATGGGGTTTTGTGAATTTGGGGGGTGTTTGAATGTGTGTGGGAAAAGTGTGTGGAAAGTGTGTGTGAATTTTTGTGTGAAAGTTGTGTGAATGTTGTGTGAATGGTTTTGTGAAAGTTTTTGTGAAGGTTGTGTGAA
>NC_051409.1:21807120-21808080 GCF_015228065.2 Penaeus monodon | reverse complement strand
ATGTTTGGGAATGTAGTGGGGAAATGTATGGGGGTTTAATTTTTGGGGAATGTATGGGTGAATTATGGGTGAATGTATGGGGAATGTATGGGGGAATGTATGGGTGAATGTATGGGTGAATGTAAAGGTGGAAATTTTTGGGGGAATGTTGGGAAGGGAGGGTGAATGTATGGGTGAATGTATGGGTGAAAGTTGGGTGAATTATGGGTGAATGTATGGGTGAATGTAGGGGAATGTATGGGTGAATGATGGTGAATGTTTGGGAATGATGGGTGAAGTATGTGGGAATGTATGTGTGAATGTTGTGGGGAAGATGTTTGTGAATGTATGTGGAATGTATGTGGAAAATATTGTGAAAATTTTGTGTGAAAATTTTTTTAATTTTTGGTAATTATTTTGTTTTAAATTTTGTGTAATTATGTGTTAATATGTTTTATAATTATGTGTTAATTTATGTGTAATATGTTTTAATTATGTGTAATTATGTGGAAGTATGTGTAAGGGGGGGTGTTAAATGTATTGGATTATGTGTAAGTAAAAATGTTATATTTTTTTGTATAAAATGTTTTTTATATAGTGATTTTAAAAATGTTTATATATGGTTTTTATAAATGGTAAAAAAATGGTTTTTTATATATATTTATATTTTATTTATAATTTTTTTATATATTTTATATATTTTATATTAATTTTTAAATTATTTATATTAAAAATTTCCTCCATTCCCCTACATAAAAAACCCCTTAACAAAAAAACACAAAACCCCCACCTAAAAATTTTTTTATTATAAATTCTAATTATTTTTATATATATAAATATTTTTATATATAATTTAAAAAAAACATACATAAATATAAAATTCCAAAAAAAAAAAAAAAAAAAATAACCCCTTTTATATAAATATATATATTTTATATATATTAAAATATTTTATAATTATATATATATATTAAATATTTT
>NC_051409.1:21806955-21807073 GCF_015228065.2 Penaeus monodon | reverse complement strand
TTTTAAATTAAAGGGGAAAATTTTAGATTTTAATTTTATAATATTTTATATATATTTTTTTATATATTTTATATATAATTTTTATTTTATATAATTTAAATATAATAATTAATATATT
>NC_051409.1:21805090-21805434 GCF_015228065.2 Penaeus monodon | reverse complement strand
AGAAATTGAATTTTAGTGTTGGGTGGAAGAAAAAAATTATTTTTAGAGGAGAGTAGGGGAAAAAGTAAAGTAAAAAGATTTTAAATTTTTAAAAGATTTAGGAAAGAGGGAAAAAGGAAGTGAGGATTTTAAAATTTTTATTTTGGATTTTGTTTAGGTATATTATTTTTAGTATAAATTTTTATTATGATTGGGTTTTTTTTTTTTTTTTTTTGGTTTAATTAAGGATAGATTTTTATTTTTTTTTTTAAAGCAAAAAAAAGGAGCAAGGACCAGGAAAACCACACCCCCAACACCAACCCCTTTTTTTGAAAAATTGGGGGAAAAAATAAAAACATGGTAAA
>NC_051409.1:21804886-21805061 GCF_015228065.2 Penaeus monodon | reverse complement strand
TTAATCGTTAGGGGAAGGGGGTTTTGGGGGGTTTAAATTGGGGTAAGTAAAGGAAATTTTGTTTTATTGAAAAGTTATTTGTTGTTAATAGTGAGGGTGTCCTTAAATTTGTGTATTATTTTTGAAAATTGGGTTTTTTGGATGTTAATTTGGCGAATGGGGTAAATTATTGTTT
>NC_051409.1:21804626-21804780 GCF_015228065.2 Penaeus monodon | reverse complement strand
GGGTTTTAATATTATTATTTATGTAAATTTTTAGATAAAATTTTGTATTATTGTTTTTAAAGTAGTATTATTTAATTTTGTATTTTTTATTATTATATTTATTATTATTTAGAAAGTAGGAATGGGTTATGATTTTTATGGTAGGGGTTTAGTA
>NC_051409.1:21804445-21804574 GCF_015228065.2 Penaeus monodon | reverse complement strand
AGATAATTATTATGTAGTATTTTGGGGTTTTTGGGGTATATATTGCAAAACCAACGGGGGCAAAGAAAACCCAAGACACCACCCCACCCAAACCCCAAACCCGGGCCTCCCACCCAAAAAAACCCCATA
>NC_051409.1:21804235-21804311 GCF_015228065.2 Penaeus monodon | reverse complement strand
TTATTAATTATACCTTATTAATTTTTATAAAAAAAATTTTAATTAATTTAATTTAAAAAAATTTAAATATTTTTTT
>NC_051409.1:21795678-21796207 GCF_015228065.2 Penaeus monodon | reverse complement strand
TGTACTACCCCACACTTGCCAATCACTACTTTTTCGTTTAAACCATACCAGCAACACGCGTCTTACTAATGTCTACCAGGCTAAGTGCCCCGGTGATCCCCCCTTTTAGTTCCCAAATCCAGCATTTAATGTAACATACCAAGATCAAGCTTCGATTACTCCCAAAACCCTGATGAAATACCTTTTCCCCTGCTGGACTCACATCACACTACCTTTGGTACCCTGTCTAAATTACCCTTTTTGGGCATCCTCATGTCTTCCTTTCCTTCTATATCTATCGTAGGTCCCCATTCGTCGCCCGGTGAACGAATAGAACAAGGTAACAACTAATCCCCCCCACACCACCTGGGGGTTTGGCCATGCACAGGTTTGATTTGGTCAACTGGTTGGGGAATGGCACAGACAGGGCACTTGACGCGCCGCTACTACTCGGACCCGGCAGTGACTTTCATGCCTCACAGCATGTCAAGCACGAGAGGGACCTGCCCCCTCCCAAAGCGGTGCTGGCCTCGTCACAGTAATTTTTCTG
>NC_051409.1:21789943-21791288 GCF_015228065.2 Penaeus monodon | reverse complement strand
GTCTGAGCTGAGCCGAGGCAAAAAAACCTGCGGACGGGGGGCCCGGGTTGGCGGAGACAGCGAATCTGCTCTCTGGAGCCGATTCCAATCAGGCCGCAACAGGAGAACCTAATTAACAGGAATTGCTTTCGGAGGGGCTAATACCGGCCCCCTAATGACTCGCTGGACCTTTTCGGTGGGGGATGTGATTGGATAGTCTAGCCGCAGTTATGCGTACAAGAAAAAAAAGCAAATGTGATCTAAAAATATTATATCCAGATTTCACAGAAATATCACGAACATCTACTTAAATCAAAAATGTCTGAAATAATATAAATAACAACAAAGATTTTTCACATACTAGCCATCACATACCTTAAACAAGAGAAAATATAGACAATTTCTTACAGGAAGACTCGACATTTTCACACGCAGTCTGTTCTCGCTGTTTTTAACGGCTTTTCATTGTATATTATAGAGGGAATTTCTCCCCTTGCTTGGTGTATGTACTCTTCTTTGAAGAGGACCTCTTGACGGATCTCTTGAGAAATCTGCCAGAGGATTTTTGGGCCAAACTGCTAAGGTGCAATACAGTCTTTGAATGCAGCCTGAATTATTAAATCTTGCATAAATACGGCGTAACTGACTCGTGTCCATACTCTGCATCAACAAGAATTACATGCACGTTCTGATGTATCAATATTTTTTTTTATAGTAAGCTTTGGCTTTTAAATAACTCGACAGTATAGTTACAGATTGAATAAATAATTCAATATTAGGCATTGGAAACACAGCCTAAAGTAGGGCAGCTTGTGCTTCACACTTCCCTTCCTATTCACACTCGCTAGGTGGGTCTCGTTCATGCGAATATGATGCTGGGCTTTTCCCGGTATTTGCTGATCACGCACCCGCTTCTCTTTCCTCTCATTGCCCCATCTCTTTCATTACATCGGTCTCCTTTTACTTCGTGTTGCGACCATATAGAAGATGCAGATGGAGATCTTTTTTATTTACAAAGTTTCCTCCCATGATCTTCCCTTTTTTACTAACCCCCCCTCTTCTGTTGCCAGATCCTGCCAGATGCCACGATAAAGGGTCAGCTTACATTTTCATAAACTAAAAGTCTAGCAAGAGATAGTTCTAAGCAAAGAGGACTCTCCAGTTTTAGACGAAAGGGGAAAAAACGAACTAGAAATTTAAAAAATGAGTGAGCCGAAAATTGTAGAACGCTGAACAGACTGCGAGCTTCATGAAGACTAAAGGGCATTAGTTTAAAATGACAGGTCTTGACGTTTGGCCTCTGGGCGAAAAATCTGTACATTCATCCCATGAGCTTCCCAGAGAAACCAAGCATCAGTTATCGGTT
>NC_051409.1:21787399-21787594 GCF_015228065.2 Penaeus monodon | reverse complement strand
TGTATTCAGAAATTTTCAAACATATAGTACAATTTGGCAAGATAAAGCTTAGGGTGGTCATCACAAAGCGATAAATGCCCTGGGAAAAATTTATTAGTTGAATCAGTACCGACAATCTATAGTATACTTTAAAAGTTTACGTGATAAACTTATGGGGTGTTGAATTTGAATGGCCTTCGTGTGCTCAAAACGCAC
>NC_051409.1:21786882-21787365 GCF_015228065.2 Penaeus monodon | reverse complement strand
GTCCATATGTGTGGATATCGGAGAAATGTAAGATGTCTTCGAAATTTGGGAAAAGTGAGTAGAAAATTTTGTTAAATATGACACCAAGCTCTTAACAAAAAAACGACTACCACAAGTTTGGCGAAGCGTCTTCAATTAAAAAATATTTTCATCCATATGTTTCATTGTGTGACATGATGTTCTCACTAAAAAAAATGCACATGAAAATGCATAGAAATCAATACAAAAAAAATTGCATTTGTAAAACCACTTTTTCGAAGAGGAAACAATCTCACCAAAAACGAGAAAATGGAAGCCAATACTCGCGCGAGCTTTCCAAAATTCTGTAATGACATTTGTGGTTCAGATGGAAGATTTCACCGATAAATTTCAGAAACGTAATCCGGTTCCAGCTGCAGCTCTCGGGTCCGCAGGGAGGCGAGACGCGACATAAGGTTTTGTTGGTTAGAATATGGCACTCCTAAGAGGTGTCCACTCCCTTAG
>NC_051409.1:21784961-21785721 GCF_015228065.2 Penaeus monodon | reverse complement strand
AAACAAATATTCTTATGCATCTGTAGAAAAAACATGGCAATATAAGATATACATCTAAGGGAGTGGACACCTGCTTAGGAGTGCCATTATTCTAACCAAAAAAACCCTTTAATGTCGCGTCTCGCCTCCCTGCGGACCCGAGAGCTGCAGCTGGAACCGGATTACGTTTCTGAAATGATCAGGTGTAATCTTCCATCTGAACCACTAATGTCATTACAGAAGTTGGAAAGCTCGCGCGAGTATTGGCTTCCTTTTTCTCGTTTTGGTGAGATTGTTTCCTCTTCGAAAAAAGTGGTGTTACAAATGCAATGTTTTTGTATTGATTTCTATGCATTTTCATGTGCATTTTTTTTAGTGAGAACATCATGTCACACAATGAAACATATGGATGAAATATTTGTTATTGAAGGACGCTCGCCATAACTTGTGGTAGTCTTTTTTTTGTTAAGAGCTTGGTGTCATATTTAACTAAATTCTACTCACTATTCGCAATTCGAAGACATCTTACATTTCTCCGATATCCACACATTGGACTTTATTTTATTTCACTTGCAGTCATTTTATATTTTGCGGGTTTTGAGCACACGAAGGCCCTTCAAATTCAAATCACCCCATAAGTTTATCACGTAAACTTTTTAAAGTATACTATAGATTGTCGGTACTGATTCAACTAATGAATTTTCCAGGGCATTATCGCTTTGTGATGAACCAACCTAAGCTTTATCTTGCCAAATTGTACTATATGTTGAAAATTTCTGAA
>NC_051409.1:21781278-21782618 GCF_015228065.2 Penaeus monodon | reverse complement strand
GCTTGGTTTCTCTGGGAAGCTCATGGGATGAAATGTACAGATTTTTCGCCTAGAGGCCAAACGTCAAGACCCTGTCATCTTACTAATGTCTTTAGTCTTCATGAAGCTCGCAGTCTGTTCAGCGTTCTACAACTTTCGGCTCACTCATTATTTATTTCTAGTTCGTTTTTTCCCCTTTCGTCTCAAACTGGAGAGTCTCTTTGCTTAGAACTATCTCTTGCTAGACGTTAGTTATGAGAATGTAAGCTGACCCTTTATCGTGGCATCTGGCAGGATCTGGCAACAGAAGAGGGGAGGGTTAGTGAAAAAGGAAGATCATAGGAGGAAACTTTTGTAAATAACAAAGATCTCCATCTGCATCTTCTATATGGTCGCAACACGAAGTATAAGGAGACCGATGTAATGAAAGAGATGAGGCAATGAGAGGAAAGAGAAGCAGGTGCGTGATCAGCAAATACCTGGAAAAGCCCCAGCAGTCATATTCGCATGAACGAGACCCGCCTAGCGGAGTGTGAATAGGAAGGGAAGTGTGAAGCACAAGCTGTCTACTTTAGGCTGTGTTTCCAATGCCTAATATTGAATTATTTATTCAATCTGTAACTATACTGTCGAGTTACTTAAAGCCAAAGCTTACTATACAAAAAAATATTGATACATCAGAACGTGCATGTAATTCTTGTTGATGCAGAGTATGGACACGAGTCAGTTACGCCGTATTTATGCAAGATTTAATAATTCAGGCTGCATTCAAAGGACTGTAGTTGCACCTTAGCAGTTATGGTCAAAAATCCTCTGGCAGATTTTCCTCAAAGAGATCCGTCAAGAGGTCCTCTTCAAAGAAGAGTACATACACAAGCAAAGGGGGAGAAATTCCCTCTATAACATACAATGAAAAGCCGTTAAAAACAGCGAAGACAGACTGCAGTGTGAAAAGTGTCGAGTCTTCCTGTAAGAAATTGTCTATATTTTCTCTTGTTTAAGGTATGTGATGGCTAGTATGTGCAAAATCTTTGTGTGTTATATATTATATTATTTCAGACATTTTTTGATTTACGTAGATGTTCGTGATATTTCTGTGAAATCTGGATATAATATTTTGAGATCAGCATTTGCTGTTTTTCTTGTACGCATAACTGCGGCTAGACTATCCAATCACATCCCACACCGAAAAGGTCCAGCGAGTCATTAGGGCGCCGGTATTAGCCCATCCGAAAGCAATTCCTGTTAATTAGGTTCTCCTGTTGCGGCCTGATTGAAATCGGGCTCCAGAGAGCAGATTCGCTGTCTCCGCCAACCCGGCCGCCCGTCCGCAGGTTTCTTGCCTCGGCTCAGCTCAGACT
>NC_051409.1:21776293-21776863 GCF_015228065.2 Penaeus monodon | reverse complement strand
CAGAAAAATTACTGTGACGAGGCCAGCGGCCGCTGGTAGGTGGCAGGTCCCTCTCGTGCTTGACATGCTGTGAGGCATGAACGTCAACTGCCGGGTCCGAGTAGTAGCGGCGCGTCAAGTGCCACTGTCTGTGCCATTCGCAACCAGTTGACCAAGTCCAAACCTGTGCATGGCCAATCCCTCAGGTGGTGTGGGGGGGGGATTAGTTGTTACCTTGTTCTATTCGTTCACCGAGGCGACGAATGGTGACCTTACGATAGATATAGAAGGAAAGGAAGACGATGAGGATGCCAAGAAGGGTAATGTAGACAGGGTAGCCAAAGGTAGTGTGATGTGAGTCAAGCAGGGGAATAGGTATTTCATCAGGTTGTGGGAGTAATCGAAGGCTTGATCTTGGTAGTGTTACATTAAATGCTGGTAGTGGTAAGCTAAAAGGGGTGATCACCGGAGCACTTAGCCTGGTAGACATTAGTAAGACGCGTGTTGCTGGTATGGTAATCGAAGAAGTAGTGAGTTGGCAAGTGTGGGGTAGTACAAATGTGCCTGTGATAAGTGTGTCATTGGGTGCAT
>NC_051409.1:21775794-21776239 GCF_015228065.2 Penaeus monodon | reverse complement strand
CAGGTAAGGACAGGACAAAAGGATATGGTGAAAGGGGAATCTCGTCAAAAGTGCACTGGGAGTGTATGTTGATGGTAGACATGAGGGCACGTGAACAAGATGGAATGCTATAACTGGTTTGTGGTAAGGTGTGGGTGTAGCATATGAAACGACGGGGTGATGGCCGTAGACAACCATCAAGGAAGTCAGGGGATGGAATGGATAGGGACTGACCTTGCAGGGACTTAAGGATGATAGTGGGGGCAGAAGAGAGGATACATGGGGTACTGTTAGTAATGTGAGGAAAGGGGTGTATACGGTATGTTTGAAATGTGATTAAGGGTAGGAGGGGTATAAGGACGGACAGGCCACGGGGTGTCAGGTAAGAACGTAGATGGGTGTAGAAGAGTGTTGTGTCTCCAAGTTTAAAAAGGGTTGGGTAAGACATAGAGGTGACCCTGGTTAT
>NC_051409.1:21762227-21762422 GCF_015228065.2 Penaeus monodon | reverse complement strand
TTCCGTTTCGGGGTAGTCCACTCTTGTGTATGGCCAGTTTCTACCCTCCCCAACGCCTATCGAAATTTTCCCGTTTCCTTTAAAACTTCGTTCTTTTCACGTTCCTCTTAATTAAAAATCTACTGATATTTCCCTTTTTGCCTTGAACCTTACCCTTACGCTAGATTCTTTTTCTGTCTCCCAAAAGTTTCCCCC
>NC_051409.1:21745010-21746270 GCF_015228065.2 Penaeus monodon | reverse complement strand
CCGTCATTACTGAGCTGAGCACAGAGGCAGTAACCTGCGGACGGGCGGCCCAGGGTTGGCGGAGACAGCGAATTCTCTCTCTGGAGCCCGGTTCCGTCAGGCCGCAACAGGAGAAAACTAAGTTAACAGGAATTGCTTTCGGAGAGGCTATCCAGGCGCCCTAATGTACTCGCGGACATTTTCGGTAGTGGGTGTGATATGAGATAGTCTAGCCGCATTTAGGCGTAAGAAAAACAGCAAATGCTGATCTCAAACGTTATTATATCCGAGATTTCACAGAAAATATCACAACATCTACGTAAATGTCAAAATGTCTGAATAATATAGATATATACACACAAATCTTTTGCACATACTAGCCAGCACATACCTTAACAAGAGAAAATAATAGACGATTTCTTACAGGAAGACTCGACACTTTTCACAACTGCAGTCTGTCTTCGCTGTTTTTGAGCGGCTTTCATTGTATGTATAGAGGAATTTTCTCGCCCCTTTGCCTTGTGTATGTACTCTTCTTTGAAGAGGAACCTCTTGACGGGATACTGCTTGGTGAAGAAAATCTGTGCAGCAGGAATACTTTGTAGACCTAACTGCTAGGTGCAACTACAGTCCATTGTGGAAATGCAGCCTGAATTATTAAATATTGCATAAATACGGCTTAACTGAACTCTGTCCATACTCTGCATCAACAAGAATTGACGTGCACGTGTCTGATATACATATTTATTTTTTTGTTAGTAAGCTATTGGCTATCAAGTAAACGGCGACAGTATGAGTTACAGATTGAATATATACGATTCAATATTAGGCATTGGAGAAACACAAGCCATAAATTAGACAGCTTTTGGCTTCACAACTGTCCCTTCCTATTCACCACATCCGCTATGGGCGGGTCTCGTTCATGCGAATATGACTGCTGGGGCTTTCCCAGTATTTGCTGATCACGCAACAGACTGCTTCGCATTTTCCTCTCTATATGCTCATCTCTTTTCATTACATGTCGGTCTCCTATACTGTCGTGTTGGCGACCGAGTATTAGAAGATGCAATGGAGATCTTATGTTATTTACAAAAGTTTCCTCCTATGATCTTACTGATTTCACTTAACCCGCCCACTCTTCTGTTGCCAGAATCCTGGGAGCCTATGCCCACGATAAAGGTAGTTAGCTTTACATTGCTCATCACTGAAGTCTAGCAGAGATAGATTCGTAGAGCAAAGAGACCCCTCCTCCAGTTTGAGACGAAAGGGGAAAAAACGTAT
>NC_051409.1:21740488-21741817 GCF_015228065.2 Penaeus monodon | reverse complement strand
GAGCTGAGCCGAGGCAAGAAACCTGCGGACGGGCGGCCGGGGTTGGCGGAGACAGCGAATCTGCTCTCTGGAGCCCGATTCCAATCAGGCCGCAACAGGAGAACCTAATTAACAGGAATTGCTTTCGGATGGGCTAATACCGGCGCCCTAATGACTCGCTGGACCTTTTCGGTGTGGGATGTGATTGGATAGTCTAGCCGCAGTTATGCGTACAAGAAAAACAGCAAATGCTGATCTCAAAATATTATATCCAGATTTCACAGAAATATCACGAACATCTACTTAAATCAAAAAATGTCTGAAATAATATAATATATAACACACAAAGATTTTGCACATACTAGCCATCACATACCTTAAACAAGAGAAAATATAGACAATTTCTTACAGGAAGACTCGACACTTTTCACACTGCAGTCTGTCTTCGCTGTTTTTAACGGCTTTTCATTGTATATTATAGAGGGAATTTCTCCCCCTTTGCTTGTGTATGTACTCTTCTTTGAAGAGGACCTCTTGACGGATCTCTTTGAGGAAAATCTGCCAGAGGATTTTTGACCATAACTGCTAAGGTGCAACTACAGTCCTTTGAATGCAGCCTGAATTATTAAATCTTGCATAAATACGGCGTAACTGACTCGTGTCCATACTCTGCATCAACAAGAATTACATGCACGTTCTGATGTATCAATATTTTTTTGTATAGTAAGCTTTGGCTTTAAGTAACTCGACAGTATAGTTACAGATTGAATAAATAATTCAATATTAGGCATTGGAAACACAGCCTAAAGTAGACAGCTTGTGCTTCACACTTCCCTTCCTATTCACACTCCGCTAGGTGGGTCTCGTTCATGCGAATATGACTGCTGGGGCTTTTCCAGGTATTTGCTGATCACGCACCTGCTTCTCTTTCCTCTCATTGCCTCATCTCTTTCATTACATCGGTCTCCTTATACTTCGTGTTGCGACCATATAGAAGATGCAGATGGAGATCTTTGTTATTTACAAAAGTTTCCTCCTATGATCTTCCTTTTTCACTAACCCTCCCCTCTTCTGTTGCCAGATCCTGCCAGATGCCACGATAAAGGGTCAGCTTACATTTTCATAACTAACGTCTAGCAAGAGATAGTTCTAAGCAAAGAGACTCTCCAGTTTGAGACGAAAGGGGAAAAAACGAACTAGAAATAAATAATGAGTGAGCCGAAAGTTGTAGAACGCTGAACAGACTGCGAGCTTCATGAAGACTAAAGACATTAGTAAGATGACAGGGTCTTGACGTTTGGCCTCTGGGCGAAAAATCTGTACATTTCATCCCATGAGCTTCCCAGAGAA
>NC_051409.1:21737634-21738340 GCF_015228065.2 Penaeus monodon | reverse complement strand
TGTATTCAGAAATTTTCAACATATAGTACAATTTGGCAAGATAAAGCTTAGGTTGGTTCATCACAAAGCGATAAATGCCCTGGAAAATTCATTAGTTGAATCAGTACCGACAATCTATAGTATACTTTAAAAGTTTACGTGATAAACTTATGGGGTGATTTGAATTTGAATGGCCTTCGTGTGCTCAAAACCGCACAATATAAAATGACTGCAAGTGAAATAAAATAAAAGTCCATATGTGTGGATATCGGAGAAATGTAAGATGTCTTCGAAATTGCGAATAGTGAGTAGAATTTAGTTAAATATGACACCAAGCTCTTAACAAAAAACGACTACCACAAGTTATGGCGAAGCGTCTTCAATAACAAATATTTTCATCCATATGTTTCATTGTGTGACATGATGTTCTCACTAAAAAAAATGCACATGAAAATGCATAGAAATCAATACAAAAACATTGCATTTGTAACACCACTTTTTTCGAAGAGGAAACAATCTCACCAAAACGAGAAAATGGAAGCCAATACTCGCGCGAGCTTTCCAACTTCTGTAATGACATTAGTGGTTCAGATGGAAGATTACACCTGATCATTTCAGAAACGTAATCCGGTTCCAGCTGCAGCTCTCGGGTCCGCAGGGAGGCGAGACGCGACATTAAGGTTTTGTTGGTTAGAATATGGCACTCCTAAGCAGGTGTCCACTCCCT
>NC_051409.1:21734529-21734658 GCF_015228065.2 Penaeus monodon | reverse complement strand
CCTTCAATAATCATATAAGTAATATACTATAATAGGATATATTATATATGATAATAGTCATTATATATTTGTGTGTGTGTGTGGAAATTATACATATGTGATATGTGAGTATTGTATGTATATGTGTGT
>NC_051409.1:21734264-21734363 GCF_015228065.2 Penaeus monodon | reverse complement strand
TCATGTATAATTGGATTAGATTATTGTATTATATATTATTTAGTTTATAGTTGTATGTATATATAGTTATATTGATATATTGATGTATAGTTATATGTC
>NC_051409.1:21733918-21734152 GCF_015228065.2 Penaeus monodon | reverse complement strand
GGCGTGATATTGAAAAATGCCTGCTACCAAATGTCAGTTAAAGTTTTTATACCGCCTGTCACCAAGATTATATTAAGAATTTTAAATGTCACCAATATCAGATTCACATTTTCATTTACAAACTAAAAACATATTCTTACTAAATTATTGTGCTAATATCTATACAGTTCTTTCTAAATTTCTGTCCCGCGACAAGACCTTGAAACTAGAATATTTTTATTCCGAAAATACATG
>NC_051409.1:21733790-21733860 GCF_015228065.2 Penaeus monodon | reverse complement strand
AGTTTGACCTACCTGGTTATAATGTTAGTAGCATGACTTATAGGTCTTAAAGCTCGTTTGGTGGCTTCAA
>NC_051409.1:21733315-21733561 GCF_015228065.2 Penaeus monodon | reverse complement strand
GACGCTCACCCCTTCTCCCTGATGTTTTCCATTATTACCTTGGATGAATAAATAGCCAATCTCTTCCCTTCTAACTCTCACGATATCTATTCTGTGTACTTTACTTTGATCTTTTCTAGCTTTGGCACAATAATAATTGCCTTCCGATTAATTCCGTTATATACACGACTCAAAAAAAGAAAAAAAAAACTGTTGTTCGAGCCACAATCCCCCCCCCTCTCTCTCTGAACACACGTGTGTGGGATG
>NC_051409.1:21731083-21732137 GCF_015228065.2 Penaeus monodon | reverse complement strand
GCCTTGTTATCTCTATTAGACAATTTGTCTCGGTTTCCAGTTCCTCGACGTCAAAAGAGGGACACTAATAACCCCCGGATAAAGGACGCACGGGCGCGGTGCTCCTGCCGCACGGAAAAGCGACAAGGGAAAGAGACCGCCGGACAATGAAAGCAGGCAGAGAGGGTGATGCGCCGCCGGAGAATGTGGGTCGCAAAACTGTGAAAGGGACATATGAAATGTAAGCATGAATATATAGGGTCCCTGATAAAATGTGTAATATTGTAATATACATAGGGTCAGAAACGGAACAGCTCTTCCAGAATGACTCACATAGGAGGGAGAGGAAGAAGAGCAAGAGCATGACTCGTGCAATGTACTTGATTTTTTGTGAAATTTGGGTACAGTCCGGTGTACAATAAAAATGTCTACGCTAATAAAAATCTTAGTAAAACATAGGAAGCACATAAAACCTTTTTTATAAAAAAAAAATATTAGAAACTAAATAATCATTAACAGTGATAACCCATAATCAATCTACTTTTGAAAACAAATATTGATAAGTAATATTAGAGTACAAGTTAGCTGCAAAGTCCATGATGAAGAAAGTGCTGAAAGAAGGACAAGAAACCATAGAACATTAGAGCGTACATCACAACGGCGAAATCGCGCACTGACAACGAAGCAAGGTACTGTGGCAGCCCTGCCTGGCACAGTGCCTCGCCGCTCAGCCTGTTTAGCCTCCGGGCCGTGAGAGCGGTTCCGTTGGCTCTACGTCCACCTGCCACGGCTGGAAAGGAAGTAGTGACGCGTATGTTCTTGATACCAATGTCGGAAGACGTTCGTTATTGATGATATCTTGTGGATGATAATGATAGCAAAGTTATTCATTCTACTTTGTCTTCCCCTTATGATTAACACAGTAATAATATAATGATAATGTAATCCAGTTTGGTACCGTCTCCCAATCACTAGATTCATTCATACAATCAATGTCTGTCCTTCGTCCGGGTTTGACGGTCCCCTCTCTTTCTGCAATTATCTCAAGCGTTGGATCTTTACACATGCACACGCG
>NC_051409.1:21730149-21730988 GCF_015228065.2 Penaeus monodon | reverse complement strand
TATATGTGCGCGCGGGTTTTCGAAGTCTGAATTAGGATTTTTTTGCGAATTAGTACTTCAAAGATATAATTTTTGTTTCAGAAATGAGCATACCAAGTAGTAAGCTGCGGTCTGCGTAAGCTAGGTAGGTATAAGCTTACATTATGTAACTGATGAAATGAGAAGATAATGTGCTCGGAACAGCCATTCGGTCAACCCCCGTAAAACGTCATCAGCAGTTGACATTTAAAACTTCCAATAACATACAAATATCGAATGCTTACTAAACTTCACAAGCAAAATTATTGGAAACTATCATTTTTGGTGCGCTATCGTTAGCTGCTTCCTGGTTACAATCTGAGTAGGACAGATATACCTTACAAACCATGGTTTACTGTTTATTGCTTTATATCTAATAACATTTGTTTCTGTTTGCTTTCAATGTGTCAAAAAGCAAAGAACTCGTAAAGAAGCGTTATTCGAAAACTATACTGTCCTCGATTTCGACCAGAACACGATTTATGTTTAACATCTTTAAACATAATTTTTGAACTGTTAATACTTTCAAATCATTCTTATCTCAACATTAATGCACTTAAGAACTATCAATTGGGATGTCACTATTTTCTCTGGTTCCGTTATTATCGGTTTTCACAAATATCCTCAAAACGGTCAGATCAGTATGACACTTTAGCACCCTCCCCTAATTTTGGTACATTAATGCACTGCTACATGTATTTAATTACGATGTTTACCTTTGACTTTTATAACGCATTATCCTTCAGCCGAGAAGGCATTCAGTCATGTAAAACGTGGCGCAGTTGTGACGTCTACAAATCCTTAAACTCTCCTTCCTCTTC
>NC_051409.1:21727796-21728186 GCF_015228065.2 Penaeus monodon | reverse complement strand
CAAAATAATTGTACACATCTTTTATACTAACAACACCATACAGTTTCTCAACATAGTGGAATGAAGGCAGAAATTGGTTACGAAAATAAAACTTACGAATGCGGTTTCCCTGGTGAATTCACGCAATTCAAAATTATGATCCAAAGCAGTCATTACAATATAAGAGAGAGGGGAGTAGTGGATTTGTCGAAGTTACAACTGCGTTCGACTGTCTTCTCGACTGAGGGATAATACACTATAAAAGTCAAGAGTAAACGCCATAATTAAGAACATTTAGCAATGCACTAGAGTACCAGAAAATAAGGCAGGGTGTGAAATAGACCGTGCTATCGAGCCATACTGATCTGGCTGTTCGTTTGTATGGGTCAAAGTCCCGGAAATGCATATTAG
>NC_051409.1:21727599-21727759 GCF_015228065.2 Penaeus monodon | reverse complement strand
ATCCTACTACTGCCGGCATTTTGCCTGAATGTGATAATGCCCTGGCTCTTTTATTCAAATTGATAATCAATATAGCAAAGCAAAACTAAATTATTTATGATATGAAACGACTTGAAAAGATAACATAAAGTTATTTGTTAAATTCTTCCTTGTATTTCTT
>NC_051409.1:21725332-21725692 GCF_015228065.2 Penaeus monodon | reverse complement strand
CCCCCCGTGTTACTAGTGTGATTACCCCCCGTGTTACTAGTGTGTGTTCACCCTTCGTGTTACTAGTGTGTGTTCACCCTTCGTGTTACTAGTGTGTTTTCACGCCCCATGTTACTAGTGTATTCACCCCCATGTATCATAGGTTCCGCGCATCGTGTACATTTGTACATTTTTTGAAATAATAAATGCAAACAGTAAGATTCCTTTCTCATATCCTACTTGTAAGGATCACCGGAACCGAGACCAAAAGATCACGGGTGTAATCGTTCATATAAACAAAACAAAGAACAAGAGCTTGAATCTCTTAGAACATCAGAGAGGGTATTTATCATATGAACTTCATACCCTCATGTGTGTGTG
>NC_051409.1:21723515-21723736 GCF_015228065.2 Penaeus monodon | reverse complement strand
GGGGGATAGGGGCTGTCTTTCGTTGGACTGGTTCCGTGGTTCTTATGTTTCCGTGGTGCCAGCAATCCATAAAAATCCAAGAGTGACTCCTCCCCTTCCCATGAATGAGGGCTTGGTTGACTATAGTGCATTATCTACAAACGATTTTATTCAAATATAGCAGCATTATGTGGTTATGACTCACTGTGGGAACGAACTCAATAAAGACGAGGTTTAGCAGA
>NC_051409.1:21722599-21723264 GCF_015228065.2 Penaeus monodon | reverse complement strand
TAGCAAACTACTGAGAGCAATACTGGCGAGACAACGATGGTGAGCGGCGAAATTGTATGGTAAGGATCACTAATCATTAATGTTAGGCCTAATAATTATATTGAATTATGTTTGCAAGTGTATATGTGTGTGTGAAAGAGAGAGAGGTGAGAGTTGTGTGATTGTATATGTTTGTTTGAATATATAATCACCATTATAATATAATTATCTGTCGATATAATACACATACGCAACATAAACATGGATACTAATCATACAGGAATTGTAATAACTTTCTTGAACTTCCTTCTTTAAGTCCAAGTACAGAGAATGTGCTCATCAGATTCAGCAGCCTACTCCAGTGCACAATGTTTAATTTTATTGTCAGTTCAACCAGCTAAAAGGTTCCCACTTTTAATTCTCAAAACGAAAGATGGTTTTAAAAAACTAAACTCCGTAGGGTTTTAAGCAACGCCAGTATTCTTTCTAATGAAGTAAAAGAAGACTCTTAGTTGATAGTCTGCCAAGAGGTAGTTTCCAAAAGTAGCTCAGATAACATTGATGGACTGGAGACGGACGCGTAACACGATATTGAAGACGGATGCAATTTAGCGCTAACGAGATCGGAGATCACCTTGGCGCTGCGTGGAAAGACATGAGGCAAATTTTACTGCTCTTGGAGAGGG
>NC_051409.1:21721671-21721973 GCF_015228065.2 Penaeus monodon | reverse complement strand
AGCGAGAGCTCCCGAATCGGATGTAGCATCAGCTATGTATCCATCTGTTATTGATATATAATGGTTTATGAGGTATGAAAGACATGGGATGAAGGGAAATGGGCAAAGTGGGTAGGAAATACAAAGGAATTACATCTTACATCTTTATTTTTTAAATTCCCCGTCATAATAGGAGAGCTGATACAGGGGCGACGGCAGACCTTACGCTGTTCTGACGTCTGCGAGACCAACTCCTGGCATCTGCTATATTCGAAGCCGTTTCATTTTCTTGTATGGATTTATGCTTCATTGTCCATATGTTC
>NC_051409.1:21720998-21721237 GCF_015228065.2 Penaeus monodon | reverse complement strand
ATACTAAAGTGTTATATATGTGTGTGTGTGAAGTATGACAGTTATATCTGAAACCACTGGAATTATGGACATGATAATGTTTTCCTTGTCATAAAGAGGGAAATTGTTTGTGTGACTTGTTTTCCCCTTTGGCTGTAAAACTAAACCAGTTTTCATTATAATATGGAGATTAAGGTCTTTGTTCACTTACCAAAGAATAAAAAAAACAGTCTCAAGCAATTTCTACCATCGGAGTTAAA
>NC_051409.1:21720836-21720968 GCF_015228065.2 Penaeus monodon | reverse complement strand
CCAAAAACTTGTTATTTTCCATGCAGTTTGACTGAAATTTTGGAAAGCACACACACACGTACAAGCACGCACAAGATTGCCCCAATTTTGAACTCAGTATTAATCAAGAGATACGAGGAACCTACCAGAGAC
>NC_051409.1:21720119-21720262 GCF_015228065.2 Penaeus monodon | reverse complement strand
GCTATGTATATGTGTTTGTATTTCATACAAAAAAAATCATACACCCCCCCCCAACAAAACTATTTTTAAGTATTTTTGAATAAATATATGATGATATGTACTAAAATTGTTTTTTTATCCACCAAATGTCTTTGTAAAATAGG
>NC_051409.1:21719726-21719845 GCF_015228065.2 Penaeus monodon | reverse complement strand
TGGGTCCTATTCTTTTTAAATCTATCGGAGTTATTAGTGTCCCTCTTTTGACTCGAGGAACTGAACGAGACAAATTGTCTATAGAGATAACAAGGCCATCAATATCACATGGCTCAAAG
>NC_051409.1:21718516-21718601 GCF_015228065.2 Penaeus monodon | reverse complement strand
ACCGTTCTTTCAGACGGTTCCTTACTCTCATCCCACACACGTGTGTTCAGAGAGAGAGGGGGGGGGATTGTGGCTCGAACAACAG
>NC_051409.1:21718327-21718497 GCF_015228065.2 Penaeus monodon | reverse complement strand
GAGTCGTGTATATAACGGAATTAATCGGAGGCAATTATTATTGTGCCAAAGCTAGAAAAGATCAAAGTAAAGTACACAGAATAGATATCGTGAGAGTTAGAAGGGAAGAGATTGGCTATTTATTCATCCAAGGTAATAATGGAAAACATCAGGGAGAAGGGGTGAGCGTC
>NC_051409.1:21717744-21718097 GCF_015228065.2 Penaeus monodon | reverse complement strand
TTGAAGCCACCAAACGAGCTTTAAGACCTATAAGTCATGCTACTAACATTATAACCAGGTAGGTCAAACTGGCTTTCTCTGGGCTACCTTCAAACCCATAACCGCGCGGGTGTGGCAGCAATAGCGAACATGTATTTTCGGAATAAAAATATTCTAGTTTCAAGGTCTTGTCGCGGGACAGAAATTTAGAAAGAACTGTATAGATATTAGCGCAATAATTTAGTAAGAATATGTTTTTAGTTTGTAAATGAAAATGTGAAATGTGAATTTAAAATTCTTAATATAATCTTGGTGACAGGCGGTATAAAAACTTTAACTGACATTTGGTAGCAGGCATTTTTCAATATCACGCC
>NC_051409.1:21713497-21714233 GCF_015228065.2 Penaeus monodon | reverse complement strand
AATCATGGCAATATAAGATATACATCTAAGGGAGTGGACACCTGCTTAGGAGTGCCATATTCAAACCCAAACAAAACCTTAATGTCGCGTCTCGCCTCCCTGCGGCCCCGAGAGCTGCAGCTGGAACCGGTTTACTTTTCTGAAATGATCAGGTGTAATCTTCCATCTGAACCACTAATGTCATTACAGAAGTTGGAAAGCTCGCGCGAGTATTGGCTTCCATTTTCTCGTTTTGGTGAGATTGTTTCCTCTTCGAAAAAAGTGGTGTTACAAATGCAATGTTTTTGTATTGATTTCTATGCATTTTCATGTGCATTTTTTTTAGTGAGAACATCATGTCACACAATGAAACATATGGATGAAAATATTTGTTATTGAAGACGCTTCGCCATAACTTGTGGTAGTCGTTTTTTGTTAAGAGCTTGGTGTCATATTTAACTACATTCTACTCACTATTCGCAATTTCGAAGATATCTTACATTTCTCCGATATCCACACATATGGACTTTTATTTTATTTCACTTGCAGTCATTTTATATTGTGCGGTTTTGAGCACACGAAGGCCATTCAAATTCAAATCACCCCATAAGTTTATCACGTAAACTTTTAAAGTATACTATAGATTGTCGGTACTGATTCAACTAATGAATTTTCCAGGGCATTTATCGTTTTGTGATGAACCAACCTAAGCTTTATCTTGCCAAATTGTACTATATGTTGAAAATTTCTGAATACA
>NC_051409.1:21710238-21711579 GCF_015228065.2 Penaeus monodon | reverse complement strand
CTTGGTTTCTCTGGAAGCTCATGGGATGAAATGTACCCGATTTTTCGCCTAGAGGCCAAACGTCAAGACCCTGTCATCTTACTAATGTCTTTAGTCTTCATGAAGCTCGCAGTCTGTTCAGCGTTCTACAACTTTCGGCTCACTCATTATTTATTTCTAGTTCGTTTTTTCCCCTTTCGTCTCAAACTGGAGAGTCTCTTTGCTTAGAACTATCTCTTGCTAGACGTTAGTTATGAGAATGTAAGCTGACCCTTTATCGTGGCATCTGGCAGGATCTGGCAACAGAAGAGGGGAGGGTTAGTGAAAAAGGAAGATCATAGGAGGAAATTTTGTAAATAACAAAGATCTCCATCTGCATCTTCTATATGGTCGCAACACGAAGTATAAGGAGACCGATGTAATGAAAGAGATGAGGCAATGAGAGGAAAGAGAAGCAGGTGCGTGATCAGCAAATACCTGGAAAAGCCCCAGCAGTCATATTCGCATGAACGAGACCCGCCTAGCGGAGTGTGAATAGGAAGGGAAGTGTGAAGCACAAGCTGTCTACTTTAGGCTGTGTTTCCAATGCCTAATATTGAATTATTTATTCAATCTGTAACTATACTGTCGAGTTACTTGAAGCCAAAGCTTACTATACAAAAAAAATATTGATACATCAGAACGTGCACGTAATTCTTGTTGATGCAGAGTATGGACACGAGTCAGTTACGCCGTATTTATGCAAGATTTAATAATTCAGGCTGCATTCAAAGGACTGTAGTTGCACCTTAGCAGTTATGGTCAAAAATCCTCTGGCAGATTTTCCTCAAAGAGATCCGTCAAGAGGTCCTCTTCAAAGAAGAGTACATACACAAGCAAAGGGGGAGAAATTCCCTCTATAACATACAATGAAAAGCCGTTAAAAACAGCGAAGACAGACTGCAGTGTGAAAAGTGTCGAGTCTTCCTGTAAGAAATTGTCTATATTTTCTCTTGTTTAAGGTATGTGATGGCTAGTATGTGCAAAATCTTTGTGTGTTATATATTATATTATTTCAGACATTTTTTGATTTACGTAGATGTTCGTGATATTTCTGTGAAATCTGGATATAATATTTTGAGATCAGCATTTGCTGTTTTTCTTGTACGCATAACTGCGGCTAGACTATCCAATCACATCCCACACCGAAAAGGTCCAGCGAGTCATTAGGGCGCCGGTATTAGCCCATCCGAAAGCAATTCCTGTTAATTAGGTTCTCCTGTTGCGGCCTGATTGGAATCGGGCTCCAGAGAGCAGATTCGCTGTCTCCGCCAACCCCGGCCGCCCGTCCGCAGGTTTCTTGCCTCGGCTCAGCTCAGACTG
>NC_051409.1:21700275-21701630 GCF_015228065.2 Penaeus monodon | reverse complement strand
CTTGGTTTCTCTGGGAAGCTCATGGGATGAAATGTACAGATTTTTCGCCTAGAGGCCAAACGTCAAGACCCTGTCATCTTACTAATGTCTTTAGTCTTCATGAAGCTCGCAGTCTGTTCAGCGTTCTACAACTTTCGGCTCACTCATTATTTATTTCTAGTTCGTTTTTCCCCTTTCGTCTCAAACTGGAGAGTCTCTTTGCTTAGAACTATCTCTTGCTAGACGTTAGTTATGAGATGTAAGCTGACCCTAAATCGTGGCATCTGGCAGGATCTGGCAACAGAAGAGGGGAGGGTTAGTGAAAAAGGAAGATCATAGGAGGAAAACTTTTGTAAATAACAATGATCTCCATCTGCATCTTCTATATGGTCGCAACACGAAGTATAAGGAGACCGATGTAATGAAAGAGATGAGGCAATGAGAGGAAAGAGAAGCAGGTGCGTGATCAGCAAATACCTGGAAAAGCCCCAGCAGTCATATTCGCATGAACGAGACCGCCTAGCGGAGTGTGAATAGGAAGGGAAGTGTGAAGCACAAGCTGTCTACTTTAGGCTGTGTTTCCAATGCCTAATATTGAATTATTTATTCAATCTGTAACTATACTGTCGAGTTACTTGAAGCCAAAGCTTACTATACAAAAAAAATATTGATACATCAGAACGTGCACGTAATTCTTGTTGATGCAGAGTATGGACACGAGTCAGTTACGCCGTATTTATGCAAGATTTAATAATTCAGGCTGCATTCAAAGGACTGTAGTTGCACCTTAGCAGTTATGGTCAAAAATCCTCTGGCAGATTTTCCTCAAAGAGATCCGTCAAGAGGTCCTCTTCAAAGAAGAGTACATACACAAGCAAAGGGGGAGAAATTCCCTCTATAACATACAATGAAAAGCCGTTAAAAACAGCGAAGACAGACTGCAGTGTGAAAAGTGTCGAGTCTTCCTGTAAGAAATTGTCTATATTTTCTCTTGTTTAAGGTATGTGATGGCTAGTATGTGCAAAATCTTTGTGTGTTATATATTATATATATTCAGACATTTTTTGATTTACGTAGATGTTCGTGATATTTCTGTGAAATCTGGATATAATATTTTGAGATCAGCATTTGCTGTTTTTCTTGTACGCATAACTGCGGCTAGACTATCCAATCACATCCCACACCGAAAAGGTCCAGCGAGTCATTAGGGCGCCGGTATTAGCCCATCCGAAAGCAATTCCTGTTAATTAGGTTCTCCTGTTGCGGCCTGATTGGAATCGGGCTCCAGAGAGCAGATTCGCTGTCTCCGCCAACCCCGGCCGCCCGTCCGCAGGTTTCTTGCCTCGGCTCAGCTCAGACTGCGGGATACACGCCAC
>NC_051409.1:21689695-21689953 GCF_015228065.2 Penaeus monodon | reverse complement strand
AACGACCGGCGCTACTTCGTTTTATCACCTGTATTAGGCAGACATACCATGGCCTATCTGGACGACGTGGTTATTTATTTAAAAAACTTTGATGACCACGTACGACATTTAGAAGAGACTCTACATTTGATCGAGCAAGCAGGATTGAAGCTCAACCTAAATAAATGTCAATTTGGCGTACAAGAATTAAAATTGCTTGGATTTGTTGTGTCGCCAAATGGCGATAAAACAGCTTCCATAGCTAGTATGGCCACGCAC
>NC_051409.1:21688245-21689356 GCF_015228065.2 Penaeus monodon | reverse complement strand
CTGCGCCACCGACGCCGAGGCGCTTACCGTCGTGGAAGGAAAAACGTGCTTTCGATGCGTACTTTTAAACGGGCGTACCTTTGAGGTATTTATGGATCACCGCCCTCTTACCTTTATTTTCAAACGTCCCACTAAGTCCGCGAAGTGTCTCGGTGGAGCCCATCAAATAGCTTCTTACAAATTGTAAAATAAATTACAAACCAGGTGCCTCCTATCATGTACCGGATCTGTTATCACGAGCCGTAGCCGCGATAGATTTGTCATCGATAGACCCCGACCAGTTTAGAACAATGCAGCTGGATGATCCATTATGCCGCGAGGGAATGGAATTTGTAGAAGGGGGAAAGGGCCCTTTCCACGTTTAAAGATCCCGCATCGTTAGACGAATTCGAGGGAAACAACGGCGTATTATACCACGTGCGATAATTACCATCTGGCTTAGTGAGTCAAATCGTACGCCACCTAAAGTCCTCCTGCAGCAATGAAAAAAATTGCATAATAGCAGTACAGCCGGCCATCCAGGGATTTTTTAGAACCTATAAGAGACTAGTAGATTTTTATTGGTTCCCTAATGCTTTGCAATACTGCAGAAAGTACGTTCAGTCCTGCCCAACGTGTCAAAAGCGGAAGACGATCCTACGCGGGCATGCTCCTCTGGCAGCCATTCCGCTCGCGACGGAGCCATTCGAACGAGTTTCGGTTGATCTGATTGGGCCTGCCGGTTGCAAGTAATGGCGACGGTACGTACTGACTATCGTAGACGAGTTAACGGGTTCATACAGTTGGTGCCCATGCCAAGTAAGGATGCGCACACAGTGCAGACGCCTTAATTTCACACTTTATAACGCTTTTCGGGCCCCCTGTCACACTATTATCAGATAATGGGAGCGAATTTACAGGCGAGTACTTCACACAAATCTGTGAATTGCTCGGAACGAAAACGCGATATACCACCCTATACAACCCAGCTTTAACGGACTAGTCGAGCGATGCAACCGCATGATCAAAGACTGTTTAGCAGCATTATGCGTACTTGGAATACCCGACTAGAATACGTGCGATTAGCCCTCAACACCACTTTCCATAGATCTGTGAACAACCAGCCTCTGTG
>NC_051409.1:21684604-21685154 GCF_015228065.2 Penaeus monodon | reverse complement strand
CTTGTATCTCTTAAAGGGGCGCGAGTGACCTTTCCCCTCGGTCTCACAAAACCCCCACCGAGAGATGGCGAGATCGGGAAGCGTCAATTTTGATTATTATGCTCGCGACGCCGCGGTCACGGGAACGCAGAAGGTTAGAGAAGAAAATATGGAGGAGTTGATAGAAGGTCGAAGGCTATTCCAGAACTCAGGAGGGATCTTTGGTTTTGCGTAAAAGACCTCCAGGTCAGGGTAATGCAGGCTTGTCATCTAGATGGATCGGTCCCTTTAGAATTATAAAGAAAGTGAAAGACATTAAGAAGTATACGGAGCATAGAGTTCATAGGAATCAAATCGTACCATTTAACATAGATAATGAATTAAGAGTAATTATGCCCGAAGGCGTTGTTCAACCCGGAAAAACAATGGTTGATTCAGGTGATATTGATCCAGATGATCCAATCAATGTTATGTTGTTAGGTTTAGTAAGATCCTCAAATGCGTCGTTCTAATTCAGCTAGTTGAATTATGTAAGGCTGCACACGATGTAAATTTTGTTTGCAAGATTCCA
>NC_051409.1:21684164-21684514 GCF_015228065.2 Penaeus monodon | reverse complement strand
TCCATGTGTATTTGTGCATTTCCATTACTAATGAAATGTGCATTACTAAAATGTGTTAATGTCTGGCATGCTCATTTTTTTTGTAAAGCTAATGTGAACATTAACTTGCTTGTCTGATGTTATATGTCAATCAATTCTGCTTAATCGTGCATAAACGTAACAAGCTAGCTAAACTCTCGCATGTCAGGAGCATGGCCTTTTCACGGAATTGTAGCACATATAGAACATGTACTGAGCCTGATCTTTATCCCCAGCATGACCCTGCACAGATGTCGTCTGTCGCCAGAGCAGCCCCATCGTGGCTGGGTCGTTTGACCTGGCTAGGGCACTGGAAGGGGCGGTTTTGCCTG
>NC_051409.1:21683679-21683887 GCF_015228065.2 Penaeus monodon | reverse complement strand
AGACGTAACCTTGATGCTGCAGGAGACGTAAGCTTGACGCTGCAGAGACGTAAGCTTGACGCTGCAGAGACGTAAGCTTGACGCTGCAGAGACGTAACCTTCACGCTGTAGAGACGTAACCTTGACGCTGCAGAGACGTAACATTGACGCTGCAGAGACGTAACCTTGACGCTGCAAAGACGCAACCTTGACGCTGCAGGAGACGTGT
>NC_051409.1:21683139-21683398 GCF_015228065.2 Penaeus monodon | reverse complement strand
CTGTTGTGCATGTGTGTCCGTAAATTCGTCTGTTTAATTTAGTTTTGTAATGTCTTGAGTATGAATAATATACTTAACTACTTATCAACAATGAATGTTTTTTTACCTTAAGATCTAAAATAATTATCAAACTATCGCTGAGAAAGATTGAACCTGAAAAGTGAATAATAAATAAACAAGGTACAAATAAGCAAACGACATGTACTGAACTAAGCCTCCAAGATCGGTCAGAATCGCCATAAGTAATTGTAAAGAAAAT
>NC_051409.1:21683009-21683099 GCF_015228065.2 Penaeus monodon | reverse complement strand
TTTTTTGGGCTCGCATAAATGTAACATCATAATTGCTACACTATCGCGTGGATGGTGAGGGGGGAAGGGGGGAGGGGCTGCCACCCTACT
>NC_051409.1:21682148-21682262 GCF_015228065.2 Penaeus monodon | reverse complement strand
TGTGTGCAAAAAATTACTTTAGCGACTATAGATATAACAAACATTCAGCGACTGTAGTGTTCTTTTCACAAATATACTTTAGGTAGTGTTCTTTCTTTCGTATAGTATTCTGGG
>NC_051409.1:21681979-21682062 GCF_015228065.2 Penaeus monodon | reverse complement strand
GTACGTCCGTAAATTCGTCTGCAAAGTATTTGTTTAGCTGTCTATAATGTTTTTAGTATACATAATATACCTTTATACGATAT
>NC_051409.1:21681820-21681918 GCF_015228065.2 Penaeus monodon | reverse complement strand
CAAGAACAATGAATGAACAAACAGATATGCAAATGACCATCAGAAAACACTGAACTAAGCCTCCAACTCGGTCAAAATCATCACTAATCTATACACCC
>NC_051409.1:21681653-21681772 GCF_015228065.2 Penaeus monodon | reverse complement strand
GTTCGCTTGAATGTGATGTCAGAAGTGCTACAGGAGGACTACAGAGCGGGATGGTGAGGAGGGAGGGGGGGGGGGGCTGCCACCCTCCTCTATAAAATGCTCGCCTGGGACCACATACC
>NC_051409.1:21670847-21670928 GCF_015228065.2 Penaeus monodon | reverse complement strand
GTTTAGTGACTATAGATATAACAAACTTCAGCGAGTGTAGTTTTTCGTTCACTTAATATACTTTAGTGTAGTGTTCTTTCG
>NC_051409.1:21670639-21670737 GCF_015228065.2 Penaeus monodon | reverse complement strand
GTACGTCCGTAATTCGTATACTACGTCGGTCCTGTACTACGTCATCATCTAAGTATACCTATATACTTAGAAACAATAAATCTGTCTTTCTCCTTACA
>NC_051409.1:21670471-21670576 GCF_015228065.2 Penaeus monodon | reverse complement strand
TAAAATGAACAATGAATGAACACAGATATGCAAATGACCAATCAGTAAAACACTGACTAAGCCTCCAACTGGGTCAAAATCACCACTAAATCTATAAAAAGTCAA
>NC_051409.1:21670296-21670416 GCF_015228065.2 Penaeus monodon | reverse complement strand
GTTTGTTTGAAATGTGATGTCGAAGTGCTACAGGAGGATAGGAGGGGGATGGTGAGGAGGGAAGGGGGGTGGGGGCTCCCACCCTCCTCTATAAAAATGCTCGTCGGGGACCTCAGTACC
>NC_051409.1:21659236-21659318 GCF_015228065.2 Penaeus monodon | reverse complement strand
TTGGGGCTTGTTTTTCCAAAAACATCAAGACGGACTCCAAAGGGCATGGATAGCAAACCCGGTTTCGGGTTCCCAAAACAAA
>NC_051409.1:21652960-21653081 GCF_015228065.2 Penaeus monodon | reverse complement strand
GGTACTGAGGTCCCAGGCGAGCATTTTATAGAGGAGGGTGGCAGCCCCCACCCCCCTTCCCTCCTCACCATCCCCCTCCTAGTCCTCCTGTAGCACTTCTGACATCACATTTCAAACAAAC
>NC_051409.1:21652586-21652732 GCF_015228065.2 Penaeus monodon | reverse complement strand
TGTAAGGAGAAAGACAGATTTATTGTTTCTAAGTATATAGGTATACTTAGATGATGACGTAGTACAGGACCGACGTAGTATACGAATTACGGACGTACATGCACAGACATATACATAAACAAATACAGACAATACGCTGACAACTT
>NC_051409.1:21648912-21649019 GCF_015228065.2 Penaeus monodon | reverse complement strand
GGAAAAAAAAAACCGCAGGGAAAATTAAAAAGGAAAAAGGCTCACCTCCGGGGAAAAAACTAGGGGCCGCAACCCGCCCCTTTTAGGTTCAAACTAATAAAAAAAGC
>NC_051409.1:21644803-21644877 GCF_015228065.2 Penaeus monodon | reverse complement strand
TAGAAAAAGGAAGAAATAATAAAAGGGAAAATATAGTAAAAATTATTTTTAATATATTATAAATTTTATAAAAT
>NC_051409.1:21636398-21636520 GCF_015228065.2 Penaeus monodon | reverse complement strand
TTTTTTTTTTTGGGTTTTTATTTTTTTAATATATATATAAATATAATATTATTATATATTCTAATATATATATTATTTTTTTTTTTTTTTTTTTTTTTTAAATATTATAATAAAATTTAAAT
>NC_051409.1:21635565-21635974 GCF_015228065.2 Penaeus monodon | reverse complement strand
TTGGTGCGTATGTATAATTTACACGACCACCCTTTTTGCACTGTTTTAGCCCCCAAAAGTTTGACCCTTTCTTCGCCGTGCCCTCCCCCCTTGTAGTTTTTGGGGAATATAAGTAAGGCAATTCATTAATGAAATTCGGGGCCGGGCCCCCGAGCCCCAAAACCGAAAGTGATACTAATTGAAGAAATTTTAAGGCTATTCGCTGAATGTAAAATGGATTCCTCAATATCTTTGAAAAATCGAAAATTAGATTACCTTTAAAAAAAAAAGTGTGTGTCCCCTAGTTACAGATCACGGCAATAGAGAAAATTGGTCTTAAAATTTTGCGAAGAAGATGTTTGAAAAAATTATCATTGAAAAATACTAGCAAAGTCGATATGGTTGGTGAGATAATTCACGTGAAGTCCCC
>NC_051409.1:21634600-21635211 GCF_015228065.2 Penaeus monodon | reverse complement strand
GGAATCACATTTAAAGTATGTGTGTGGTATAAAAACCTATGTAAAAGATGTAATTTTTACGTTTCCCACACAAACGGGGTTTGTCTCGCCAGACCCCATCTGTCGTTCTGTTTTTTATTAAGGTAAAAAACCTTTTACGTTTTTGAATGGCCTAAGGATCGAAATGGCTACACTTCCAACGGTGGCCCGCTTCTATTTGGGTCTAGTTGCTAGGCTTTACTTTTCTGTATATTTTCCAATATTTTAAAAACCCAAAAAATAATGAATAGTAAAAGACGGAATATTTAATTTTTTTTAGGAATTTTTTTGTATCATTTCCTTTATGTTTTACCCGAAAGAGTGGGTTGGGGGGAAAAGGTTATTTTTTTTCCTTTTCTTTTTTTTGTCAACTTTTTTTTTTTAAATTTTCTTTTTTCTTTTTTTTTTTATTGCGGTGAATAGGAGATATCGAAAGAATGGGTTTTCTTGAATAGCTGGGAGGGGGAACGCCAACAAGGTGTTGGACATCAGCTACTGAAACGACAAATAAAGGCGTACGACTAGGCAGAATGAAGCTAGACTCAGGAGTGAGTCCAGCTTCACTAGATGTCTAGATGGTATAAGTTTTCGCA
>NC_051409.1:21633648-21634041 GCF_015228065.2 Penaeus monodon | reverse complement strand
AAAACTACGCCAGTGTCCAATCCCTTCATAGCTAATGAAGGCATTAAGAATTAATGAGTGTTGTTTAAAAGTAATATTCTGAAACCTAAAAAGTTTCCCTGAGTCTCCGAGTGTGCACACAAGCAATATTGTCTGGGAAAAGGAAAAATGATTGGGTGACAAAGCTATTCAGAAACCGATGGCTGCTCCACTATAATTTCTGCTGTGATTAAATGCGATGGCTCAGCTGCCTTCACCTTGGAAGCTCCGGGTAGGTTGAATTTAATAACGTCAAGGAACAGAGACATTTTTCATTTACCAATTGGGTATGAAACTAAAAACCAAAATAACAAAAGTCATTTATATAAGGGCCCAGAAGACATTAAGTTATTTGTGTGCGTGAGTGTGAGCGTG
>NC_051409.1:21633022-21633213 GCF_015228065.2 Penaeus monodon | reverse complement strand
AATATTTTAAAATTTGGGAATAGATGAAGAGTTGCACTGAGCGAAAATACGAACGGAAATTTATTTTTCCCAAGAAATTTGTCACTCAAAACGATTTCTTTAACAATTATATTTTATTTGTTGTAAATAATTATCATTTGTAAATTACTGAAAAAATTTGATATGTAAATAACTTTTGACTTACAAATTAA
>NC_051409.1:21631467-21631636 GCF_015228065.2 Penaeus monodon | reverse complement strand
AATTTGCCCAGGGCCCTTTTGTCTTTTCTCCCAGAAAACCCCCCAAAAACCTCTGATTTGGGGGGGGGGGGGCCTTTATTTTTGGCATAGGGGCCCCAGTTTTTATGAAAATTTTAAATTCTTCTTTAAAACCCTTAAGGGGGGAAGGGGGGGGAAACCCTTCTGGGGG
>NC_051409.1:21624698-21624978 GCF_015228065.2 Penaeus monodon | reverse complement strand
TTCCATCTCATATCACGTGGATCGACTAATGGTAAACCTTTGACGTTATTTGAATGTGCCTAAGGATCGCAAATGGCTACACTTCCAACTTGTGCTGGCCTGCTTCTATTCTGGGTCTAGATTGACTAGGCTTTACTTATCTGTATATTTTCCAACTATTTCAAAACCAAATATAATGAATATGTAAAAGACGGAATATTTAATTTTCCTTTAGGAATTATTTTGTATCTATTTCCTCTTATGTTTCACCCGAAAGAGTGTGGTTGGGGGAAAAGGTCTA
>NC_051409.1:21624448-21624635 GCF_015228065.2 Penaeus monodon | reverse complement strand
GTATTGCTGGTGAATAGGAGATATCGAAAGTAATGGTTTTCTTGAATAGCTGGGAGGGGGAACGCCAACAAGGTGTTGGACATCAGCTACTGAAACGACAAATAAAGGCGTACGACTAGGCAGAATGAAGCTAGACTCAGGAGTGAGTCCAGCTTCACTAGATGTCTAGATGGTATAAGTTTTCGCA
>NC_051409.1:21623441-21623836 GCF_015228065.2 Penaeus monodon | reverse complement strand
CTACGCCATGTCCAATCCCTTTATAGCCCAATGAAGGGGGATTAAAAAATTTAAAGGGGGGTTTTTAAAAGTAATATTTTGAACCTAAAGTTCCTGATCCCCCGAGTGTGCACACCAAACAAAAATTGTCCCGGGGAAAAAGGAAAAAGGGTTTTGGGGGACAAAGCATTCAAAAAACCCATGGTGCTCCCTATAATTTTTGCTGTGATTAAAAAGCTTGGCTCAGCTGCCTTCACCCCTTGGGAAAACTCCGGGTAGGTTGAATTTTAAAAACGTCAAGGAAAAAGGAAAATTTTTCATTTACCAAATTTTTATGAAAAATAACAACAAAAAAACAAAAATCTTTATATAAAAGGCAGAAGACCTTAAGTTATTTGTGTGGTGAGTGTGACGGG
>NC_051409.1:21622550-21623372 GCF_015228065.2 Penaeus monodon | reverse complement strand
ATTTTGGGGGGGGTTTTAAATATTAAAATACAAAAATAAACCACCAACAACCCACCACACACACCCCCACACAACATATATATATATATTAAAATTTTATATTTTAAAAATAATTATATAAAATATATAATATATAAAATTTTTACTATTTAAAATAAAAATATTATATGATATATTTTAAATATATAATTTTTTTATAATATATATTATATATATATTTAATTTTAATAAAATATAATTAATACTAAAAAAATTTAAAAATTATATTATTATTTTTTAGATATTTTTAAATTTTAAAATAATAATATAATAATATATATTAAAGAAAATATATAACCCTATAT
This sequence comes from Penaeus monodon, assembly GCF_015228065.2. Lineage (NCBI taxonomy): Eukaryota > Metazoa > Arthropoda > Malacostraca > Decapoda > Penaeidae > Penaeus > Penaeus monodon. Next base: position 21,623,028 of record NC_051409.1, on the reverse strand, counting down.
TATAGATCTAAATAATCTATAATATATATATATTTTAATAATATAAAATTATATATAAAATAAAATATATCTATATAAATATTTTTTTATTCCCAAACAACTATATATATATTTAAAATAATAATAATTTATATAATAATATATTAATATATATAATATATATTATATATAGATTAATTTTAATATAAAATATAATCAAAATATATAATTATTTTAAAACTAATATTTTATATTAAACAAAAAACAGGCAAATTTAAAAAAAAAACACAAAAAACAAAAAATGTTAAAAATTTGGGAAAAGATTAAGAGTTTTCAAATGAGCGAAAATCGAACGGAAAATTTTTTTTTCCCCCAAGGAAATTTTTTCACTCAAAACCCATTTCTTTTAAAAATTAAATTTTATTTTTTTGTAAATAATTATCATTTGTAAATTTCTGATAAAAATTTTATTTTAATTTAAATTTTGACTTACAAAAAA
>NC_051409.1:21621228-21621475 GCF_015228065.2 Penaeus monodon | reverse complement strand
TTAATTTGTAAGTCAAAAGTTATCTACATATCAAATTTATCAGTAATTTACAAATGATAACTTATTTACAACAAATAAAATATAATTGTTAAAGAAATCGTTTATGAGTGACAAAATTTCTTGGGAAAAATGAATTTCCGTTCGTATTTTCGCTCAGTGCAACTCTTCATCTATTCCCAATTTAACATATTTGTATGTTTGTGTGTTTTTTTTTTTATTTGTCTGTTTTTGTGTGTGTGAGTGTGTT
>NC_051409.1:21620611-21620915 GCF_015228065.2 Penaeus monodon | reverse complement strand
ATCACGCCACACTAGCCAATACAACTGCCGTTTTTATTTATTTGTTGTTTTCATCCCATTGTAATGAAAAATTCCCCTGTCCTGCGTATTAATCAACCTACCCGGAGCTTCAGGGAGGCGCGGCATCGCATTTATCACAGCGAAAATGTGGAGCACCTCGTTTCTGATAGCTTGTCACCCAATCATTTCCTTTCCCGCATATTGCTTTTGTGCACCTCGAGACTCAGGAACTTTAGGTCAATATTACTTTTAAACACACCTTAATTCTTAATGCTTCTTAGCTATGAGGATTGGCACTGGCGTA
>NC_051409.1:21619547-21620072 GCF_015228065.2 Penaeus monodon | reverse complement strand
GGGGCGAGCAATATCGATGTAGGTGTTGCGAAAACTTATCCATCTAGACTCTATGAAGTGGACTCACCCTGAGTCTAGCTTCATTTGCCTATCTACGCCTTTATTTGTCGTTTCATAGCTGATGTCCAACACCTTGTTTTGGGGTTCCCCCTCCCAGCTATTCAAAAAAAACCATTACTTTCGATATCTCCTATTCACCAGCAAAACAAAGAAAAGGAAAAGAAAATTTACAAAAAAAGTTTTACAAAGAAAATGAAAAGGAAAGAAAATAGACCTTTTCCCCCAACCACACTCTTTCGGGTGAAACATAAGAGGAAATAGATAAAAAAATATTCCTAAAGGAAAAATTAAATATTCCGTCTTTTAATATTCATTTATTTGGTTTGAAATAGTTGGAAAATATACAGATAAGTAAAGCCTAGTCAATCTAGACCCAAAATAGAAGCAGGCCAGCACAAGTTGGAAGTGTAGCCATTTGCGATCCTTAGGCACATTCAAATAACGTCAAAGGTTTACCATTAATAA
>NC_051409.1:21618649-21619071 GCF_015228065.2 Penaeus monodon | reverse complement strand
GACTTCATGCGTGAATTATGCTCACCAACACAATATCGACTTTGCTAGTATATTTTCAATGGATAATTTTTTCAAACAGTACTTCTTCGCAGAAATGCTAGACCACAATTTTCTCTAATATGCCGTGATCTGTAACTAGTGGACACACACTTTATTTTTTAAGGTAATCTAAGTTTACGATTTTTCAAAGATATTGATGGAATCCGACTTTATCATTCAGCGAATAGCCATTAATAATTTCTTCAGATTAGTATACACTTTCGGTTTTCAGGGCTCATGGGGCGCCCCGAATTTCATTAATGAAATTGCCTTACTTATATTCCCCAAAAGACAGTACAAGGGGTGGAGGACCACGGCGAGAGAAAGGGGTCACCAACTTTTTGGGGACTAAAACAGTGCAAAAGGATGGTCGTGTAATTAGT
>NC_051409.1:21617799-21617876 GCF_015228065.2 Penaeus monodon | reverse complement strand
TTCTGTATATATGTATACAACACTAAATGTTATAGTGTGTTTGTGTTTTATATATTGTGATCCTATGTTTTGTGGGA
>NC_051409.1:21613835-21614232 GCF_015228065.2 Penaeus monodon | reverse complement strand
ATCCTTTTGCACTGTTTTAGTCCCCAAAAGTTGTGACCCCTTTCTCTCGCCGTGTCCTCCACCCCTTGTACTGTCTTTTGGGGAATATAAGTAAGGCAATTTCATTAATGAAATTCGGGGCGCCCCATGAGCCCTGAAAACCGAAAGTGTATACTAATCTGAAGAAATTATTAATGGCTATTCGCTGAATGATAAAGTCGGATTCCATCAATATCTTTGAAAAATCGTAAACTTAGATTACCTTAAAAAATAAAGTGTGTGTCCACTAGTTACAGATCACGGCATATTAGAGAAAATTGTGGTCTATCATTTCTGCGAAGAAGTATTGTTTGAAAAAATTATCCATTGAAAATATACTAGCAAAGTCGATATTGTGTTGGTGAGCATAATTCACGCA
>NC_051409.1:21612829-21613338 GCF_015228065.2 Penaeus monodon | reverse complement strand
TTATTAATGGTAAACCTTTGACGTTATTTGAATGTGCCTAAGGATCGCAAATGGCTACACTTCCAACTTGTGCTGGCCTGCTTCTATTTTGGGTCTAGATTGACTAGGCTTTACTTATCTGTATATTTTCCAACTATTTCAAAACCAAATATAATGAATATGTAAAAGACGGAATATTTAATTTTTCCTTTAGGAATTATTTTGTATCTATTTCCTCTTATGTTTCACCCGAAAGAGTGTGGTTGGGGGAAAAGGTCTATTTTCTTTCCTTTTCATTTTCTTTGTCAACTTTTTTTGCTAAATTTTCGTTTTCCTTTTCTTTGTATTGCTGGTGAATAGGAGATATCGAAAGTAATGGTTTTCTTGAATAGCTGGGAGGGGGAACGCCAACAAGGTGTTGGACATCAGCTACTGAAACGACAAATAAAGGCGTACGACTAGGCAGAATGAAGCTAGACTCAGGAGTGAGTCCAGCTTCACTAGATGTCTAGATGGTATAAGTTTTCGCA
>NC_051409.1:21611883-21612273 GCF_015228065.2 Penaeus monodon | reverse complement strand
GAAAAACTACGCCAGTGTCCAATCCCTTCATAGCTAATGAAGGCATTAAAGAATTAATGAGTGTTGTTTAAAAGTAATATTCTGAACCTAAAAGTTTCCCTGAGTCTCCGAGTGTGCACACAAGCAATATTGTCTGGGAAAAGGAAAAATGATTGGGTGACAAAGCTATTCAGAAACCGATGGCTGCTCCACTATAATTTCTGCTGTGATTAAATGCGATGGCTCAGCTGCCTTCACCTTGGAAGCTCCGGGTAGGTTGAATTTAATAACGTCAAGGAACAGAGACATTTTTCATTTACCAATTGGGATGAAACTAACAACAAAATAACAAAAGTCATTTATATAACGGCAGAAGACATTAAGTTATTTGTGTGCGTGAGTGTGAGCGTG
>NC_051409.1:21611273-21611461 GCF_015228065.2 Penaeus monodon | reverse complement strand
TATGTTAAATTGGGAATAGATGAAGAGTTGCACTGAGCGAAAATACGAACGGAAATTCATTTTTCCCAAGAAATTTGTCACTCACAAACGATTTCTTTAACAATTATATTTTATTTGTTGTAAATAACTTATCATTTGTAAATTACTGATAAATTTGATATGTAAATAACTTTTGACTTACAAATTAA
>NC_051409.1:21605830-21605913 GCF_015228065.2 Penaeus monodon | reverse complement strand
ATTACTTAACTATTAGGTTTCAAATTTTAACTAATAAACACCCTGATTCTTTAAACAATAGTGAATTGCACAACCGCATGGAA
>NC_051409.1:21605574-21605648 GCF_015228065.2 Penaeus monodon | reverse complement strand
ATGCTACCGTATATTAAAATAATTTGAAGCCAGCTAAACATCTTATTTGTAATGACCCTGATATACGGTAGCAC
>NC_051409.1:21605265-21605381 GCF_015228065.2 Penaeus monodon | reverse complement strand
TGGACATTGTGATGGCCAATATATAATTTACGGACATCTTAATCCGAAATCTAGGTTCTATCGTCGCATTTACATGCTATGCGATAATGGCCGTATATATGTATATATTTTTTCTT
>NC_051409.1:21596336-21597030 GCF_015228065.2 Penaeus monodon | reverse complement strand
CGGCTGTGTCATACAGATTCATACAGCCATCTTTTATATAGAAAATAATATATGCAAACGATAGAGCAAATAAATCTAAGAAACTTATTTTCTTCTGTATTTCCGCCGTAACTCAAAAATAACGAAGTTATTAGACACGCAAGTGTCACATAACCTCAATTTATTTTTAAAAATCACTTTCCTTCTTTTTGTAAACAAAACAATGATGCCGTTTTGTTTTGTTAATTTTATTGTAATATCTTACTTACGTGCGTAGATAAAGCCCGCATAAACTTACACGAAGGAGAATTTGTCTCTGCATGAAAGGTATATAACAATACAAGATTAATACCCTGATAATATCAAGTATTTGCAGTTATTAATAAATTTCTTACTCTGTGCCAATCGATGTGTCTGGCCCATATTACGAGCAAGACGGGCATGAAGAATCGAGCGGGAATTACTGCGTGATTTTCTTTTAAAGCATTTTACTGTTTATATTATACATGCGATATTCATAACCACCAGTGCTGATTTTAGCATTTTTATTCGGTGTTTATTAAAACATTAAAAAAAATCTACTGATATCTTAGTAAATAATATTGATATCTTGATGTGTTGAAATGTTTTGCACTGGTTACAACACATAGCACCTGAAATGACGATAATAAATCCTCCATTATGAAAATTAAAGTGAAACAGTTACTGAAATATT
>NC_051409.1:21592443-21594157 GCF_015228065.2 Penaeus monodon | reverse complement strand
CGGCTGTGTCATACAGATTCATACAGCCATCTTTTATATAGAAAATAATATATGCAAACGATAGAGCAAATAAATCTAAGAAACTTATTTTCTTCTGTATTTCCGCCGTAACTCAAAAATAACGAAGTTATTAGACACGCAAGTGTCACATAACCTCAATTTATTTTTAAAAATCACTTTCCTTCTTTTTGTAAACAAAACAATGATGCCGTTTTGTTTTGTTAATTTTATTGTAATATCTTACTTACGTGCGTAGATAAAGCCCGCATAAACTTACACGAAGGAGAATTTGTCTCTGCATGAAAGGTATATAACAATACAAGATTAATACCCTGATAATATCAAGTATTTGCAGTTATTAATAAATTTCTTACTCTGTGCCAATCGATGTGTCTGGCCCATATTACGAGCAAGACGGGCATGAAGAATCGAGCGGGAATTACTGCGTGATTTTCTTTTAAAGCATTTTACTGTTTATATTATACATGCGATATTCATAACCACCAGTGCTGATTTTAGCATTTTTATTCGGTGTTTATTAAAACATTAAAAAAAATCTACTGATATCTTAGTAAATAATATTGATATCTTGATGTGTTGAAATGTTTTGCACTGGTTACAACACATAGCACCTGAAATGACGATAATAAATCCTCCATTAGTGAAAATTTAAGAAATGGACACCATGTATAATAGCTAGTTACTGGTAAATTAGTAGATTATAATGATTAGCAAACAGCAACAAATCCTAGCCAATGAAAACCTCAGACAATGACGTGAGTCTTTTCTGAACAATCATAACTTTTTTTTTTTTCGGGAAGCCCTCGCCCACAAAAAATGTTCAGTGTGTATCTGGCCGTTTTTAAGGCAAGTGTTGAAGGCTGGCCGAGTTTTACAAATCGCGAAATACATCTGCCCCTGGAAATACTACCATGTTGAGGACGACGTACTATGATGTAGCGTAATGACGATATGAGGTTTGCATAACTTGACTTACGTATAAGGTGAACCGATAGAAGCAACATATTTATTGCACGAAGTAAATTTCAAGTAATCGGCAAATTCATGAAAAAAAAACTTTCTTCTAATTGGACAATAATACACGCCGTATTAGTTAAATAAATATTACCGATTTGGCTATTGCAAACGACCGCAGTTGAATGATTGGGTATGCCGTCACAGCACGCGACGAAATCGGGCTAAAGCTTTCGTTGTTACGTGGGATGGGCAATAATTTTAAACTGCGCGACATAAAGTACCATCATGGCCTCCGAAGTATTTTGGGCTCGGGTAAAGGTCAATAAATCTTACATTTTAGGACCAGTATAAGTATTGAACTGTTACCATATTTGACGATAATCATCACTAAGGTTTGCAAGCTCTGTTACTAAAATGTGTTCAAAGTTTGTTGTTTGAGAATAACATCCGCGTAGACTGCGTGTGCCCCAACGAATTGCGTGACACGTAACTGTCAATAGCATTTTTATTTTTTATTTGCTTTGGTTTGCTTTGCGTTGTATTATTTGTTAACGCAATCAATATGATACCGTTGTTGTTTGAGGAACAAATAATAAAGCCTCAAGTATAAATTTGATACGATCAGGAAACTTTCGAAAAGCATTTTCTTTTGTCCAATCACGATTTAAAGCATTTGTATTGTACGTCAATCAGGCAAAAAGTAATCCCGGATTTAACCGCAGAATTGTATACCGTA
>NC_051409.1:21585548-21585834 GCF_015228065.2 Penaeus monodon | reverse complement strand
GACCGTAATTGTATAGGCGAATCATAGCTCCCGCCCCGTAGAGTTTCACCAAACCCGATTTCCTGTGTGTAAATCATGCTAATTCCTTCCCAAAATACAGTGAAAACCTGTATTGTTACACATTTTATCAACCTAACCGTTGGGAAATACGAGTTTCGTCACTCATAAAGAGTCAAATGCGAAGGAAAACAACTGCAACAACAGTGTCGAACTACGAAGGAAGATTCCATTCCACAAAAAAAATTGTTTCGAAAGTCGGAGGCTGGATGAAACTGGGAATTTACCT
>NC_051409.1:21576138-21576236 GCF_015228065.2 Penaeus monodon | reverse complement strand
TTCCTTTTGTTGTGGTCGACTGAATATATTGTCAGAGAACATATCTTTCATGTGGGTAATTAGAAATACGAGCTGACCAAAAACGTTTCACGATGGGG
>NC_051409.1:21565505-21565593 GCF_015228065.2 Penaeus monodon | reverse complement strand
GTTGTGATAGTTTTTTGATTTGTTGACTGAATAAATATTTCATGATTCTAGAAATTCTTTTTGCTGTTCTTTACCTCCATAACTGGAG
>NC_051409.1:21544542-21544720 GCF_015228065.2 Penaeus monodon | reverse complement strand
TACGTATACAATTGCGGGTTAAACCGGGTTTTTTGCCGATTGACGTACAATACAAATGCTTTTAAAACGTGATTGACAAAAGAAAATGCTTTTCGAAAGTTTCCTGATCGTATCAAATTTATACTTTAAACTTTATTATTTTTTTTCCCCAAACAACAACGGTTATATTGATTTTCGT
>NC_051409.1:21530019-21530112 GCF_015228065.2 Penaeus monodon | reverse complement strand
AAAAATACTACCTCTCAACCAACAGCTTTTCCCTCATTTTTTTCCAGAAAAAAACTGCACGTCACTCGCACATCCCCCCTACCAATCCTTTTC
>NC_051409.1:21527924-21528220 GCF_015228065.2 Penaeus monodon | reverse complement strand
AGGTAAATTCCCAGTTTAATCCAGCCCCGACTTTCGAAAAATTTTTTTTTGGGGAATGGAATCTTCCTTCGTATTTGACACTGTTTTTGCAGTTTTTTTCCCTTCGCATTTGACTTTTTTATGAGTGACGAAACTCTTTTTTCCCAAAACGTTGGGTTGAAAAAATGTGTAACAATACGCTTTTCACTGTATTTTGGGAAGGAATTAGCAATTTACACACGGGAAAATCGGGTTTGGTGAAATCTACGGGCGGGGCCATGTTTCGCCTATAAAATCGTCAGCCCACATCGGCCCTC
>NC_051409.1:21518511-21518591 GCF_015228065.2 Penaeus monodon | reverse complement strand
AATTTCTTAACTATTGGTTTCAAATTTAACTAATAACACCCTGATTCTTTAAACAATAGTGAATTGCACAACCGGTGGAA
>NC_051409.1:21517834-21518329 GCF_015228065.2 Penaeus monodon | reverse complement strand
ATGCTACCGTATATTAAAATAATTTGAAGCCAGCTAAACATCTTATTTGTAATGACCCTGATATACGGTAGCACTATATCTATTACCGCTTATTATACGCATTCGATACTAGAGCCATGCTTTCCGCATTGATTTCAATTGGTAATCAATATGATTACCTGCATATCACATTTAAGAATTTATTAAAATGTAAGTAACGTTTTCCCAAATTTACTGAATGGGACTTTGTATGGCCAAATAAAATTTTACGGCATTTTAATCCAAAAATCTAGGTTCTATCGTCACTTTTACATCAGCGAAAAGGGCCGTTATATGTATATATTTTTTTTTTCTGTGCAATGCCCGTTACATTTTTGAAAGTGACTGCCAGTTTTTTACATAGATACTACCTCTTTCCTAAACAGAACTTTACTGAAAATCACACTGCGTTTCGTCGCTGGTATGGGGAGTTGGTTTAAACTTTAAAAACGGTTTATACAGAAAACCCCTATATTT
>NC_051409.1:21511592-21512193 GCF_015228065.2 Penaeus monodon | reverse complement strand
CGTTTTTACCACAAACATGGGGAATCGGAACCCCGGCTGACATGCCGTCAGAAAACGAGCACACAAAAACAGCACAAGGAACCAGGCTTCAAGGGGACCCCAAATCCGTTTTCCCTTTTTTCCGTTCCGTACAATCTATGGCCCAGGCCCCTGTAAAACGCCCCGGGCACCTTTTCAGGAACAAGTTTTTGCACAGGACAAAGCCCACTGGGTAACGTTCTTTGTTTTGTGTGTGTTTTTTGATTTCTGTACACACACACCAAAACACAAAACCCCAAACCACCGTAAATAAAATAACAACAAAAGAAAAAACACACCCCCGTATTTCATACAGATACCTCTCCTTTGGGCAGTTGGCCCCCCCAGTCCCCCCAAAAACGCTTAATTCCTCCTCAATCCTTATTTGGGCTTTGTTGGGGTTCGGTAAAAAACAAAAGGTATTTTCAAAATGAATTAAATTTTTTAGTAAATAAAGTTTTTATGGTGATGTTAAAAACAATATAAAAAAAAACTACAGATAAAAATAAGTCATTAAAACCCGAGCGGGCACAATTTTTCTCATTCTTTGAAAAAAAATATTTAACGTCCCAGCTCCCAACGG
>NC_051409.1:21509089-21510564 GCF_015228065.2 Penaeus monodon | reverse complement strand
GGGCTGTGTCATACAGATTCTACAGCCATTTTTTATTAAAAAATATTTGCAAAAGATAGAGCAAAAAAATCAAGAAAAATTTTTTTCTTCTGTATTTCCGCCCTAAATCAAAAATAAAAGAAGTTATTAGCACGCAAGTGCACTCCTCAATTTTTTTTTAAAAATCACTTTTTCCCTTTTTTTTGTAAAAAAAACAATGTGCCGTTTTTTTTCGTTAATTTTATTGTAATCTTATTACTGCTAATAAAGCCCGTAATTACACGAAAGGGGAAAATTTTTCTCTGCATGAAAGGTATAAAAAATACAAGATTAATACCCTAAAAAAATTTAAATTTGCAGTTTTTTAAAAAATTTCTTACTCGTGAAAATCGATTTGTCTCCCCATATTACGACAAGAGGGGCATGAGAATCGAGGGGAAATTTCTGCGTGTTTTTCTTTTAAAGCATTTTTGTTTATATTAACATGCGTATTCAACCACCAGTCTGATTTTAGCTTTTTTATTCGGTGTTTTTAAAACAAAAAAAAAATCTACTGATATTTATTAAATAATTTTGATATTTGATGTTTGAAATTTTTTGCACTGGTTCAACACATACACCTGAATGACGATAATAAACCTCCTTTATAAAAATTTAAGAAATGGACCCCATGATAATAGCTATTTTACTGAAATTATAGATTTAATGATTAGCAAACACAACAATCCTACCAATGAAAATTTCAGAAAAATAGTGAGTCTTTCGCCCAAAATCATAACTTTTTTTTTCGGAAGCCTCGCCCACAAAAATTTTCAGTGTGTTTGGCCTTTTTTTAAGGCAAGGTTAAAGGCGGGCCGAGTTTTCAATGCGAAATAATCCCCCGGGAAATATCCTTTGAGGACGACGTACTATGATGCGAAATGACGATTGGGTTTTGCAAAATTTGACTTACGTATAAGGTGAAGATAGAAGAACTTTTTATTGCCAAAGTAAATTCCAAGTAATGGGAAAATTCCCTGAAAAAAAATTACTTCAAATTTGGGACAAAATACACGCCCTTTAGTAAATCAATATTACCTTTGGCTATTGCAAAAAACCGGGGGTTTAAGATTTGGGGATGCCAGTATAAGTTTGAACTTTACCATACTTGCGATAAACATCACTAAGGTTTTCAAGCTCGTTGAAAAAGTGTTCAAATTTTTTTGTTTTAGAAAAACATCCGCTCGCGTGTGCCCCCAAAGAAATTGCGTGACGTAACTGCAATAGCATTTTTTTTTTTTTATTTTCTTTGGGTTTTTCTTTGCGTTGTATTTTTTGTTAACGCAATCAATATATACCGGGTTTGAGGAACAAAAAATAAAACCTCGTATAAATTTGAACGTCAGGAAACTTTCGAAGCATTTTCTTTTGCCAATCACGTTTAAAAGCTTTTTGATTGAAAACTCAATAGGAAAAAAATAATCCCGGTTTTAAACCGCAAAATTTGTAACCGAAAT
>NC_051409.1:21498410-21498536 GCF_015228065.2 Penaeus monodon | reverse complement strand
ACCTGGTGGCAACCCTCGGGAGCCTTTTTTAATCGAGGAAAACCAGTTCCTTGAAAGGGAATTGGGAAGAATTCTTCGAAAGCCTTACATGTTGGAATCCTTGACCTTTAAGCTTAGTACACTTTG
>NC_051409.1:21496812-21497444 GCF_015228065.2 Penaeus monodon | reverse complement strand
ACAGAAACCTTCAACCCGTTTTGTGAATCTTGACTTCTCTGTGTTGAAGGATCCAAAAGTCTCAACATCCCAAATAGGGTTTCAAATTCTTTAGAGGTTAACAAGATAAATGGTTGCCACGAGTATAGTTGGGAAGAGCGTGTAGAAGGAATGGCGCTGTCAGGCCGGAGCTCGTCCCCCTTTCCCAAACCGTTTCCCCCCCAAAATTGCTTCATAAAAAAGAAAGGAGGCTTCCTAAAAAAAAATTGGAGGATTTAAAAACCCATTGGGGATTTGTTTCCCCAGGGGTGGAATTTGCTTACAAACAAAATGGAAGTTTTCCCTTCAAGCTAAAATCGGGGAAAAAACTAAAGGTTAAATGGAAGCAAGCACCTTTTTAAGGGTCCCAAGAGGGAAAAGGGGCAAAATTCTCAGAAAGAATGGCCTTCCCCAACAGAAAATTTTTATATTTAATGAAAAATTTTTTAAAGTTATTTAATTATATTTCCTTAAAAGGCAATTTAATATTTCTTTGACAAAGATAATTTTAAATATAAATAAATAATATTTCCCTTTCAATTTTTTAAATTTCATTTTTTTAGAAAGATTTCAGTATTTTAATTACCCTTTTTAAATTCTAAAAAGGCATTCCC
>NC_051409.1:21496637-21496773 GCF_015228065.2 Penaeus monodon | reverse complement strand
TTACTTCCCCTTCCAACGCCATCACTTTCTATGCAAAAGACCCACCCCCCAGAAACAGCAACCTCAATGACCAATTTGCTCATTTTACCCCCCCCTGCCAAAACCACCCCTCCCGGGGAAAAAGGCCACTGCTGCT
>NC_051409.1:21495484-21495565 GCF_015228065.2 Penaeus monodon | reverse complement strand
TTCACACCCCACACAAAATTGTGTGTGTGACCATACATACTAAAATTTACTCAAAAACCACACTATTCAACTACCTTTATA
>NC_051409.1:21495155-21495259 GCF_015228065.2 Penaeus monodon | reverse complement strand
AAATTCCTCTTTCATCTATTACCTATCACACCCACACACACCACACGTCTCCCCACGCATCCTCACCCCCTGATGAATATAACCCCTTGTATTTCCCCGTTTTG
>NC_051409.1:21494825-21495077 GCF_015228065.2 Penaeus monodon | reverse complement strand
CGGGAAATTCCCAGTTTCATCAGCCCCCGACTTTCAAACATTTTTTTTGTGGATGGAAACTTCCTCGTATTCGACCTGTTTTTCGTTGTTTTCCTTCGCATTTTACTCTTTATGATTGACGAAAAATTGTATTTCCCCCAAAGGGTTTGGTTAAAAAGTGTAACCTCAGGTTTTTTACGTATTTTGGGAAGGGAAATTAGCATGATTTACACACAGGAATCGGGTTTGGTGAAACCCAAACGGGGGGGGAGC
>NC_051409.1:21493828-21493899 GCF_015228065.2 Penaeus monodon | reverse complement strand
GACCACGAAATTTGAAAATGGGGAAAAATTTCCCAACTTTTCATCAAAAACCCGACATTTGCCCGGAAGCA
>NC_051409.1:21492997-21493222 GCF_015228065.2 Penaeus monodon | reverse complement strand
TTTCCAAACTCCTTTTCCCTGGTAAAAGTAACTCCGTAAAAATCGGGAACAAATTTTCCCCTAGCGGGCCAGCCCCCACTTCCCGAAAAACCCAAAAAAATAATCCTTCTAAAGTGGCAAGTCCTGGAAGATGGCAAAAACCTCCCCCCCCTCGGTCAGGCCCCTTTTGCCCCGAAGAAGCTTCAAAAGGTCATCCCTACCCGGGGGCCTTTCTTCCCTCCCCCA
>NC_051409.1:21490754-21490929 GCF_015228065.2 Penaeus monodon | reverse complement strand
ATTAGGTATACAATTCTGCGGGTTAATCCGGGGTTACTTTTTGCCTGATTTACTACAATACAAATTTTAAAACGTGTGGACAAAAGAAAAGCTTTTTGAAGTTTCCCGATCTATCAAATTTTACTTGAGGGTTTATTATTTGTTCCTCAAACAACAAAGGGATCTATTGATTTCG
>NC_051409.1:21489254-21490708 GCF_015228065.2 Penaeus monodon | reverse complement strand
TGCTATTTTACAGTTTCGTGTCCGCAATTCGTTGGGGCACACGCAGTCACGCGGATGTTATTCTCAACACAAACTTTGAACACATTTTCAACGAGCTTGCAAACCTTAGTATGATTATCGTCAAATATGGTAACAGTTCAAACTATACTGGTCCAAAATGTAAGATTATTGACTTACCCGAGCCAAATACTTCGAGGCATGATGGTATTTATGTCGCGCAGTTTAAATTATTGCCACCACGTAACAACGAAAGCTTTAGCCGATTCGTCGCGTGCATGTGACTGGCATACCCAATCATTCAACTGCGGTCGTTTGCAATAGCCAAATTGGTAATAATTTGATTTACTAATACGGTGTGTATTATTGTCCAATTAGAAGAAAGTTTTTTTTTTCATGAATTTGCCGATTACTTGGAATTTACTTCGTGCAATAAATATGTTGCTTCTATCGGTTCACCTTATACGTAAGTCAAGTTATGCAAACCTCATATCGTCATTACGCTACATCATAGTACGTCGTCCTCAACATGGTAGTATTTCCAGGGGCAGATGTATTTCGCGATTTGTAAAACTCGGCCAGCCTTCAACATTGCCTTAAAAACGGCCAGATACACACTGAACATTTTTTGTGGGCGAGGGCTTCCGAAAAAAAAAAGTTATGATTGTTCAGAAAAGACTCACGTCATTGTCTGAAGTTTTCATTGGCTAGGATTTGTTGCTGTTTGCTAATCATTATAATCTACTAATTTACCAGTAACTAGCTATTATACATGGTGTCCATTTCTTAAATTTTCACTAATGGAGGATTTATTATCGTCATTTCAGGTGCTATGTGTTGTAACCAGTGCAAAACATTTCAACACATCAAGATATCAATATTATTTAATAAGATATCAGTAGATTTTTTTAATGTTTTAATAAACACCGAATAAAAATGCTAAAATCAGCACTGGTGGTTATGAATATCGCATGTATAATATAAACAGTAAAATGCTTTAAAAGAAAATCACGCAGTAATTCCCGCTCGATTCTTCATGCCCGTCTTGCTCGTAATATGGCCAGACACATCGATTGGCACAGAGTAAGAAATTTATTAATAACTGCAAATACTTGATACTATCAGGGTATTAATCTGTATTGTTATATACCTTTCATGCAGAGACAAATTCTCCTTCGTGTAAGTTTATGCGGGCTTTATCTACGCACGAAGTTAAGATATTACAATAAAATTAACAAAACAAAACGGCATCATTGTTTTGTTTACAAAAAGAAGGAAAGTGATTTTTAAAAATAAATTGAGGTTATGTGACACTGCGTGTCTAATAACTTCGTTATTTTTGAGTTACGGCGGAAATACAGAGAAAATAAGTTTCTTAGATTATTTGCTCATATCGTTGCATATATTATTTTCTATATAAAAGATGGCGTATGAATCTGTATGACACAGCCGTTACC
>NC_051409.1:21487566-21487843 GCF_015228065.2 Penaeus monodon | reverse complement strand
CAAAAGCGCTATCATAGGCCAGAACAATGAACCTTATCCTGTGTCTCGTCGCACAAGTATCGCATGGTTACCCTGGAAGTGTCTCATATTTTGTATTTTTCTTCCTTTTGATTCCGATTTAGTTTGAAACATAGGAAGATCCAGAAACTTAGGACTTAAAAAAACTTACAAAAAAGTACCACCGCGTTGGATTTTTTCCAATGCTTGGGAGAAACGTTCAGACTTTCGGCAACGCGTTGGGCTATTTTACGTCATCGTTTAAACTTGAAATTCGTTA
>NC_051409.1:21487363-21487466 GCF_015228065.2 Penaeus monodon | reverse complement strand
TTCTATATTTATAGATCAAAGAAATAAATTATGAACACAGAGATTACCTTTGTTTTTGATAGTACTTGGAAATACCTGGAAACTTCTCCTCTCGAACACACGG
>NC_051409.1:21487129-21487269 GCF_015228065.2 Penaeus monodon | reverse complement strand
TAAGCTGATAAAATAACATAAAATGCTTGTCGTTAATGTAATCGTACCATGCGTACATGTCATATACCCGGGTAAGACCTTTCTCCTCATAGCAAGGATGAAAATGATACAATTTTACGGAAATGCCAACAAGGCAGCCA
>NC_051409.1:21486869-21486996 GCF_015228065.2 Penaeus monodon | reverse complement strand
TATTAAGTGTTGATTGATTTATGTACTTTATGCTTCTTGTGTTTATCTGTACATAGTTAATGAGAAATGTCCTGTCTTTATTTCTATGGACCCAAATGAGAGACACTGGCAGAAAGGGGTGGGTGGA
>NC_051409.1:21485778-21485846 GCF_015228065.2 Penaeus monodon | reverse complement strand
CTCATCGTAGACAAAAAAATGAGAGAGAGAGACCAGGAGCGTATTTTTTCTTGGGGGGAGGGAGGGGG
>NC_051409.1:21485625-21485726 GCF_015228065.2 Penaeus monodon | reverse complement strand
ACAATTCTCAGGGAGCTGGTAGCGCCCCAGAAGCTGGTTATGCTTAGTTTGCTCGCCAGCCTTACCCTCCCCCCCTAAGTAAAAGCTGAAATTACGCCCCT
>NC_051409.1:21485017-21485188 GCF_015228065.2 Penaeus monodon | reverse complement strand
AGTCGAGCGGCCGTTGTTGTTTCTGGAGTGTACTGCGTGGAATGAGGTGTTTAGTTTTTCCCTAACTCGCCCGATAACTGGCAGTGCACTCACTAGCCAATCAGCATGTATGAGGATTAACGACGTTAATATATACAATGTGTATATATATACATGGGTGTATGTATATGC
>NC_051409.1:21484575-21484931 GCF_015228065.2 Penaeus monodon | reverse complement strand
TTCTCTCTCAAATAGATGTGTCTTTTATATTCATTTTTTTTCTGAAATAACTGTCTTACAAAGGCCGGGGCGGGGACGGTAGAGGCTCACCTGTTTGCTATTCTTTCTAGGAGCGGTCGAGGGGTTGAGCTTGAGCTTAGCGAGCCAGTGAAGTGGGCCAGGGGCTGAGTGCGGCTTCTAGAATGTCTCCGGGGCTGCGTGTGGCTAGTGGAGTCCCTGGCTGCGTCCCTGGAGGCTCTGGCGCCTCCCTCAGCCGCGTGCGTCCTGCGAGGAGACTTGGGCGGCGACCTTCCGTGGGCCATGGTCCGCCGAGCTCTGTGGGCACAGCACGCAAATGAAGCAATCGAAGGAGGGCT
>NC_051409.1:21482706-21482875 GCF_015228065.2 Penaeus monodon | reverse complement strand
GAAAAAGACGGCGTCATGGTTCGGATTTGCCGTAAATTTCCACATTGTGTACTCCAGTGGCTCTCATGGGCCGAGGCAAAATACTTTTAAAAATTATGAACGATTTTTGAAATATGGCTTACCGATTAAACAAGGGTGTGTCTTTCTGGGTAACTAAGTTTAGACATTT
>NC_051409.1:21482165-21482661 GCF_015228065.2 Penaeus monodon | reverse complement strand
TATTTCGTCATTTATATAAGTTTGATATTCTTATTTCTGCCCGTTTAATGAAATATAAGCCGTGGTTTTTGGACCTTTGTACAGTATACAGTTCTCAAGCAAATTTAAGGCCTTCTGGAGATTACACAAAAAATAAAGCATATAGCATCAACATCTCTTTTGCTTGTGGCTGTTTAAACTTTGGACCTCCATAAATATAACCAAATTTACCCACTTTTCTGTTGTTTTTGTTTTTGTTTAGAACAGAAAATGTTTCTATCTTTTGCGTGTAACTTATACCTTATAACGTTATATTCGAATTGAAATCAAAATCACGTTGTTTCCT
This sequence comes from Penaeus monodon, assembly GCF_015228065.2. Lineage (NCBI taxonomy): Eukaryota > Metazoa > Arthropoda > Malacostraca > Decapoda > Penaeidae > Penaeus > Penaeus monodon. The sequence goes on along the minus strand of NC_051409.1, from coordinate 21,482,336 downwards.
TATCTTTCAGTGGGATGAATCATAAGACAAAACAGACATGGAGTCAATGTTTATGGTGACTTAAGTCCAGGTTTGGCTGCGGGCGTGGCAGTGGGGAACAGAGTCAACCTTACCTGCTCCTTTGGTTGTTAAACACATACTGAAATCTTATTAATTTTCTAATATTTAGTT
>NC_051409.1:21481700-21482109 GCF_015228065.2 Penaeus monodon | reverse complement strand
CGCATGAAAGCGCCCATGCACGCTTACACGGCTATCAAGAGAAGTGATGCTCTGACGTCCGAGGCGTGAGGTATTCGCTGGCAGAGCCGAGGAAAGTATCCTCTGCCCCCCCCCCTCCCCTCAAGTCACAGCCACCGGTTATTAAGGAGCGGGCCCGTTAACCGGCCGGCCGGAGAACGGGACTTTTGGGTTCTCCGGCGACAGATGGCAAGAAGCGCCGGGCCCGGGTAATCGCGCGCCCCACCCACCTCGGTGTGTTGCCCCTCACATGCGATCCTTACCCAAATATCAAATTCGCTTCCACATGCTCTATGAACCGATCTCGGCTCCGTGTAACAAAGGCGCGCAGCCACTCTATTAGGGTCATGACGCATTGTGTTTACGGCTGCCAGCTGGTTCACTGGAGAGA
>NC_051409.1:21480662-21481314 GCF_015228065.2 Penaeus monodon | reverse complement strand
ACTTTCCTGTACTCGTGTCCTCGCGCCTCGTGGAGGAAAATGAATACAGCTGAAGAAGCAGTCCGCGTGTCGCTGCGAGGAATGAAGTTTCCACACCGACTTACAGTAAGGGGATTCATTCTTGTCATCAACACCGACGCTCCGTAACTTCTGTAGACTGACTAGTATCCCCCTTCTCCTCAACTTCAGAAATAAACTAGATCCAAAGAATTGTTTTTTAAAATCTAATTGGATACACGAACTAGACAAATACTGCCGGGAGTTAGAATTCTTAAATGTTTTATGATTTTGAAAACAAAACTACGCCTCACATATCAAGAAAATTAGAATAATGAAATTGACTTGGCCGTTGTATTTTGATATTAACACTGAATATTTCACACAGGAACACTCAAGCATTTTCTTGTGACCATGACTCAGCAGGTCCAGACCGCAACAACGTAAACAGCTTCTGGTGGCTTATAACGGTCTTTGGCCCGACAACTGGCGCTCGTTTACTATATCTGTAACACACCATATTTTTAACAATTTGTCATTCACATTATAACTCTTGTATCATGGAGTAATTTCCTAGTGAAATTCTAGAAATATGAAGACCGATTTGATTTTTACGATTGTAATACTGTAAATTTAGCATTTCTTTTCCCAAGAG
>NC_051409.1:21480040-21480395 GCF_015228065.2 Penaeus monodon | reverse complement strand
ATTTCACAAACCTGGAATCCAGCGTTCAAGACAATATCAACGGTCTTTTCAGGTACTACTATAGGCTTATATCACTTCATTCGCATGTACCGGTTTTATCAGCAACTGCACCATAGCGTCACACGAGTCACAACATATTCTATTTAGGGGAAGAACCCTGTACTGCGAAGTCCAGACCTGACCTCTGGGTCCCTCAACGCTCTCTGACATCGTAACCCACTCCCAAGGGCTCTAGCACAATGACCGGTTTTTCTTTGCAACGGCTTGCACTCTGACCGCAAACTAGTGGCTTGTATCAGCCTCATTTTAAAAATCAGTACAATTAATACGGTTAATATGCTTAAAACGACTGTTT
>NC_051409.1:21479318-21479918 GCF_015228065.2 Penaeus monodon | reverse complement strand
TTCCAATAACACCTGCGTTGGGATATTCGCTATTCTCTTTATCGGTCTTGACAATGACTTGCTTTGACATTTATTCATTCTTATTCATTCCTTTCCAATCGGTGACTATCCTTGTTCATCAGCTAAGAGTAAGCGCTCGGCGACATGCTTGAGTTGGAAGGAATCAATCGCCAAAGCCGGGATTATTAACCATGGGAGGTGGAACGGAAATTCACCTTCGAGCCCGAAGTAGGTCACATAGGCCCGACAGGCCGCCATCCCGTTAGCGGCAACTTATTTTTTTCTTGATTTTGCACTTTAAACTCCGAGTATGACATATGAACATACAGTTACAGACTGCACAATATGGCTTATCATTAATCCGTCCCTCGCCTCACCTCAGCGCCGTTCTGTGGTTCGCAAATCGCAAGTTAGCACGCAAACCTCGCTTTTCGTCATACTGAAAAGGCTCCTACTTACACATTTTGTAATCTTGTGATGACGAACGTGAAATTACGTGCATTTTGACGAGCACAAGAGTTGAAAAAATGCTTATCTTACCTGGCCATTTGCTTGACGTGGTGTTATGTGGATATTTTTTCATGTTTAATTCTTTTAAAG
>NC_051409.1:21477330-21478215 GCF_015228065.2 Penaeus monodon | reverse complement strand
ACTGCATTTGACCATTTCCGCGTGTGTGATGATGGAGTAACTTCAGCTTTCATTTGCTTTCGCGATATTTTGCTTCATAACTTTCTATGACATGGTTTTTATAATGGTGACAAGCAAAATTATAGTTACTGCGTTATATATGACTTTAATATAAAATATGACAAAATAACTGACAGAATTAAAGATATACTATAGCACAATATGTACTATAGTTACAAAATTAGCATATTTAAATTTCATGCATAGCATAACGTTAGAACAATAAAATCCACTTGACCTGGAGAGAGGCACAAGCAGATAGCTAACAGATAAAAGGCAAGTTACACCGCACAAAGTTAGCTGCAGGCAAAGAAAACTAATTCTGTACGAAAAAAAGGATATTAAAATGTAAACAGTTATACAGCAACTGATGATAGAAGCGTTTTACGCTCGTACTCGTACTCGAGTGCAGTTCTCATGGTTATTCAACTCTTGGAGGAAAAGCAGTGACAGAGGTGACGTGCGATACCGTCCCAGGGCTGCATGAACGACCGCGGTGCTGAAAACCGATGAGTTAGGAATTCGGTTGGCAGCTCGGTACCTCAGCCGCTTTTACATGGGTCGAAAATGTGAAGAGAGAGTTTGCAAATTATGGATGTGACAAACGTTTCTCTTATGGCGCCAATAAAGGCAAATGTAAGTGGAAGAAAAAAGGAAAGAGGTAAAATTACATATGACAAATGGAGCATGACGCAAAGTACAGAAGTGAATTCAGTGGTCCAGTGATGTAGCTCTAATGAATAGCTAGGACCTGCCGTAAATGATGACCTGATTCGCGAAGGAAGCAGAACATAAAACATTCAAATCAAACATTTCCTTTTACGAAGACTAAGAAGACTATTATAA
>NC_051409.1:21476367-21476648 GCF_015228065.2 Penaeus monodon | reverse complement strand
TTCTGTAACGTTCATAGCTATATACAGGTAACATTTCGGGCGCAGTTCAAGCCATGTAGTCATAACCATGATTAAGTGATAACAATTACAGTAATATGCAATTGACCAGAGGATTCGAGGCGCGCTCTTCAGCATAGCAAGCGTCAGCAAGCTTGACGACGGATCCGCCCAACCGTGTCTCGAGCGCTCTCCGTGGCGGCAAACCATGTGACTGCTATACATAGACACTCTCGTCACACGCTAGTTTGTGAATTTTATGAAAAAATCACTTAACCGTTGCA
>NC_051409.1:21475252-21475596 GCF_015228065.2 Penaeus monodon | reverse complement strand
CAACTGATTTTCTTCGTTTGCGAATTTCAGTGAATTTCTGCATTTGATTTACCAACGAATTGTGTACTTTCTTACCTAGATTACTTTACTGCATCCTGAAAGTTATTCGTCGAAGGTTATTATATATATATTATTATCGAGAATACCACTGTATAAAAGTCATCACTACATCATGTCACCGTAAGTTGAGTAAAATAAGTATCCAGCTCAGTGACGACGTCTCAAACAAAAAACCAACGTAGTTGAGTTCTCTTCTTCAGACCCAGTTCGCTACTAACGGATTTCAACGCGAGGAAGAAGCTATCCGCTTCGTGCCAGATACTGCCATCTGATACGCATGGAAC
>NC_051409.1:21474509-21474816 GCF_015228065.2 Penaeus monodon | reverse complement strand
CTCCTGCCAGACATAAAAATGCTACATGGCCCAAATTATCAGCTGCGCCGATAGATGACCGATAGATGACAGTTTATTTAACAACAGGTATATATAACAGGCTATATAAAACAGGCATAACTTCATAATTTATTGAATAACATAATGGAAACTTCAGTACATGCTATAAGTTATGTTGAAGTTCAAGGTAAGGGTAGTGAGTTTAAACACTGAGTGTCAAACAAGACTGTAATATTGGGAGGATGACTAGGAGTATGAGTATGATGAGATAGCAACAACAATGAAATATAAAAAAAAGCTATGACTC
>NC_051409.1:21474329-21474475 GCF_015228065.2 Penaeus monodon | reverse complement strand
AAGCCAAGGCTAATAATGGTTACAGTGTTAAGGAAGAATTCTCCACGCTTGAACCATCCGGGTCAGGGTCAAAACAGAGACCCAAATAATTCTTTCTTTATTTGTTTTTCATTTTAACAAGTACACATACCTTTGCAAAGTACCCA
>NC_051409.1:21454633-21455241 GCF_015228065.2 Penaeus monodon | reverse complement strand
AGTGCCACCTTTGCAGCAAGGTTGAGCACCCGCTTGAGCCTCCCGCCTCACTGATGACCGCTGCTGGCATAGGCCAGTGGGATTTCATAGAAAGGCATATATTGTGCGATTAATGAGTTTGGGTACTTTGCAAAGTTGTGTACTTGTTAAAATGAAAACAAATAAGAACGAATTATTGGGTCTCTGTTTTGACCCTGACCCGGATGGTTCAAGCGTGGAGAATTCTTCCTTAACACTGTAACCATTATTAGCACTTGGCTTTTATATACATATCTATATTCTAGTTCGCTATTAATATGATCATAGCTTTTTTTATATTTCATTGTTGTTGCTTCTCATCATACTCATAAACTCCTAGTCTCCTCCCAATAATTACAGTCTTCTTTGAACACTCGTTGTTTTAAACTCACTACCCTTACCTTGAAACTTCACATAACTTTAGCATGTACTGAGTTTCCATATGTTATTCAATAAATTATGAAGTTATGCCTTTTTTATATAGCCTGTTTATATACCTGTTGTTAAATAAACGTCATCTATCGGTCTCTATGGGCGCAGCTGATAATTTGGGCCATGTAGCATTTTTATGTCTGGCGGGTATATAAAAT
>NC_051409.1:21453846-21454267 GCF_015228065.2 Penaeus monodon | reverse complement strand
GTGATTACGTGTGTGGGGATTGTGTGAAATTTGTGTCCGAACATGTACATAAGCCCGTGTGCTTTGGGGTTCCATGCGTATCAGATGGCAGTATCTGGCACGAAGCGATAGCTTCTTCCTTCGCGTTTGAAATCCGTTAGTAGCGAACTGGGTCGGGAAAAGAGGAAATCAACTACGTTGGTTTTTTGTTTGAGACGTCGTCACTGAGCTGGATACTTATTTTACTCAACTTACGGTGACATGATGTAGTGATGACTTTTATACAGTGGTATTCTCGGATAATATATATATAATAACCTTCGACGAATAACTTTCAGGATGCAGTAAAGTAATCTAGGTAAGAAAGTACACAATTCGTTGGTAAATCAAAGCAGAAATTCACTGAAATTCGCAAACGAAGAAATCAGTTGATCTTTGTTTA
>NC_051409.1:21449141-21449492 GCF_015228065.2 Penaeus monodon | reverse complement strand
AGTCTAAAGAGTCACAGTCCAAATTAGATTTCGCTGACTCGGGGAAGAGGTCAGTCTCTGCTCAAGTGTATGTCGGGTATGCCCACTCTCTGTGGTGTCCAAGGGTCGGAAGCTTTGTATTAATAAGGCCGAAAAGGAAGGAAAGTGTCAAGGTGAAACGCCGGGTTTCACGTGCTGCGTTCACACAAGCCATGCGTTCAAGCATCTTGACCAACATTAGCACCGAACGCCCTTGTACCAGAAATGGGAAACATAATCAAAGGCCTTTTGGAAATATTAAGACCGTTATAAAAGAAAATACAAGAACTAAGAAAAACAGTCTTTGTAAACAACGCAGTTATCAAAGTTATG
>NC_051409.1:21448619-21449099 GCF_015228065.2 Penaeus monodon | reverse complement strand
ACAACCAAGCAAAATGAAATACAAAACAAAGCAGAGACAGGAGGCAAAATTTTAAGGAGGATTAGATGTATGCCTGGTAATTATGTCATATACAATTACTGGTGCGCTATCTAACTGGATAGCGCACCAGTGGATATCTAGCTGGATGGCTTGTTGTTTTTGAGATTACATTACTTATTACTCGGAGAGTGAGAGAGAGAGAATGCTTGGGTCTACACAAAACTCTCAACACTTCGACAATTGAGTACCAATTATTTAATCAGTATAAAGAACTGATTTTTTCGGGATAACGAGTGTTTAGTAGTGAATTTTGGTTTGAAAAAAATCACAGTGTTTCTGTCAATACTAAATTTTACAATTCTAAGGCATATCTTGCTTCTGACGAGAATTATGAAATTTCTATCCTGATTTTGAGAAAATATTAGTGAATGCTTTTCCTCTTAGGGAGACAGATGAGGAGAGCAACATCCAATGGATCGA
>NC_051409.1:21445794-21448106 GCF_015228065.2 Penaeus monodon | reverse complement strand
AATGATCGGATACTTACTATTCAAACACCTCGGTCAATTGTCTTTTCAGTTCTATGTGATTATCACAACCATTATGGGCGAGAAATCTCCGCTGGACATCTTCAACTTCGAACTCGAGACGGACGACCTCGTGGAGCGGCGAGGCAACTTCACGGACCCGACGCTCGTCAACTCCATCGCAAAGAGAAACCCTGGGGACGAGGATGCCTCGGGCTTCCCCGTACGGAGTCTCACCATCGAAGGTTTCGGCCACGCGTCCAGCGACGCTCCTACCCTGGGGAAGGACACTGCGGCTGCAGAGGTCGACGGAGACCTCCTGTACTATGACTATGACACTGGTCATGAGGACGGTACATCCGGCACCAACGCCAATGGAACACTCCCTTCGGACCCCGAAGGGCGCTCCTACGTGGCATATATCCCCGTTCCACTTAATAACGAAGAGGAAGAAGAGGATTATGAAGAGGAGGACAGCGGTGAGGAGAGAAGGCCGTCCAACTCCAACCCAGTATTTGTTCCCGTGATGATCATGCCAGAGGGAGGTTCACCTGGCATGGTGAGCATGGGCCCTCAGTTCCCGGTCCGAAATGGATGGCCTCCCCCTCTTCCTCCCGGAAGGCGGCCTCCTCGACCACCCTTCCCAGAGCAGCCTCCTCGCAGGCCACTACCACATCGGCACCCGGAACCGCCCCTGCGCCTCCACCCTGTTCCCGCCGGCCGACCCCAGCAGCCGCGGATGCCCCTGCGTGGCCACAGTCCCAACCTCAGCAACCCTCCACTGAGCACAGGAACTAACAGCAGAAACGAAATGATCAATATGAATGGTGGCATGAGTAACATGCCTAGTAGATTTACTGACGGTGATTTCTACACTGCAGAAGGAACCAGGAATGTGTATAGCATGAATCACGATGTGAATAATATGCCAAGTATGAACAGTGGGATGAACAGTAGGAATATAATTAACAATGTCAATAGTGGGATGAGAAACATGCAAAATATCAACAGTGTAAACAGGGGTATAACCGTAAATAGGAATAGGAATAGTGCAAATGGGGCAAACAGAAACACTGACCTCGGTAACCCGCCGTCGCCTGGGCACACGGCACAGGATATATGGAATTCTTTGTCTGACATAATGAGTAGGCCCAGTGGCAGTCCTCTGTTGCCAAGCCCCAGCTCCAGTCGCCCGGCCGTGCCGCCGCCCGCAGGAGGCGTTGGGCCTCGAGCTCAGCCCGGTGCCCCTCCTCGGGCTCGGGTAAGACCACCTCCAATGATAGCCTCTCGAGGACCTGGACGCCCATTTGGACCGCCACCACCCTTACCACCCGCCCGTCGTGTGCGCCCACGACTTCTCCCCAAATCCCGCATGTCAGGCCCGCTCCCCAAACCACGACCACCACGCCCCCACTACCGACGCCCCCTCCTTCCACCCATCCCTCCTCCCCCAGGCATGCCCATCGTGCGCCGCAGACAACCCCGTCCAGCGCCGGCTCACCGACCGCCGAGGGATTTCCAGTACCCCCGCGACTCCGACAGCATCCAGGACATCATCAGGTACATGAGAGACAAGGACCAAAGGCAAGGCGAAAGCAAGGACGTGCGACTTCCCCCTGGGTTCTCCATAGGAAGCCAAGACCACATCGTTGGCCCCAACGGCTTCAGGCCCAACAGTGGCTTCACTATAGGCAGCCAAGACCACATCATAGGCAGCAACCCCTTTGGAGACACCCTGAGCAATATCAACATCCAGAGCCAAAGTGATGTGGGCTTCGGAAACATCCAGCAAACAAGTGGAGAGAAAATCAACAATAATTATAACTTCAACAGTGGTGGCGGAAGTAATTTTAACAACGGTGGTGGAAACAATTTTGGCGGAGGAGGAAGTGGTGTTCGCGTGAGTGGCGGCGGCGGGATTCCCGGCTTCAACAGTGGAAGTAACGGTGGAGGCAATTTTTATAGTAATGGAGGCAATAACTTTAACAGTGATGGTAATTTCAACAACGATGGTAATAATTTCAACAATGGTGACAGTAACTTCAATAATGGTGGCGGAAATTTTAATAATGGGGGTAATAGTTTCAACGGTGGTAGCGGTATGTCAGTCATTCCTCCTATCCAGAACACATATGACCGCGGTACTTCGAAGTCAAGACCTTTTAACATCATGTTGGACGTGTATCCCATGGACGACAGCCCAGTGCCATCTGGCTCACGACCTTTTCAGACGAGCATTTCTTTCAATGGGGGTAATGGATACTTTGATTCAAATAGCAACGGAGGCAGATTCAGTGGTGGCAGTTCCAATAACT
>NC_051409.1:21445129-21445694 GCF_015228065.2 Penaeus monodon | reverse complement strand
GATTCAGTAACAGGGACGACGCCAACAAGCACGAGGTCATCCTCCATCTGAACCTGTTTTCGAAGTCTCCTCTGTCTATTCGCCGACAAGGGTAAGCTTGACAAGGAGAGATGCATCATTCAGATAACGTTAAATTAGGAAGGGATAAAGCAGACATAGAGGAAAGAAATTATTAAGAAAGATGCAGTTAAATATTACAGCTTCCAAGAAAATACTTTTTCCTTTTTCTAGGACTGTCGACGACTTTGCCAGAGGCCGGAGTGGGGCGGTGTCAGTGGAGCTTCCCCTAACTGGCCAGCTGAGTCCCCTCGACGTATACAAGGCAATCATAAATAAAGCACGAACCTCCACTGCGCAGGCGCAAGTACAGTTTCCTCCAGGTAAACCTGTGTAAAAAATGCAAGCTAACATTAAAATCAATAGGGACAATAGTGCAGAATGAGAAGCTGTGGATTAAATATTTCCGCTTTGTTGTTAAGAAAAAGAAAGACCCCAGTTTTCAGTAATATCACTTTGAAAAGGTTTTTTTTTTTCCCCAACCCAAAATTTTTAAACCCTTTCTGTT
>NC_051409.1:21443908-21445094 GCF_015228065.2 Penaeus monodon | reverse complement strand
CTAACCTTTTAATTTTTTAAAGAAAATTTTTCAAAGGTTTGGTTTTGGAGACCCGGACTCGGGGGGACCCAGGTGGGAAAAAAAAGCTGTTTTGGCGTTGGGGGAAGGGGGGACCAAGGGGTCCCCTTTAGGGGGGATCGGGGGGTATTGGGGGCCCCCGGGGCTGAACCCGGGGCCTTCCCCCAGGGGGCCCCCGCCTTTTGGCCCCTCGACAAAAATTTGGGCCGGGGACCCCCCCCTTCCCGGGTTTTTTTCCATCAGGGGGGCCCTCAAAAAGGGAGGGGACGGGCCCCATCGAGGAACCCCTTTTTTGGCCAGCTCCCCCCCCCGGGGGGATTTTGGGGCCGTCCCCCCCCCTGGGCCCGCCGTAGGAGTACGGGGGCCCCCCAAAAAGGAAAGAAATTTCAGTTATTTGAAATAACCCACGAGTATGAGGGATTTGGGGCGGGGGGCGTAGTTGGGGGGCCCCCCCGAAAAAAAGTTTTCACTAATAAGGGAACGACAACCCCCCCCCCCCCGCTGCCCCCGGGGAAAAGGAAAAACCCTCCCCGGGGAAACAAAAGGAAAAAAGGGGGGGAATTGCTTTTCCCGGGGCCCCCCGGCTGGCCCCTTTATCTGAGAGTGGGGTAAAAAAATGCCCCGGCCCCCGGGGCCACCTAGGGGGTGTTTTTTAATTTGGATTTAAACATACTTTTTTTTTTTAGAAAATTTAGTGGGCCTTTTGGGTTTTGGGGCATAATTTGGGGTATGTTTCCCCAAAAATTTGACCCCCCTAAAACATAAATTTGGAAAAAAAATATTTTTCCCGTCAAAAAACCAAAAAACGAAGGGGAAAAGTTTCCCGAGCCAAAAAATTGGGAAATTTGTTTTTCGGGTTTTTTTAAATTTGATATAAATTTAGGCTTTTGGGGTTATGAGTTTTTCATCGTTTTGGAGTTTTTTGTTTAAAATTTTTTTGGAAAAGGGTTTCTAGTTTCAAAAAATTTGAAATTTCTTTTTAAAAGGGAAAAAACCAAATTTTAGGGGAGTTTGGGTTTGGGGGGGGGGGGAATTTCATTTGGATTTTTTAGAGGGGAAAAAATTGGGTTTGTGGAAAACACTGGGGTTTGAATAATTTGAAAGAAAAACCTTTTTCCTTTTTTGTTTTTTCATCCAATTTACATATGTAAAACATTTAATTTAACGC
>NC_051409.1:21442397-21442763 GCF_015228065.2 Penaeus monodon | reverse complement strand
ACGGAAATTTTCTTTTTCCTTACACAGTATTGCATATGACACCCTTTGAAAAGTGTAAGGAAAGGCGGGTTATCCCCCTGGGCCCTCCTGACCCATTAGGGTTTAACGAAGTGTGGGCAAAAAGGAGGGTGGTTCATCGGGCACCTGCCTGTAAAGGGCAGATTCCCCCTGACCCCCTTATCTCTGAAAGGTTTTTTACAGGTTTCTGTTGCACTCCCTATGCATGATCGGGTCATGCGTGGGGCCCGATGATATTCTCCAGTTATATGTTACTGAGATATTCAAGCATGGATTCAAGGCAGTCTTCCAATATACAAAATGACCTCATATAAGTACTATACCCTCTCTCTGTCTACTCACACGCAA
>NC_051409.1:21441133-21441848 GCF_015228065.2 Penaeus monodon | reverse complement strand
TCCCCGGTAAGGACGGTGCATTCCTTCAAGGTTAGAAGTGGATGTATACAATGGATCTGAAAACTGTCATCATAATTCATAGACATTTATCATCATTTTTCTCACATATTGCTCCTTATCTTCTCTCGATTTTTCTTTTCATCCCTAGAACTGATAGCTATTATGTACGTCCCGTGAAATTAGTTAATGGAAACGGAAAACACTGTATTGCTTCCTGGGAGGTTCTGCATAGATGTACTGGTATGAGAAAGCCTTTATGCGCTGCGTCAAGGCTATCGTTGGGTTTGTTATTTGACTGGGCATTTTGTTTGTGATATTCTCTTAAGACATGTTTTCTAACAAATATACAGTGTCTATGCGTATATGATTGTTGTTGCTCTAAATAATTTATTTCATGAATATACACGTTATCATCTTAAGCATATCTTATTTATCCTTTCGTAGGCAAATAAATGTAGATTTATAGAATTTAGAAAGACTATACCAAGGTCACAGTATATGTAAGTACTTTCCAGTTCTGTGAAAAAGAAGGGCAGACGTGCGCCTTCACGACTTGTGAGCCTCAGCCGCCCTGTGATCCGCGCGGAGACTGGAATACCATTTTCGGCAGATAACACACGTGCTGAAGGCTATTTAAGTAAAAGAACATTCACAAAAGAATGGATCGCCCTCTCCGAAAGGCATGCAGATGAAACACAAACAAACACAAAACATA
>NC_051409.1:21429704-21429988 GCF_015228065.2 Penaeus monodon | reverse complement strand
TGACTTAAGCTAGCCTGACCTGAGCTACGAGGAATGCATCCCGCTAGGCGTCATCCTAAGAGACCAGAAACGCAACACCTGAATCCGGCAACAAGACTGGAGTAGACATAGTCACCACTGTCCCAAACTAAGCACCGACGAATAGGACACGTCGTAACACAACAGGTGGACTATCCGTGTGACAGAGTGGACACCTACAGAAGCAGCGCGATCCAGAGAAAGACCAAAGACAAGGTGAAGAGGCGATCTGGACAACCACCTGGAACCTACTTGGAGAAGGCTGG
>NC_051409.1:21427452-21427866 GCF_015228065.2 Penaeus monodon | reverse complement strand
GAGGTCTTTCATTCCTTTCTAAGGCTTGAATTAAGGGGCCGTACAGATTATCATTAAGTTGCACTAGCCGGATCTCGTCCCCCGGGGGGGGGGGCCCATGGGAGGTACGGCTGGAGCAGCCAGACCGGGGGTAAGAATGAATGGGGTCGGAACGGCGACCGTTAACATGTGCAGGCCGGATCTCGCCCTCCGAAGGATCCTCAACGGTAGGCGCGGCAGTAATTTACCAAGATGGGTGCAATGTCAGAGCTTTTCACCTTGCGGGAGGCTAGGTGGGCGAGGAGCTAGATTCAAGGGGGTTTTGTGAGCGTCAGAGAGGGGAGCGCGTGATAGCGCGTCGGCAACGACATTTTGCTTCCCGGGTAAATAAACAATGGTGACGTCAAACTCTGCCAGAACTTCAATTGCGCGGGC
>NC_051409.1:21425953-21426082 GCF_015228065.2 Penaeus monodon | reverse complement strand
CAGGGGAGGGAGCGGTAAATCAAAAATTTGCAGATAAAGGACAGGATTTACACCAGCGTTAATAGTCAAAGGGCCGGGGGCAGATTAAAGACATGCACCTGACATCTATTATCAGTAATATCATACAAG
>NC_051409.1:21420867-21421564 GCF_015228065.2 Penaeus monodon | reverse complement strand
GAATTCTGCTCGCTGATGTCGGAAGTTAGATTAATGAGTGGACTCCCTGTGGTCGCCATAAATCGGCCGCGGAGTGACATTGACAATGCACGAGGTCGTCGGCGGTCAGCTGAGGGACCGCCGCCCACTCGAATTTGTTTATTTTCGCATAATTACCCATATGTTAGGTAAGCAAGCATATTCCTACTGCATTATACTTTGGTTAGTGTATCCTAAGCACAAATGGCAACCCTAACCCTCCTTCTTCCCTGCACACATATCCGCACAGAAAACAATAACAAAAAAAATGTAAGGAACCAGTCTTTTAAAGGGAGTAAAACCGTGTTTAAATGTCATTTACATATACGTCCTCCTACCTGGTCGCCCGCGGCTCAGGCGACCCACCCTCTGCACCATTTTTGACGAAGGCCAGGGGAAAGGTCGAAGAAATCATCCAGGAGGGAAGGAAACTGCCTTTCTTGTTACTATATACAAAAGAATGATAGATTCGCCTTTCCCATCGGTGTCATCAAGTCAGTTGACGTCGTTCAGGCTGAACGGCCATCTTCACCAGCGGAACGTCTGTCAACTTAGGCGTAAAATGGCGCATTTCGTAAGCAAGGAATCAGTGAAACACTGCGGTTGCAGCTCCATACTCTGCCCGGCTGATTTAGACGTCGCTCCAACCCATCGTAGAACCAAGGACGAAATACTGTGA
>NC_051409.1:21419077-21419895 GCF_015228065.2 Penaeus monodon | reverse complement strand
TACTTGTAAACTTTCACATAGATTAATTCAATGTTGAAAACACGTATATGATATATTAAAAAACAGTTTATAAACACTACTGAAATTACAAGTTCAAGTAGCAAGAAGTACATACATATGGTATAAGATATTGATATAGATGGTGCACAAGCAAGGTATGGCGTTCTACCTGAGCTAGAATATAAGTTTCTCTTGGCGTCGTTTGCGATGCCCCTAAGTTGCCCGCAGAGTCGCCAGGGAATCCTGCTCCCTCCTAGCTGAGGGTAAGGTCGCATCAGAGAGAGTTCTGCCCCCCGGTGGGAACAACGGGGACAACAGGAACTTTCGATTTCCCTCTGACAAGTCCAGTCAGCTGTGCGCCACGTGATTGTCTCACGTGGAGCCCAGTAGGCGAGTTCTCTCTAGCGGCTCGCTCGGTTCCGGGGCACGGCCAGCTTTCCTTCCGGTCTATGGTATCTATTGCTAAAGGGAGGTAGAAGATCCTAGGTGAGTCAATATATGGAACTTTTATGGCTTCTGCTATATATATGACCTGTCGGTCATACAAGCACAACGCTAAGCTAAGCTAATATTCGAATGAGGGAGGCTGGGAGAAACTAGGGAAGGCTGAGGACTAAAGTTAAGTGGCTTCACCCATATTATTTGGAAGATGTTTGGTTCTTGCGAGCAGATTTGCGCTTCAGTTCTACATTTACTTTTAGGCCCTTTTGCAGTAAGAATATGAAAAGAGGAAGATGTCATGAGCTCCATCAAGTGTGGAGTGGCCTAGGAATCCTATAATTCGCTTATTATCCCTTTGTGAGGTTTTAACCTCCCAC
>NC_051409.1:21417904-21418166 GCF_015228065.2 Penaeus monodon | reverse complement strand
AGCTTTACTGGAGGCATTTTTTATTACAAAGTATTGAGTGTTTACTTATTTTTCTCTTCTGTTTAGATATCATGTCATCTGAAGAATCGTCTGACAGTACCCAAGGTTTGAATGTTCTGTCGGCGGTGTCGTGGTTGCAGGTCGCGTCTTAAATATAGGGATAGTACTTGTTGCAAATAGTTTGTAGTTTATATTTTCTAGTCTTGAAGGTGGATGTTGAGAAACTTTTATTTGGAAGCATTCATTTAAATGTTCGGCAAAT
>NC_051409.1:21416010-21417734 GCF_015228065.2 Penaeus monodon | reverse complement strand
CTTTTATATAACTGTACTTGAATTTGTGAGAGTGATTTTTGCTTTACCCTTTGTTTGGCTTGGGTTATTTTTCCTCAGGTTAGGCTGAGGAAATAGCGTTGTTGCCTTGGTCTTATTTCGTTGTGATTGATTATTACTGATGTAGGGTTGATTTTTGCTGCTGATATTATTTGAATTTTTTTATATATGTCTGGATTTTTCGTTGATACTTAGATCTGTTGATTGGTGTGAACGCTCGTTTTGTTTGAGCTGCCATCAAGTTTCGGGATTTGCTTAGGCGAGATTAGACTCCCCTTTGCCACTCGGCTTCTGAGGTCGAATTAATTTCCAATGTTTCTGAGTTTTATCCTTTCTTGTCTCTCACTCAGGAAGTTGAGAAATAGTTTGTAGAATGGGTCAGGTAGATTGGCCTCTAGCATGTACTGTTTACTGTTGCTAGTGCTTGAGCTGTCTTCATATGCAAGTAAAATTGCTATGCCAGTGCCTCTGCATCTCCTGAATCCATATCGTATGTCACTAAGATGACCCGTTTCTTCTAGATGTTGCAGAAAACTTCGAAAGCTTACCCTGGGACTTAGAGAAGGGAGACTGGTCTGAAGCTTTATACTTTATTTTATTATTTCTCAGGTTTCAGGACCAGGGTTATGATGGCCTGTTTGAACTTTCCTGGAAAGCATTTAAGATATTTGTGAATCTATGGATCATTTTTGGTGGGACGTTTTCTAAGTCATTTTTTACTTTATTATTTTTCCCAGGTGCTGTACTTTTCATCTGTTTGATTTTGTCAGTAATTTCATATGCTGCTGCTGATGAGGTTGGATGCATCGTTGCCGTTGTTGTTTACTATTGTATCCTGAGTTGTCAGCTCGCTGTTCTGTGTATATGTATATGGATTTTGTGCCCGTGAGTTTAGTCATATTTTATGCTCTCTTCCAGTATGATCTGGAAAGGTTTTCGTCCATTAATTTCTGTGTATAATTTCTTTTCATCCTCTTCAAATATTTTATCATTTTGGGTGTTGAGAAGATATGGGGATTTGAGGTTATCTACTCCCATGTATATTTTGATGTTTTGTCAGAATTGGCTTGGGTCTTTTAGGTTGTTGGATATAATTGCTATCTGTACACCTCATTCATTGAATATGTTGTTTACATCTCTCGTTTCTTCTCAGAAGTTGCTGTATTGCCCAGCCTGATCTTCCAACACTGTATATTAGTTTTAGAATTACTAATTGTGGAGATGTGATGGGGTGTGGTTTAGCTTCAAAGGTGTTGGTTGGAATGCATGCCTTCTTGGCAGACAAAATGTCTTCAAACCACAATTCCAGCTCTATTTGGTCTGTGTGCCTGCCATTGAATTTAGAGAGTGTTGTGTTCATTAGTCTGTTTCTGTACATATTCCAGTGTGCTCTCCTGTATACAAAACTTGGGATACTTGGTATCTGAATAGGATTTGTTCATGATGACTCATATAACATATAGCACTATAGCTACAGCAGGTCCAACAGCCTTGTCCTCTCTTTCACCAGCAGGATCTTTGCACGACTCACTGCCAAGTCCTGACTGGTTGATATTGGACCCACAACCTGTACAACTCGGCTCCACACACTTTCCAGATTGGGTCACACTTGGTCCAAGAGCCTTGTTATCGTTCTTTCAACAGCAGGCGCTTCTTACAACTACCTGCTGAGACCTGGTTGGTTGACATGGACATCTTATGGCTCT
>NC_051409.1:21415192-21415264 GCF_015228065.2 Penaeus monodon | reverse complement strand
CATCCTCACAGCTTTCTGACTGTACTGCAGACTCTTCATTCCCGGTTCGCTGACACAGTTCCAGAACCGAGA
>NC_051409.1:21413246-21413365 GCF_015228065.2 Penaeus monodon | reverse complement strand
CCTGAAGGGGAGAGAGCTGGATTCATCGAAATCAGCTCCCACTCACCTCAGGACGCGACCCCCTGTTTCAACTTTGGTTGGGCCAAAGCAGGATGAATCCATGCAGTCAAACCCAGAAT
>NC_051409.1:21411084-21411480 GCF_015228065.2 Penaeus monodon | reverse complement strand
TAAACAAAAAAAACTTGGGGAGAAATGACCCTGTTTTTGACATTTTTGTATTTCCCCAAAAATTTAGACCTCAAAACTTTTGGAAAAATATTTCAACGTACAAAACCAAAATCGAGAAATGTACAGAGCAAGATTGGTATCGTATCGGTATTATAATTAGATATAAATGAGGCTTTTGATTATGAGTTTTCATCGTTTTGATGTTTCTGTAATATTTTTGTGGAAGATACTAGTTACTAAATAGAATTGCTTGAATGGAAACCAATCAGGGAGTTTGGTTGAGGACAGATCATTTAGATTCTAGAGGAACAGTGATTTGCGAATCACTGTAAGATATATTGAAAGAATCATGCCTTTGTTTTCTCATCTAATTTACATATGTAAAACATTTAATTT
>NC_051409.1:21409571-21409902 GCF_015228065.2 Penaeus monodon | reverse complement strand
ACGAGAATATATCTTTATACTCATACACAGTAGCTTGCATATGACAGCAATTTGAAAAGTGATAAGGAAGGCGAAGCTTATCCCGTGGCCGTCCTGACCCAGTTAGGGTTGAACGAAGTGTGTGCAAAACGAGAGGCTGGTTCGATCTGGGCAGCCTGCCTGTATAAGGACAGACTTCCTCCTGACCTCCTTGATCTCTGAACGGTTCACAGGTGCTTGTCCACACCCTTGCATGAACTGGGTCACGTGGCGTGTTTTCAATATGATGAATTGGGTCAGGCAGTCTTGAATTTCCAAAATGCCCTAATTTTAAGATATTCACGTCTTACCA
>NC_051409.1:21408367-21409061 GCF_015228065.2 Penaeus monodon | reverse complement strand
TTTTCCCCGGTAAGGACGGTGCATTCCTTAAAGGTTAGAAGTGGATGTATACAATGGATCTGAAAACTGTCATCATAATTCATAGACATTTATCATCATTTTTCTCACATATTGCTCCTTATCTTCTCTCGATTTTTCTTTTCATCCCTAGAACTGATAGCTATTATGTACGTCCCGTGAAATTAGTTAATGGAAACGGAAACACTGTATTGCTTCCTGGGAGGTTCTGCATAGATGTACTGGTATGAGAAAGCCTTTATGCGCTGCGTCAAGGCTATCGTTGGGTTTGTTATTTGACTGGGCATTTTGTTTGTGATATTCTCTTAAGACATGTTTTCTAACAAATATACAGTGTCTATGCGTATATTGATTGTTGTTGCTCTAAATAATTTATTTCATGAATATACACGTTATCATCTTAAGCATATCTTATTTATCCTTTGTAGGCAAATAAATGAAAGATTTAAGAATTTAAAAAGACTATACCAAGGTCCCCAGTATATTTTAAGTACTTTCCAGTTCTGTGAAAAGAAGGGCAGACGTGCGCCTTCACGACTTGTGAGCCTCAGCCGCCCTGTGATCCGCGCGGAGACTGGAAAACCATTTTTGGCAGATAACACACGTGCTGGGAAAGGGATTTAAGTAAAGAACATTCACAAAGAATGGATCCGCCTCTCCGAAAGGCATGCAGATG
>NC_051409.1:21398695-21398777 GCF_015228065.2 Penaeus monodon | reverse complement strand
TGAATAAAGGCACACAATTACACTACAATACACTTAACAAAATATGTATAGACAGAAGCGTGCGGGAGAGAGAGGATCCAGC
>NC_051409.1:21397061-21397298 GCF_015228065.2 Penaeus monodon | reverse complement strand
TGACTTAAGCTAGCCTGACCTGAGCTACGAGGAATGCATCCCGCTAGGCGTCATCCTAAGAGACCAGAAACGCAACACCTGAATCCGGCAACAAGACTGTAGTAGACATAGTCACCACTGTCCCAAACTAAGCACCGACGAATAGGACACGTCGTAACACAACAGGTGGACTATCCGTGTGACAGAGTGGACACCTACAGAAGCAGCGCGATCCAGAGAAAGACCAAAGACAAGGTG
>NC_051409.1:21395061-21395476 GCF_015228065.2 Penaeus monodon | reverse complement strand
GAGGTCTTTCATTCCTTTCTAAGGCTTGAATTAAGGGGCCGTACAGATTATCATTAAGTTGCACTAGCCGGATCTCGTCCTCCGTGGGGGGGTCCATGGGAGGTACGGCTGGAGCAGCCAAGACCGGGGAGGTAACAGAATGAATGGGGTCGGAACGGCGACCGTTAACATGTGCAGGCCGGATCTCGTCCTCCGAAGGATCCTCAACGGTAGGCGCGGCAGTATTTACCAAGATCGGTGCAATGTCAGAGCATTTCACCTTGCGGGAGGCTAAGGTGGGCGAGGAGCTAGATTCAAGCGGGTTGTGAGCGTCAGAGAGGGGAGCGCGTGATAGCGCGTCGGCAACGACATTTTGCTTCCCGGGTAAATAAACAATGGTGACGTCAAACTCTGCCAGAACTTCAATTGCGCGGGC
>NC_051409.1:21393570-21393693 GCF_015228065.2 Penaeus monodon | reverse complement strand
CAGGGGAGGGAGCAGGTAAATCAAATTCGCAGATAGGCAGGTACACCAGCGTTAATAGTCAATGGGGCCGGGGTCAGATTAAAGACATGCACCTGACATCTATTATCAGTAATATCATACAAG
>NC_051409.1:21388726-21389424 GCF_015228065.2 Penaeus monodon | reverse complement strand
TTAATGAATTCTGCTCGCTGATGTCGGAAGTTAGATTAATGAGTGGACTCCCTGTGGTCGCCATAAATCGGCCGCGGAGTGACATTGACAATGCACGAGGTCGTCGGCGGTCAGCTGAGGGACCGCCGCCCACTCGAATTTGTTTATTTTCGCATAATTACCCATATGTTAGGTAAGCAAGCATATTCCTACTGCATTATACTTTGGTTAGTGTATCCTAAGCACAAATGGCAACCCTAACCCTCCTTCTTCCCTGCACACATATCCGCACAGAAAACAATAACAAAAAAATGTAAGGAACCAGTCTTTTAAAGGGAGTAAAACCGTGTTTAAATGTCATTTACATATACGTCCTCCTACCTGGTCGCCCGCGGCTCAGGCGACCCACCCTCTGCACCATTTTTGACGAAGGCCAGGGGAAAGGTCGAAGAAATCATCCAGGAGGGAAGGAAACTGCCTTTCTTGTTACTATATACAAAAGAATGATAGATTCGCCTTTCCCATCGGTGTCATCAAGTCAGTTGACGTCGTTCAGGCTGAACGGCCATCTTCACCAGCGGAACGTCTGTCAACTTAGGCGTAAAATGGCGCATTTCGTAAGCAAGGAATCAGTGAAACCTGCGGTTGCTGCTCCATACTCTCCCGGCTGATTTGGGACTTCGCTCCAACCCTCGTGAACCAAGGACGAAATACTGTGA
>NC_051409.1:21387177-21387656 GCF_015228065.2 Penaeus monodon | reverse complement strand
ACCTGTAAACTTTCACATAGATTAATTCAATGTTGAAAACACGTATATGATATATTAAAAAACAGTTTATAAACACTACTGAAATTACAAGTTCAAGTAGCAAGAAGTACATACATATGGTATAAGATATTGATATAGATGGTGCACAAGCAAGGTATGGCGTTCTACCTGAGCTAGAATATAAGTTTCTCTTGGCGTCGTTTGCGATGCCCCTAAGTTGCCCGCAGAGTCGCCAGGGAATCCTGCTCCCTCCTAGCTGAGGGTAAGGTCGCATCAGAGAGAGTTCTGCCCCCCGGTGGGAACAACGGGGACAACAGGAACTTTCGATTTCCCTCTGACAAGTCCAGTCAGCTGTGCGCCATTTATTTGGGCCCTGGCGAGTCCCTAGGGCCCCTGGCCGCACTTCCCGGTCTTGGACTGCTTGGATCCTAGGGTCTATAGGAACTTTTATGGCTTCTGTATAATACCTGTCGGTCATA
>NC_051409.1:21386724-21386983 GCF_015228065.2 Penaeus monodon | reverse complement strand
GCGTAACACTTACAAAGAAGAGAAGAAAAGACTAAAGTTACTTATCGACAAAAGCAAAGAACAATACTACACAGAATTCTAGAGATAAAGAAATTATTCTAGTGCGACTTGGAAAATTATCAGTAATTGTAAACGCGTATATGGAAGCGAACAGAGGTTCGTTGCCAGTTATTGCATTTTATATCTTAATTATTGTAAACATTTCTATTGTTACCAACATATTTCCTAACATGAAAAATCCCTCAAGTCATTCCCCTAA
>NC_051409.1:21385971-21386128 GCF_015228065.2 Penaeus monodon | reverse complement strand
GGAGAAAGCCTTATTGACTGCAATATCATACTTTCAGAAAATTGGCCTATTCTTGAACGAAAAGAAGACGGTGTATATTTATTGGTTCACGAAAATGTATTTCTCAGTTACAAGATATTGTTATAAATTTTAATTGAAATCATAATACCAAGTACTG
>NC_051409.1:21385147-21385722 GCF_015228065.2 Penaeus monodon | reverse complement strand
TGGCTCTGGGGGTTTCTGGAAATATGGCAACGTATCCCCAGCTATTAAACAATAAGGATGTTTGAGTAGACGATACACGTCATATGACATGGGCATTTTAAATTTTAAGATCTTTAGAAATCAATTACATAATTCACTTTTTAACATATTTACTATTAACGAAGTAAGAGGTACAATACAAGTACGATTTGTTTGTTCCACGAACCTATACTAATTCTGGAATGAAACTGCTGCCAATTACAGGCGCATTAATCTGGAATAATATTCCACATCAGGTCAGGGATACGTGCAGGGACATTGCTGTGATACGCCAATTGCCAATTTCAAGTGTATACGTTTTACTGTGATGATTCATGTTGCTTTAATATTGACACCATTGCAGTATTTTAGATGTTATTAATATAACTATGTATAATTTTATGTCCTCATACGATATTCATTTTATAGTGATATGACAAAAATATAATGTATAATGTCTACAAAATATCTGTAATTTATGTACTCTAAAATCATATGGTAAACCAGTGTAATGAGCAACCAATTTGAATTGGCAATAAAGATTATTATTATTACTC
>NC_051409.1:21384387-21385043 GCF_015228065.2 Penaeus monodon | reverse complement strand
AGTTCCCTTGTAAACCAAGTAAAATTATTCGTTTCTGTCCGCATCTTCCTGCGAAGCAAGAACCGAACCGATGTTTGACTTTTCCGGGAGGCGGGGTGACCTTGCCCAGTCAAACTAGCCACAAGTAAAGACGCTGCCATTGGCGCTCCTGCTGCCGCCGCTGCCTTCCCCCGGGGCCACTAGCGCCTCCCTCGTGCTTCTCCTCCCACGCGGCGACCAGAGCCCCACCGCACGGCCCCATATACTTCTCGTCGCCCGGCCTGTCGAGTCGCACGGAGATTGAATCGGTTAACGCTTGTCACGCTAAAACAGTGCGTATATATTACTGATCAGAGACTTCTGTAACCCTTAAGAACTGTGAAGTTTTGTTTCTTCGAAGTTTCCAGAATGTTTGCCATAGTATAAACAAAAAATAAGATCAATAGGCATGAAAATGTTTGAGTATTAGAAATAACTTAGATTTGGTTTTATTGTTTTCAATTTGCTTCTCTTCTATTTTTAAGCAAGCAGTAGGTGCACCGAAACATTCCCTCAAAAATAAGAAATATAAGCAATATATATCGACTGAAAGACTAACAGATAATTGCATTTCTCGCGGATCCTTAATGAATGCGGCTTCTCCCGAGCCAAGATGCCGGTTCCTTGTGTTGCGAGGA
>NC_051409.1:21383908-21384365 GCF_015228065.2 Penaeus monodon | reverse complement strand
TGTGGTGTCTCTTGCCATCGCCCGAGGGGCCTCCGTCTGTGACCTGACGCAGTGCCAGTGTCTGCTCTCTCCGCGGGAAACAGAGGTGGTTTGCCACTGTGAGGAACACGAGGTAAGTTTTCCCATACTCAGCCTGAAAGCTGGGGTGTGTTGGCGCGGATGTACGGACACATATGTTACTAGAAAGGACAAAAGCTGTGGAGATAAATGCATGCATATACTGCCTTTTGCCGGTGTTCCTCGTAAGGCTGTCAAGAGTGCGGACTCCGTTCGACAAGGAGGAGATATTCATTCCACTTAAATCCTGGTGTGCGGTTGGGGGGGACTTCAACTTCTGGGGCTTCTGAAGACGCTGGCGATCCATTGCGGATTTATGTCAGTCGAAAAGGTGCTCTAAGGTGCTACTTAATATACTGGCGATGTTAAGCGGACGATAACGCCTTGGTCAGGTTACTGT
>NC_051409.1:21381921-21381985 GCF_015228065.2 Penaeus monodon | reverse complement strand
AGACTTGCCACGAGGCGAAAATGATAACCATGACTGTGATGAACACAAGAACACAAGACTACAC
>NC_051409.1:21379943-21380511 GCF_015228065.2 Penaeus monodon | reverse complement strand
TGTCAATGTAATCAGTTTTATCCCTACAGTTCTTCAGTAAAGGCAAAATTCTTTCAATAGGAATAAGAGAAATTAGCACAACTCACTTTCTTAGGTCGTAGGCAGAAGTTCAAGCCTAATGATAGTGCTTCCTTTTCTATGTGTGTGAGGACTCTATTTAAAGAATTAAAGATTACCTTAATATCATTCACGTTTTTGTCAAAATCAATGTTTAAGATTTTAGTTTACAGTAATGGATGGCTTCGACAGTCCTTAAATTTCTTTCTACGTGTTGATTTACTAACGTAGATAGGCATTTTAAATCAAAAGAACAAACTTTTGATTCTAGATCTTCCGTAAGGATGTCATGTGTGTTCTTAAAACAACTCCTTGATCTCACGATCAAACAGTTTGTATATCCATGATCTGTAAGTGTTAGGAAGGATCTATCATAGAGCCTGTATTTACAAAAAGGGGGGATGATGTCATTCAGTTTACAATAGTTCAGAAATGTCAGGCCCAGTTCCAATTTCTTGATTTTGAAAAGGTTCTTTTCGACATAGCAGTCGGTCTTCAGCGTTGGTTGTCC
>NC_051409.1:21379687-21379783 GCF_015228065.2 Penaeus monodon | reverse complement strand
TAACATCTCAATTTGAAATGTATATGCTATGTACACTTACTATGAGTACATAGTATTTGATTAAAATGGTTTACTCTATATGATATGAATATGCAA
>NC_051409.1:21379526-21379650 GCF_015228065.2 Penaeus monodon | reverse complement strand
AATCATTTTTATTCACAAGGCCAAATATTCATAGCAGCGCTTGACCTCAGAATTTTGGTAGTTTTCATTATTGTAACAAAACCTCAAACATCAGCCCCCGGCGGAGACCTTGAACGCTCCAGGA
>NC_051409.1:21377013-21377525 GCF_015228065.2 Penaeus monodon | reverse complement strand
GGGGGGTGCATGCGTACCTATAAAAGGATGTGTAAGAGTATGCGTATGTCTTTACTTATATTACTTTTATTGTCATAGTATGTAATACAGGATACATGTAATAAGCTCTGACCTTCGAGGGAATGTTCACCTGAGCAGTTGATTTGTCTTTTCAAGAGACGATGGCCTTAATATGATTCCATTTGTTGAAAGGCAACGCAGAATGAGAAACTCATTAGTTTTTGTTCACGTCACGGATGCGTCCGAACGTGATGCTTCACGCTTGAGAGGAGCCGTTCATTAACGCCGCTCGCTTCACCTTCACTCGCAATTGCGCTTTTGGAAATCAGTCTGAGGGAACCACAGTGCCGCTGAGCCGTCAGCCGGACCGGTCAGCAGTCAAGGCCAATTGTCTTATGTCTCATGTCTTGGCACGATTTAGCCGAAACGTGAGTCAACATAATTGCCCAGTCATCCTTTGGACCTTCCAATGGTTTTCATGCCCACTCTCTATATGCGAGTTCAGAATTAAG
>NC_051409.1:21373258-21373757 GCF_015228065.2 Penaeus monodon | reverse complement strand
ATCCTTAGCTTTAGTACCAATTCACCTTTACTTATCACTCTCCAGACGCTGCTTTAAGAAGGGAGCATTCATAGAAAATACTTTATACTTAAATACCATATGTATTACAATTAGATAAACAACAAACAAAATCATAATGCATGCGGTGTGCAAGATGTTTCACAATGGTAAATGAAGCGAGAAATAATGATCCTTAGGCGGGCGGTAATCCAAGCCGTTAAGCCTGTTCAGCTTTTCTTTGCTAGATATATACATAAAAAATTGTGGAAGAAACAAACTGGTTATGATAAATATGTAAAGGAAATTTTCTCTATAAAGGTTAAATGGTTAAATATACTAATGAAGGCCACTTAAGAGATGATAATTCCCAGAGGTCCCCCAAGCAAGTGCTTTGGTGGCGTGACCGAATACCTCCTCGGGTGACTATGCTGTGGAGGACCACCGCGCATGAGTAGTATGTAAGAGATACTATATATACACTTTTTTTTTATTATGAGTG
>NC_051409.1:21372828-21373205 GCF_015228065.2 Penaeus monodon | reverse complement strand
CCTTGAGAGTACTCCCAAACTAAGCAAAAGGATTTTAAGCCAACTTGTATTTTGTTAATGAAATTACAAGCAAGTAACTTGTCTACACCAATATTTTCTTTGATTTTAATGTACTCGATTCGAAAGGAGCAACACTGCAGTGATAAGGTCAATCTTATTAGTTTTCCGTTTGAATTCTTCATATTTCTAAGATATCTCTCAATTACATTTTTTTGCCAAATATGTACCTCTAGAATTTTTCTACAGCTCATACTTTTGTGGCGTAATTTCCCTCTCGATCCTGGAGTTTCATACTTGCAAATGCAATGGGAATTTTAGTGCCATTAATATCTTGCAATAATACAGCACCTAAGCCACTATGGGAGACGTCTGTTCGT
>NC_051409.1:21372458-21372778 GCF_015228065.2 Penaeus monodon | reverse complement strand
GAGTTAGTTCAGTTCATGAAAAATAGTAATCTGAGAATCAATCTACTCAAGTTTATTGCAACTATTCTTCTTCAATACACTGTTCATGGGATTTACTATATTCACAACATCTGAAATTATCTGTAGTTAGAGGCTGTACCTATAAAAAAAAATTATTCTCTCTTAGTTTCAGGGAGAGATATATAATAAATAGCATGAACTTTATCATCTAAAGGTTCAGTGAAATTGTCTGTACACCGGAAGTAACACTTAGGGTGTGCAAACGTAACGTAACTAAGATGTGTATACTTTGGAATCTTTAGCCAAAGGAATATCACTGT
>NC_051409.1:21372155-21372338 GCF_015228065.2 Penaeus monodon | reverse complement strand
TACATCAACAAGATAGGATATGGCTTTCTGCATACTGCTAACTTACTTTCCAGCTTAATCATTGAAGTGTGAAGCCAGGTTTGTCTGAGAATATATCTGTCTGTGTTATCATTAGTGCAAAGTTCTTACAAGATAGTTAAGGGACCTCTAACTTGTCGACCATAAAGAAGTTCGAAAGATGGA
>NC_051409.1:21371642-21372003 GCF_015228065.2 Penaeus monodon | reverse complement strand
ATAGGTGTAGTGTATAAAGCTTTCTCTGAGAGCAACCTATGCATCTTACTCATAAGATCTGATCTAAACTGCTATATACTGTCTGAACTTGTTTCTTCGGGAATTCCCATCCTCGAAAAGATCATAATTAGACTTCGTGCAATTTAGGGGAATCACTTCAGGAAAGTGAGCTGTATATCAATATGAGTTAGAATATATTTGTATCTCTTAACTAGGTGTTATGGGACCTTCTAGATCACCTGTAACACATTCTGAAATGGTTACCTTTTGTTGAATGGTTCTGAAATAATTACCTTTTGTTGAAGTCCTTTTGTTGAACATCTTTCAGTTTGTGTTCTAGCTCCTGACTGTTTGTCGTTTG
>NC_051409.1:21363447-21363540 GCF_015228065.2 Penaeus monodon | reverse complement strand
GACTTTTTAGTATTCTCTCTCTGGATGGTATGAATGGGTACCCATAAAACAAACACAAAATAGGCAGTTGTCTCAGTGCGCGAAAACGCTTAC
>NC_051409.1:21363220-21363333 GCF_015228065.2 Penaeus monodon | reverse complement strand
CTGACACATTTACAGAAACCACGGCTAGTAGACTTAGACCATACATTGCCTGATCTTCTCCGCATTTAACATGTAAGAGCTGTACTTCACTGACGCAATGCACTGTACTCTCG
>NC_051409.1:21362397-21362639 GCF_015228065.2 Penaeus monodon | reverse complement strand
CGTTTTCGTCCTTGATCATGTTCACCTTCGGAAGTTTTTATCGGCGGCTTTTGTACGTTTCCGGAAAGCGAAATCCGCCAGATATGAGCCACGAAGAGGCGCCGTTCTGGGCCGCCGGCTGGAGGCACTTAGGGAACTGATCATTACCGGAGCGCCTCCGGGACCTCCCTCACCGCTGCCACTCCTCAGTTCGGCGCGCGGGTGGCAGGCAGTACTCGCCCTCGGTTCTCGGGAGAGGGAAA
>NC_051409.1:21360197-21360686 GCF_015228065.2 Penaeus monodon | reverse complement strand
GCACTGGTAACGACATACGTCCATGACCGCTCACAAAGCGCAGTAGAAGGAGCAGCGTGTCCGCCACTGCAGCAAAGCGCGTAGACCACAAACCGAAGCCTGTAGATGTGTGGCGAAGGTTGGCGGCCTCCGTGCGGGTGTCGAACTTCCCTCGGGCAACATTCGAGGCCAAGGTTCGCTCAGATTTGTTGCTAGAGTAATTGCTCCCTGTATGTTCACGAAAGCGAACCGCAGGATGAGTCGCCATCACTGCCGTTAGAGAGTCATTGGGGTTTAAGTAGCTTCTGCGTCGCTACATGACGTCGACGAAGGGAGTGTAAGTGACATATAATCTTCTGGCTCGTGATGATGCATGGGAAGAGGCAGCTCATTCTGACTGTCAGCGATGACTAAGTGCGTAGTGTTAAATGGACCTTCGTCGGAGATCCGTAGGCTTATTCGCCTAACAGAGAACATTAATGAATTAATGTCGCATTTTAAGTAAAAGTA
>NC_051409.1:21356779-21357284 GCF_015228065.2 Penaeus monodon | reverse complement strand
CTCAGTCAAGTAGCTTTAAGTTTATACAATCTAATGGGATTTCCATATGCCTGACCTCTTTTTAAAAAATACAAACCGTCCCTACTAAATCATCATTAAACTATTGCCATTACCGACCCATTTCCTTCGGTCATTTACGCAAACATTCCCTCAATTATACGATATTTAGAGATGGAAGAGGCGGCACTTAGCTTGAATGATGAGGTACTTAAGGCAGGAGAAAGAGGCATGGCATTGTGCGTACCGAGGGGGGGGCGCACTGACAGTTCCAGGTGTCGAATGCTGCCAATACGGATTGAGCAATGGCACTTTGGCAATAAGGATGGCATATATGATGTGATGGATGGTAGTTTTAGATACATGTATCTGAAAGTATGGGCCAAAATAAGGCTTCGAACCTGTAATTAATTCAAATGTTTAATTAGTCTAAGCGACAGTGCCACGAGACAATGGAGGCAGTTTGCAGTATTTTCTAAATAAAAGAAACACACCAATATGTTCAGTT
>NC_051409.1:21356114-21356669 GCF_015228065.2 Penaeus monodon | reverse complement strand
GCTTACGATGACAATAATGATGTTGATGGTGGTAGCAATAATGATGGTTCGTGCAGGTGTGGTAAAGAATAATGATAAGCTGGAAGAGGGGATACCTTCCCGAGGATAATCACAAAGCACCGTTGAAGAGAGCAGAAAGATGAGAAACTAATTGAAAGAAAAGGAAGTCCGCTGAAGAATGACGCGGAAAGCATTACGTGAATTAACCTCATTGCTGTAGTCAGCTACTTTCGCTCTTGGGATTCGGTTCTGGGGTCGTGCCCTGGCATACCTGTGTGCTGAATTCCGCGAAGCGCACAGGTGTTGGAATTTCATCAAGAGAAAATTACCAGTCGGAGATCTCTCGTCCGGACGGCAACATTTATGCCCGTAAGCCACTAAGCGGCCGACACGCTCCTCTCATCAAATGGTATTGGACCTGCCCTCATTGCCGTCTGTCTGCCTCGAGTGAGCAGTCCCTCCACCGTGTGTGGAGGGACTGAACCGCGGGCGCCGTTGGGTTACGCCGCTGCGCAGGGGAGGAGCCGCAGTCGCAAGGCCGAGTTAGACCGGTCA
>NC_051409.1:21355453-21355679 GCF_015228065.2 Penaeus monodon | reverse complement strand
CGAGAACCGAGGGCGAGTACTGCCTGCCACCCGCGCGCCGAACTGAGGAGGTGGCAGCGGTGAGGGAGGTCCCGGAGCGCTCCGGTAATGATCAGTTCCCTAAGTGCCTCCAGCCGGCGGCCCAGAACGGCGCCTCTTCGTGGCTCATATCTGGCGGATTTCGCTTTCCGGAAACGTACAAAAGCCGCCGATAAAAACTTCCGAAGGTGAACATGATCAAGGACGA
>NC_051409.1:21354768-21355020 GCF_015228065.2 Penaeus monodon | reverse complement strand
AAATGGCTACTCCTCAAGAAAAAGCACAATGTGTATCGTGGTTTATTGAAACAAAATCGGATGTTCAGACTCAACGAAACTACAGAACTAATTACAGAAGAGATCCACCATCCCGTCCATCCATTCGTGCATGGCACAAGAAATTTATGGAGACAGGGACAGTATTGGATAAAGAGAGGAGCGGGCGACCAAGAACATCTGAGGAAAACATCGATCGTATTTCACAAGCCTTTACTCGTTCTCCTAGGAAGT
>NC_051409.1:21354183-21354690 GCF_015228065.2 Penaeus monodon | reverse complement strand
GCGCATACAAAGTGCAACTGTTACAGGCTCTTGAGCCCAATGACAAGCCATAACGAAGAGAGTTTGCTGAAGAAATATTGGGACGCATTTCTGAGGATGAAGCATTCCTCAAGCGAGTCTGTTTTAATGACGAGGCAACTTTTCATGTTCCAGGGAAATAACACAGACACAAAGTAAGAATCTGGGGGTCAGAACACCCCCATGAGAATAGGGAGCTTCACCGGGCTAGTCCAAAAGTGAATGTGTGGAGTGGAATCATATTTGATCGAATAATTGGTCCATTTTTCTTCAACGAGGCAACAATTACTGCAGATGTTTACCTTGACTTTCTGACCGAATATCTGGCACCGCAACTGATTGACCTACAGCCAACCATTATTTTCCAGCAAGACGGTGCACCATCACTTTGGAGACGCCATGTTCGTCAGTTCCTCAATCAAACATTTCCAGGCCGATGGATTGGAAGGGATGGACCAATTCCATGGCCACCACGTTCGCCATGGCCAC
>NC_051409.1:21353387-21353470 GCF_015228065.2 Penaeus monodon | reverse complement strand
ATGAGTTTGGATATTTTCTCAAAATAAAGTTTTGTCGATGATGTAACAGCGATATCGAAATGGCTTTCACTAACTTCTAAGAA
>NC_051409.1:21352006-21352928 GCF_015228065.2 Penaeus monodon | reverse complement strand
ACCTTTTGAAAGCGTCCCGGCCACTTTCTTTACATTTTCTCTTCTAAACATTACACCAGAATGATTCACATCACTGCTGCTGCAATTACCTCTGTGGTGACGGCGACCCTGATTGTGAGTTTTACCGTCGTCTCAACATTCATAATACTATTTTGCGGCTTATGAGAGAGATGAGGAAAAATTGCGGATCAACGTGATACATTCGCCTGAAGTTTGTGTTGCAGTCGTTGCTCCTATATCTGCATTTTCTCATACTGAAATCAGCTGAAATCAGCTCCTGATACCGTCACTGCGTTTAGCCTATCATAGCACCACCAAAACAGACCTTTTTTCGCAGACCGGGTAATGAGGCCCCTGAAGGTCCCCGGTGGCATGTGACTCTTCTGCCTCAGGAATGAGTGGTACTTCCGTCACGGCAACCTTGGTGTGAGAGATGGCGGATGAAGGGGACTGATCATAATTTGTTTGAGTTGACAGCAATGAAAATAAAGGGCTGTCTTTCTTATTAATTTACTATCCCCGCTCTCTCACTGCCACAGACACGTATACGAGATGTGATTGTTGATTATATTTTATAATATACATGAACATTAAGTCTGCGGAACTGCCAGAGACAAACTCATCTAATACCAGGCACTAATTTCCTACAGTTTGAATATATGAATCAGCAAGAATGTTTGAACATGAACACATCCGCCTCAAAAGTCTTTGATGTAAGAGCCATGTATACCGGACCACCAAATCCGCGGTGGCTGCCTATATCTATCAGTACTTGGTGGCTTACTAATATTTATCGTCGGCAAGGTGACGCGCAAGTATCATGTCGCTATTTATAATGTGGAAGACGATCTTCGAAAATATAGCTGAAGTGAACAGAAGGGAAGGGCTGGTGTCTTAATTGGTTTCCACAAAAGATCAAAAG
>NC_051409.1:21351820-21351911 GCF_015228065.2 Penaeus monodon | reverse complement strand
ACACACACACACACCCTTGTTAGATGGAGGGCATGACAATAAAAGCATCTGACCACTCTGAGACCGCTCGGCACAGCACCAACCCGTCGTC
>NC_051409.1:21350195-21350435 GCF_015228065.2 Penaeus monodon | reverse complement strand
GAATTGTACTGTGATGAATACGGAAAAAAATGTCAATAACGAAAAAGAACAACGCTAGGCGAAAGTAACATTATCACTCTATCGTAAATTATTAATTCAAGTTATCAAAATCACACATTTATTTGAAAAAAATATATATAATGAAAAATATTTAAAAAACTTGAAACTCGAAAAAAAAAAAATATTTGAATGTGTCATTTCACACACACAGGTCAAAAGAAGGGAGAAAATGTCATCAGT
>NC_051409.1:21349962-21350168 GCF_015228065.2 Penaeus monodon | reverse complement strand
GAGTACTAAATGTTAACAGAACTACACTTAAAATAAACAAGTGAAACATTTGTACATATAAAACTTATTTACGTTTTTTTGTGAATATGAAAAACTAATAAAGCAAAACACGCCATTTGTATAAATATATATACGACAAGTAAAAGAAAAAGATATCTCATATGGTCGACATCAAATTGGATAAGTGACTTGAAATTCACATGGAC
>NC_051409.1:21343879-21343960 GCF_015228065.2 Penaeus monodon | reverse complement strand
TCTAGACGCTCGGCTCACGCACCCACCGTCCCCCTCGAGGGGAGCAGCAATGTCTGGCCCTTTAGGGGGGTTTAGGGGGTG
>NC_051409.1:21343719-21343796 GCF_015228065.2 Penaeus monodon | reverse complement strand
ATGTGTGACAAGGGCCTATAAAGATATAATCAAAATTTAAAGAAATAGTATTTAAAAATGTTATATTGAATTTTCAA
>NC_051409.1:21342044-21342336 GCF_015228065.2 Penaeus monodon | reverse complement strand
AAGAAACAATATTTTTCTAAATTTGGGGAGATCAGAGTGACCGATAGGAGAAGTCAGGGTTTATCCAAATTAGCAGAAGCTATAAAAAAAAATGTGTGAAAAAGAAAAAACACGTACGAAAAAATAAATAATCGAAACACTAAGAATAACAGTTTTTATAAAATCACTTAAAATTAAATAAAAATAAATAAATGTTTATATTAATGATATCAGTATAAATAAATTGTACAATAGAAAAAAAAGTCGTAAAGAAAAAAGGAATAGAAATTCTATAGAAATTTCCAAATTTTGA
>NC_051409.1:21341730-21342002 GCF_015228065.2 Penaeus monodon | reverse complement strand
ATATTAAAAAAAAGGTTGAATAGGATTTCACACACAGGTCAAAGGGGGGAGAAAAAGTCATACTCGACATGACCCGACCGAAATGACCCGGGGTACTAAATGTTTAAGTGAACCTTTAAAATTATTTACTGTATTTGTTATGAAAAATACGAATAAAACAAAACACTGCATACGAGTACACTAGACAAGAAAAAAAAAAAATCGAATATTTGGAAATTAATACTTTAAACGACGAACTGAAAAAACTCTGGATATCACCGGTTAAAAAGGGG
>NC_051409.1:21335879-21336884 GCF_015228065.2 Penaeus monodon | reverse complement strand
CACACCTTATCATGATGTAAACCACAGTATACTAGGTAATAACAGAGATAGGTTTAGACCAAGAAGTGTGGAAACTAATATCAAAATACGAAACAATGAAAGGCAGTCGAACCATCACTTACGAACTATCTTCTTTGCTAACAGTGAAAATGAGAGATGGATCAGAAATGACAGTGGTAAGCTTGATGAAAAGGCTGACTATTGTGGTCCTGGGGGAAAAGAAACATGTCAAAACAGCCTCATTCTAAATCTTACCGAGTCCGAATTAATGATCACTGTACGTGAGAAGAGGTGTCAATATGGCCATAAAATTAGATGTGAATCTTTTGGCCACAAAAAAAAAACACTCATGCCCCGTTTAAACGAAACAGTGAAAGTATGGCCGTGAAGGTAGGACCGGAAGCGGTTCCGTGAAGAAAAGAAATCTAAATATGAATCACTAGTTATCGAACTTGTCAATGCTCAGTCTTATTCCGCCGAATGGTTGAAATTTAAATGATGATGAATACAAGAAATGCTGATATTTTATGTATGACTGAGACATAGCTTTCACCTTACACGCTCGATTCGTTGTTCCTGTTGCCAACTATAATATCTATGGAAATGAGTAAAACCGTGGAGGGGGAGCCTGCATTTATGTAAAAGATTATCTTAAAGCCACTCGAATCATCATGAGTACAGTTAATGGTGATAAATAGAGGATATATGGTTTAATATCCAATGCAGAAAATTGTCCTTTATAAATTATTGGTTGAATATATCGACATACATAGACTCAAATGTTATTTTACAAAATGAATATAAGGGAAAAAATTGTTAAAACGCGCATATGTAATGCAAAATCTACTTACTATAAAGAAGTAGAAAGATGTAAAAAATATTCAAAAGACCTTTGGAAGGTTGTAAGAAAAATGTGGGCAGGAAAACGTATAAAGAAACACAAGCAATATTAGTTAATGAAAATAGGTTGCCAGAGGTTTCTAATGAACAAAACCTATTGTATTG
>NC_051409.1:21334152-21334219 GCF_015228065.2 Penaeus monodon | reverse complement strand
GTCTAGTGCTCATTACACTATTAGACCCCTACCCATTAACCTCGATACTGTTATATACACTGTGCAG
>NC_051409.1:21333922-21334129 GCF_015228065.2 Penaeus monodon | reverse complement strand
AGTAACGCCTACGGAGTTAATGAAATATCCACGAGGTTTATCAGAGATTCCTTATAATCACTGAATTCTATCTTACAATTATAGTAAATACATTTGTTGTCATGGTACTCAATACGGAACGATCCCCTTGTCACTCCCCTGCTCAAAACGGGAGATGCAAATGACCCAAACTATTTTCTTAACCACGATTAACTGCTAAATGATAAG
>NC_051409.1:21333684-21333861 GCF_015228065.2 Penaeus monodon | reverse complement strand
GGATCAAGCTATCCAATGTTCATATTTATGAGATGTTTAGAAAAAATACTGAAATCCTAGTCTATATGAATCGCATAAAGAACAATTTTGATAAAACTACTCGGACTCAAGTTGTTTAGGCACTGACTTTGAGCATAAAGATGGTCTGCACAGAGCAGTCCATATCAGCCCGATCAT
>NC_051409.1:21333426-21333630 GCF_015228065.2 Penaeus monodon | reverse complement strand
TGGCACTTACATAAGGTGTATAGAATTGTGAAAGGACTTTACTGGATTGGCTTTTGACTTTTCCAACTGTGGAAGATAGGAATATTGTCAGAACAAGACAGAACAATAATATGAGATATGAGCGTTTTCGAACGAACCTCGGGTCAAGATCTCTAAAATGAATATGACCAACTCGGTGGAATTCACTGCCAATGCAGGTTAGAA
>NC_051409.1:21327148-21329076 GCF_015228065.2 Penaeus monodon | reverse complement strand
TCATGCTTTCATCATTAATTTACATAAACTTATAAATCTAAGTTTACTCAAAACAGTAACGAAATGTATCATTTTTTTGGTTATCAGTTCTTACTGCTCGCGTATTTTTTCTTGCAGATGCTGACGCTGTCGCTAACGGCGCTGCCGCAGGACGTGCATAGCCTGAGTGTAACCGGGTGCGCCTCTCTGGTCCTGTCAGGCTCCCTCGCCGGGCTGCCTCTGCGGGCGATCACTGTTAAGAGCGTAAAGGACCTGCGGATCCCTGCCCACTCCTTCCTGGGAGGCCTGGATCAAATTGCTACAGTGACCGTCGAGGACTCGTCCATCACTGCCATTCCGAGCTTCAGTTTCAGCGCCCTGGACAGCATGTTCAGCATCCTATTTAACAGGGTGGCAATCGACACGATCTCGAGCGATGCTTTCTCCGACCTGATGCACCTTCGGTACCTGAGGTTTTTCAATTGTGACATAGGCAAGATTGAACGCAACGCCTTTGGTCGTGGGACAAGTAAAATCGCAAATTTTGCATTCGACGAGTGCGAGATAGGAAACATACAAGAGCGAGGGCTCTGGCTGGACGACGCTGAAATTGTTCAAATCGATAAGAGCTCCATTGATAAAGTAGTCGTCAACAGTATCAGACTGAACAACGCCTTCTTCTTTTATCTGACGAGAAGCGCAATTCGTCACTACGAGGCAGGAGGGATTGAGGGCAGGATCTTCAGCGGTGTTATGATTGACAACAACTTCCTGAACCCCGTCCCCGTTGGCCCCGGCGAGCCTCGACCGCTGTTCCAACTCAGGGACTCTCGGCTGCGCGGCAGCTCCGTCCCGCCCTTCTTCCATCTGACCAACAACGTGATCACAAGTGTAGTCCCGAGCCACGCCTTCTTCCGTACCAACCCGACCATCAACGTCGCCGTCCCTAACAACACCCTCGGGGAATGTTCCTGCACGCACTACAGAGGCTTCCTTCGCTCCCTTCACCCTGTCCTGGACGACTACACGCTCACCGTCCACCAGGCGTTCGTGGAACACGGGCTTTGCCTCGTGGGAGAGAAAGTCTATAGCATCGGGTGCCCTCATCTCGCTCCCCTTGCGCTTTCAGGGACAATTCCGAAAAATTTCTTGGTCCCTTCAAGAGAATTGGCGCTCAGAATTTCAAAAGAAACGGCAGCCAAGGTATCAGGAACCACGCCGGAAAGGTCCTCCACGGTAAGAGACACGACACCTAAGCCGCTCTCACCGAGACTCATGGCACGACCTACAATTAGACCTGATGAACCAGCAGATATTCGGCCACTTCCTACCACCATTGCGAAGCCCACTGCCACCACAGCCATTGCCAGAGGCACAAGTCCATTCACAAGACCTGAGAATCAGCGCTTGAAAGCGAAAACCAATACAATATCAGTTTTTGGAATGAGGAAAGCGGCCCGAGTTTCCGAAAATGTTACTAAAGACTCAGAACTTTTAACTTTTCCAAGAGCAGGAAATGGACCATCTAATGCAGTCGGCCACACGCCCTCTTACGCAGAAGAGGGTCTGAATGGTCTGGACCTTCAGACCATTTGGAATGAGATATACGGTGGAGTTTTCTCGCTCAGATTCCGTAAACCTTTGCCGGAGAGTTTCCCAAGCGGGGAGTCAGGCATAAAGTTCAGTAGAAATGTCAAGCCGATCGAACTACACAGATTTCACGGAGGAAAACTTGCCGTCTCCCCGCGGTAGCTTCATCGCTTGCCATTCTATCAGAAGGGATTTCTGGGACAATGACTTTGTTGACAAAACAGAAACTGAACTGCAACTTCTGTCTTTATCCTATGACTGTGCTTTAATCTGCCCAAAAATCGCGACTCAATGAAGGGTAATTATTTATCATCTTCATATTTATATTTTCGTATATGAAAAATTAAAACGACAGACAT
>NC_051409.1:21323257-21323322 GCF_015228065.2 Penaeus monodon | reverse complement strand
CTGTATATGAGGCGAGGCGACGCCGCCGAGGCCCCCCGGCGTGAGGGACGCAGCCAAGGTTCCCC
>NC_051409.1:21316245-21316418 GCF_015228065.2 Penaeus monodon | reverse complement strand
TATCAAAATGATAACATCACCCATATGACTCGTGCATCAACTGAACGATATATGTACAGCAACTATTTATAAATTTCATAATCCCGTAATACATATGTAAAATTAAGTGCCTCATTAATAAATCTTAAGTTCGTTTTTATTATTCTTTATTACCCTAATAAGCCTAAACAATA
>NC_051409.1:21314895-21315100 GCF_015228065.2 Penaeus monodon | reverse complement strand
TTTGGGCCACTTCCTGCGCAAAATACCATAGCATGACTAATTGGTACATTTACATCTACTCCTCAGATGTCTATCCCTTCCCCTCTTCACACGAAAACCTTTGTTTCCCAACCCCCCTCTAGAGTCATTGTCCTTCTGGTCAGGTCTAACCACCAATAAATTCCAGGCCATAAAATCTTCAATCTCTCCAGGTCTGCCTCACACC
>NC_051409.1:21312407-21313239 GCF_015228065.2 Penaeus monodon | reverse complement strand
ATAAAACACTGGATCACACCATTTTAATAGAAAATGTTTACTTTTTTGTACAACTTTCCAGAAATTGGTACTGCATACAGTATCTACTGTTAACTTTATAATTTTACAAGTGTGCTCATGAAAAATATGAAAAAGGACTGTCAGATATACAATATTTCATTAAGTAAAGGATATTGCTTCTAAATTTCAATTGTTCACATTTGATTTTACAAAAGATACAAATTGCATTTATGTCTATCAATTAGGCCTTATTTTACATAAAAGAGGCCATACGTAAATATTTTCCAGTCTCACTCCTCTAGTTTTCTTTGATATCATCATAGAAACTATAATGAACTATAAGGCTTTAAAGCTATTTAGTGATAGTGAACAGAAATCCAATGTGAAAATAAGATATGAACATTAAAAACTAACAATAAATCTAAAAGTACATAGTATGAAAGTAATAATTATATCACACTAAATCTTTTAGTTTGATGGGTCGTCTTACTGCATTGCTGTAGCCTTCCTTAAATCTGAACCATATATCACTTTTCACAATTTCATTTGTCATGCCTGAAAAGAAAGAAAATCATGCAAAAAACAACTGAAAGGTTACCTATATAGATATCAATATTGCAAATAGTTTAATAATCTAGATTTAACTTATCATTATAAAAGGGCTTCCTTCCAAAAATGAAAACGTATATGAATGTCGTACTTTTTGTTTCCTGATGGACTGCGTTGCTAATTACTCTGCCAAAGAAATCTTTTGGTGCCTGGAAATGAGTCAAAGATTTAAGTTTTGAAAGTAAAAATCATTATTTCTGGCTATTTCCCTCAACTCTTCATC
>NC_051409.1:21311926-21312021 GCF_015228065.2 Penaeus monodon | reverse complement strand
TACTGCATATGTAATGGAACATAAAAACATGTTTATAGCCTGCATACTAACATTGCATTATATAAAATTACTATTCATACGGATATTCACTTGAT
>NC_051409.1:21310818-21311388 GCF_015228065.2 Penaeus monodon | reverse complement strand
TTTTATCTGCAAGAGAGAATGTTTTAAAGAGTGAGAAAATTATGTTGTAAACAAAAATGTTGCAACATAAACAACAAAATCACAAATCTTACCACTACTCTTCCTGCATCTGAGTTGTATTCATCCTGTGAAATACAATGATACAACACAAATTTTACAACTTTACTAACTACACCAGTTTCTACTTATACAATGTAGCAGTACTATATCAGATTGATACATACAATTCAAACTGAAAAATTGTTTTTTCACTTCCTTGGTTAATCAGACAATGTTTACTTGTGTAAAAAAGAGAATTGATAACTGTATCTATCCCATTTATGAGCATCTATTTGGAGTTAGTAAAAACCATCAAGAGAACCAACAAGATTAGGTAAGGATATTTAATCATGCACTACTCTATATAATGAACATTAAATCTTTTCAACAAAGCTAGATATCAGAATGAAATAGGGGAAAATCTTGAAGACCACTATTGTTGGTATCCTACATTTCTAAAAACAATAATACAAATCCAGATCCACGAGGATTTCATTATGACTACAAATACAACAATCACTAATAATGATT
>NC_051409.1:21310464-21310801 GCF_015228065.2 Penaeus monodon | reverse complement strand
TGTAGCTCAAGTACAGCACTTCATACCTTGACAGCAGAAGGTTCAAGAATTGGTTTTGCTTGTAACTTCTGTAAGTGATTTGGTAGAGCAACCAAGTCAGGTGTGGTTATTGAAGAAGATGAGTTTGCTTGCTTTGAAGTCTTTGGAGCTTGGTTTTCCTTTCCAGATTTTTCTTTTCTTATAGCTTCAGCCTAGAATCATGAATACAGGCATAAATACAATGATACTATCCTCTTGACTAATACAGAACTTTTGTTCCCTTCACATTAAGGAATTTTCTTTCTGTACATCCTATGCAATGAAGCAATAAAGAAATGTATCACCATCTTAGTCTACA
>NC_051409.1:21307944-21308341 GCF_015228065.2 Penaeus monodon | reverse complement strand
CGGGGTGAAGAATTTGAACAGTTACATGGTTGATGGCTCTCGTGTGTACCTAGCTGAATATACTTTGGATACAAGTTACTGATGATAATTGAAACAAAAATAATTATATAAATAACTTACCTCTTGCTGTTTTACAAAATATGTTTCAGCCCTCCTTACTTTTTCAATATCAATTTCACGAGCAATCAACTGCCTTGTGGCATATGATAACTGTTTTCCAGTCTTTTGGTCAGGAAATCTGACCAGTTCTTCCATATTCCTGGAAAAATGTTATGGCAATGATCAATCTTTAAATTGAATGATATATTGTATATGTAATATATGAGTAAGATATTTCATCTAGAGTTTGGCATATTTGTTTATTCAATCTCAATGACAAAGGTAATACTGATACAAG
>NC_051409.1:21306944-21307225 GCF_015228065.2 Penaeus monodon | reverse complement strand
TTACTGAATTGGAAATCATGAATCGTTTTTTGACGATCTTGAAGAAAAAAAATCGAATTATTAAAAATCTCATTTCTTCCAGTCCTCGGGTAATGAATTCTCACACATACTCTCAAATATTGCGATTTACATAGCGAAGTGATATTCGACTTCAAAAGACGTGGAATTGCATTCATGATAAGCTCCCCCGTGAATAGTGAAGGTCACTCAAGCAAATGCTTAATCTTCAAGTCCTAATGGCGATATAAAAGTTTATGTCCACTTGTGATATTCAGCTCTTC
>NC_051409.1:21306518-21306819 GCF_015228065.2 Penaeus monodon | reverse complement strand
ATCACCTTTAATTTGTCTCTTGGGTTCACTTACTTGTGTATATGTGCATGTAAGTTTCAGCAATTAGTCACAAACACACAAATGATTTTACATCCATACTGTAAAGGTCAGCTTTTATTGAACAAAAAGCATCGCGACCCTTCCAAAAAAGAGGCGCAGTAGCTGTTGGGTCAAATTCCGGGTCGGGGAGGAAGTAGGCGTCCACGCGTTCTCGATCGAAGATTCTTTTCCCTCGAGAAACTTCTTTGTGACGAGGGAACGGCGAGATTGGTGGGAGATCTGAGAGAGGCATGTTTTTGTC
>NC_051409.1:21306176-21306257 GCF_015228065.2 Penaeus monodon | reverse complement strand
AGCTAATACTAAATCATAAATCGATTTACCATAAATTAGAAATATGAAATATGCATACATATAAACATATGCACATGCTCA
>NC_051409.1:21305930-21306126 GCF_015228065.2 Penaeus monodon | reverse complement strand
TTTCTGGCAAATGCGATAGCCCTTCCATTGCATCATATTTGGGAAATGGAGAGCGGAAACTAATGCACAGGCAACAGGCCTGTCCTGGCGGTGCTGCAAAGCGTCAACACAATGCAAGAGATTGCAGACTATATGCCTCAGTCTCGACTGGCGGAGAACGACTGTAGGAGAGATTGTTTCAAGTCGCAGAAGCATG
>NC_051409.1:21305403-21305526 GCF_015228065.2 Penaeus monodon | reverse complement strand
ATACCTTAGTTGCAGATCATTGTGAAGAAAATGCAGAACAGTAACGGGAAGAACAGTTTTACTGCAAGTAAATAACCGTAAATTTAAAAAAAAGAAATCTACACATGATATTTAATGGTGCTG
>NC_051409.1:21293414-21293745 GCF_015228065.2 Penaeus monodon | reverse complement strand
GCGTTATGTGCCGTTGTTTATAGCTTTAAATCATCTTTGTTTCTCCTTACGTCCCGCCATTGCAACATCAAACAAACATGGCGGGGCGGATTCTCCTACTGATAGAAAACCTCTTTCAATGACCACCTGAAAATATCAAGAGTTAGCAATTTCTTTCAATATCCTCTCGGCGCAGTGGTCAAGCTCAGGCGACCCGAGTGAGAACGCGAAATGAGTTGGCTTACGATCCCTTTCGCGTCGGAAATTAATAGTTCAGGATCAGTGAGTTTTTTGGAGTGATCACCGAATGGCGGTTCATGTTTTCATTAATTTGCATTGGAGATCGATCCAT
>NC_051409.1:21291447-21291539 GCF_015228065.2 Penaeus monodon | reverse complement strand
ATGAGCAGTGAATCAATTATACATTTATTACTCGAAGACTGTGGTATAGAGAGTAATTCCCCCAGTCCCTCTTTATAATCAATAGTGTGAAA
>NC_051409.1:21290383-21290690 GCF_015228065.2 Penaeus monodon | reverse complement strand
CTTATACAGGGAGTTAAAGTATAAAGGGAAAAATACAAAACAGAAAAATAAGAATGAAGAGGAAACAAAAAGACAAGTTTTCCTAATTATAGATACTTCAACGCTTTGATACAATAATTTCTTGAGCTTGCTGTATTTGCATCAGTTAATCAATACTGAATTAATCAATACTGAATTATGCTTGATTAATAGCACTTTTTAATTTGAAAGTCAATTTCTCAAACCATCCTTCAGTAGTATTCCGATATACCCTTTAAATTCTAGTAAAACGGATTAAGCTGTATATTAACCCAACCAAAATGGATTT
>NC_051409.1:21289989-21290195 GCF_015228065.2 Penaeus monodon | reverse complement strand
AAATGCACATTACATCACAGTTATAAAATGACATAATAGCAGTAAGAATCCACAAATGGCCTTTTATACTACATAATGTCAGTGGCGGGAAACAGGATTTTCTGAAAAGGAATAAGTTAAGGTGACAGAGAGAAGTGGAGGTCTACAAGTGGAAGTTACCATGGGTACTTTTACGTTATCCCTTACGTAAGACATAAGGATCACTA
>NC_051409.1:21289474-21289902 GCF_015228065.2 Penaeus monodon | reverse complement strand
AAATATATAATTTTAATATACTGTAGTCTCCCTTCACATTCTGTCATCAATTTAAGCGATGTCAAAACCATTGCTTTGGGCAAAATATGTGTATGCAAATTGAGATAATGGGTAGACTCTGAGTCAGATTTACTCGTGTTAGACAATTAGGGTATTTTACAGGCTACTCTATTCTTCTCGCAGTGATGCCAACGCAAATCCAAAACTGATTGTGCTTGTTATCCAAAACCCGCTATAATTTGCGAACGAAATGGAGGTAAATGGATGTAATTACCAAAGCAAGTGTCGGCAAATGTGTTCCAGTGTTGCTACTGACCGCATTTGGCCACTAATACTTTTTAAATCCACCAGACAATTCGGAACTGCTTGGCATGGCTTCTGAGGGAAGGTTTACGGGGCAGGTTGCAAATAGATTAGCAAGGGCCATG
>NC_051409.1:21288530-21288765 GCF_015228065.2 Penaeus monodon | reverse complement strand
TACTTGTTCGTACACTCTTACTTTCCAATTTTATATTTAGTCATTCATTATTTAAACTTCTCTATCGTAATTATTAACCACGACCTTATCTATGTGAAATATTTGTACAAATTGTGTGTGCTGGAAAGATAAAACTATAAAAATAGTTTGCATGTAACGCAGGAACTAATTGCATATGTCAAAATCCATTCTAATATTTAAATCATGAAAACACAAACTTTGTAATTCCTCACTG
>NC_051409.1:21284262-21284977 GCF_015228065.2 Penaeus monodon | reverse complement strand
TTGAAATATGCTTGCACCTGAACTAAGGGTAAAAATACTTGCTATGAGATTTTGGGAAATTAAAAGACTGTACAGTTTTTTCCATCCTTTTAAAATCTCACATGTTGTTTATACTTTTGTTATGAAAGTGAATTTTAAAAGTATATCTTAAAAACATGATATTATGAGGTATCACTCAAAATACGAAAATTCTCTTGAAAAAACCATCATTTATCGGTTATGATGACCATTACAAAAATGCAAGAGCATTCGTGCTAGTTTTGACAACAGACGACCGGTGTGTTCATGGGTGCCTTCGACAAAGCCCAAATTTGTCCCCGTTTCAGTTATATTAACCGATATCACCTGCAAATCGACTCCGAAAATTCAGAAAAAAAAAACAAGGGGTTTTCATTCATAGTCTGAGGTTGATTTGTTTACATTCACAAGGCAAGCGCAAGCCAAGTGGCATTACTAGGAAAGGTGCTCTTCGAAAACAAAACTTGCTTCTTTGTCTGATGAAAAAAGGCTTTTTTGTCTGATCTGAAACATAACATTTTTTTAAATGCTCCTTGATATTTTATACAGAGTAATGTGAAAGTATCGTTTTATTTTTCTTGCAAAGTAATCAGTTCAGTAATTTAGCGTTGCCATAGTTTAACTAAGTCATTGTGGGATTTAGGATGATCGACGATTATTTTAAATTACTGCCATACACGGTAAGGTCTTTGTGGTA
>NC_051409.1:21278407-21279228 GCF_015228065.2 Penaeus monodon | reverse complement strand
TCAAACGATGATACAGAGGGGGAATTTTTTTTTAGAAAAACCCCCGACATTCACGTTCCGAGAAATATTTATTTTAAATTTCTTTAAAAAATCTTCCTTCTCGTGCTTCTTAAAAGAAAAAGGGGGTCTTAGGACATACAGGGTTAAAAGCCCCACATAAGAAACAAAAACTAGACGTTCTATTTTTATTATTAGGGAGGGGATTTAGAGTAACTTTTTTTAGGAAAAGGGGGTTTAGATAAACTTTATTAGGGGGGGGATTTAGGGGGAAATTTTTTTTAGGGGGGGATTTAGGAGTAAAACCCCCATCAAAACTTTTATACCAGGGATATGAAAATTTTTGGCTGAAGCCCTGTATCTGTAGCTCCACAGCTAATTCAGGGGGCGACATTTGTTCCTTAATGAACACCTTAAATCTGGGGAGAGAGGGACAAAATAATCAGGATCATGAAGATCTAAGAAAAAAGAAGTCTTTTGGTACACTAAACCCCTTTTTCCAGTCATCAAAAAGGGAAATTTTACTTGCTCTGATTTTACTAATCTAATTCATTTCTATAACGTCTGGATTTTACTAAAACCTTCAAAGAGCCAAATTTTAACTCTTCTAATCAGCTGTAATTTCTGAAGAGAGGGTTATATACTACCCCCCTTCCAGTTAAAAAGGCTCCTAGTATTGTCGAAAAAAAACCCCAGTAACAAGCAACCCCGTTCAAGTCTTACAAGTAAAAGATTATCCTCCCGTCCTAAAAACATCTACTCTCCCCCAAAACCCAAAAGGAAAAAAACCCTTCTGTCTTATTGACCCCAACTAAACCAACACA
>NC_051409.1:21277934-21278309 GCF_015228065.2 Penaeus monodon | reverse complement strand
CCCCTGTAACACAATGTAACTACATATTTAGCATACATTCCTGACGAGTCCTAAAGACTCTCCTGATCTTCACGTATCAAAATATCTCCCAAAATGGAAACAAAAATTTTAAACCAAAATTCCCTTTTTTGACCAACAAATTACAATTCACTACAAAAATGGTGACCAACAACCTGAGCCTAACCCCGCACCACGCATTTATTTTACAAAGGGTATTTCAATCCTTAACCAGCCAAGAATCATCAAAACCCCAAAAAAACTTGGGAACAATAGTTTTTTTTGTTAACAATTATCATCAAGTAAATGGGGTCGAATATCAAGCAATTCGGGCCAACTCTCTTCCTGGCCCCCAAAGGGCACAAAAATCAAAATACT
>NC_051409.1:21277744-21277906 GCF_015228065.2 Penaeus monodon | reverse complement strand
TCAACTACTACCAAAAACCCCCAAGATTACTTTTAGATTTGGGAAGGTCGTCATTTTGAATAAAAAACGCGGATCACAAAAACGCAGAATTTTCAGAACCTGTCTTCTAATTTCTGTTTTTTTTCGGGCTCTTCCCCCCTTCTTAATAGCTTAACATCTGGC
>NC_051409.1:21277235-21277658 GCF_015228065.2 Penaeus monodon | reverse complement strand
CTCCCCTCCCCCTCCCCGACAAGGAAAAAATTTAAAAAAGTATAAAAAAAAAACTTTGGAAAACTGTATATATAATTCAAGTTTATTTTAAAAATTATATTAAAATATTAAAAAGTAAAAGAGTCAAATAAAAAAAAGGGCGGGGGGGGCGAAAATTTAGCCGTTCCGACTCAGACGAAGAAATTTTACTGAGCTTTTACCCACCATAGTTCTTGACAGAAACCCAACATGAATTTGTTCGGGGTTTGGGGCTTCCAGACTTAGTTAATAGGCACGTGCTTCAAAAAATTTGCCAAACCCTTAGTATTTTAATGCATTTCAGCAGAATTTTTTAAATTTTTTGGAAAACCAACGACCCAACGGGGGAAATGGTAAATCCTGCACTTTATATAGTTTATTTTTTAAAGGTTTTATTTTTTGTGC
>NC_051409.1:21272091-21273298 GCF_015228065.2 Penaeus monodon | reverse complement strand
ATGGAGAAAAACAATCAGTCATATAAAAAACCTGGAATATTAAACTAACTTAGTGTTGATAAATGATGTTTGCATTGATTTGTTCAACAAAATATATTAACATATTGGCACTGGAAACTGGGAAGGGCATGAAATATAGTCGGGAGATTACATAGTAAACACTAAAAAAGATCTTACGCTAATAACATACTAACAATTACTCATATGTTAATTCTAGGGGGTTTCCCTTGTTTACATGATACTATGAGGGAATTACGTTGAGATTCAGGAGAGGCAGGCAGTTTCAACTGATGGCCACCTAACAGTAGCATATCTTCAAGTGATAACTATAGCCTCTGTGGCTTTAGCACTTCAACAAAGGCTAGAAAACCCTCCACAAAATATATTTTGGCAAAACAGAGCTTACAAAAAATAGGTTCCATGGGCTAAAAGTAGTTTATTTTCTGGTTCCCTTGCAGAAATGCCTAAGAAACTTCTATAAAGATAAAGAGAAAGAATACTACTCAAGATTTTTATATTCAAATCACAAGAAAAATATTATAACATTCATGTATCTAAAAAATCATACCACAAATGGTTAGGTTCCTCATTTTTATTTAAGTGTCTTAAAATGAAAAATGAAAACTGAAAGCTTCACCTTTCCCAAGGGTCAGGTAGCTTTATACAAGTGTTCCATTCTGCCAGTATTAATGACTTTTGGTATCAATAGGGTAATTTGAAGATTTTTTTTTCCCCAAAAAAAGTAGTTTCAGTCTGTGGACACCTGTCTAACAACAATATTAGTAGTAATTAACACTTCTAACTTACTTGCTACATCTTGTGCACAGAGCCACTACTGGATATGAGGTGTCAAAAACCGGCAGGCTTTGTGCCCACTTATAGAGTATACAGTTTCCTCCAACACCACCACACCATCTCCTTAACTGTACTCTGCATGTAAGGCATTCCCTCCCTGAGTCATTCATTTAGTTGTCTTTCTAACCAGTTTAAGATGTGAATGGTATATACTATGTGTGAATTTGTAATTCTGGTTTAATGTGGTATATTTCATCCTTTCCTCTCCCCAAATCCCTTACCACATATCTAATTGATATGTTATACATCATAGTATATTACTGTCTTTTTATGACTGCCTAAAGTTTCCTATTTTCTTACCCCCATGACAAATATGTCTTTCTACTTCCATGTTTTGAGTAATATATTCCCA
>NC_051409.1:21271107-21271728 GCF_015228065.2 Penaeus monodon | reverse complement strand
AAAGCAGCATTGAGTTAATTATCAGAGACCAAACTTGCCATGCCATTTTATCAAGGAAGTCTATCTCTCTCGTGAACACTGGCGTGCAGAGGTCTGGTGATGCCCTGGGCCAACTCCCTGATTGTATGCCCCAAAGACTCAAGTATAAAGTCTAGTACTAAGAAATATGAGAAAGGGAGATATTTTGAATATGTAAACAGATGCAACATGAAATAAACGCTTTATTCAATTTAAATATAAATTTTAAAATCACTATCTTCCCCTCTCTGATTGGATGCCCCCCCCATCTGCATCCCACTGCTGTGAAAAGCCAACTAGCCTCCACTAATCTTTGGCAAGACAGATCATGTAGGGCTCCATGGTAATTTACTGCCAATCTATTACTTGTCTAATTTTGCCAGATCATATGTGGTGAAGATTTTTATTCTTACAAGAGTGCTATAAGCACATGGGCCACAGCAATCACTTATCCGACATTCAGAATTCATCTAACAAGTTGGCCATGATAATAAGTTGTTTTCATTATTCAGAACTCAGATTTTGGTATCTCACCTGTCTTGTAGTTGGACTAGCAAGATGCAATGCTGGTACATTAGCATTTGCATACATATAATGATGGTT
>NC_051409.1:21269423-21270381 GCF_015228065.2 Penaeus monodon | reverse complement strand
CCAAAGTCCTGTTGAATAAAGTTTGTGGATGTGGAGTGAGGGACTTAGTTGCCGGTGAGTGGATCTGTACTGTAAAGAATTACAGTGAGTAATGGAGGCCTTATAGGGTTCTGAACACAGCCACATTATCCTGGTGGTCTAGACTAATTGTCTGATTGAACAATACAAGTTCTAACTGCAGTGTTAACACCACAAGACTGCTGTAGTAATAGTTATTGATATGCCCTGAAGGCTCTCCTGAAACCTGAATGTAAATTACCCTACAAGGAGTGTTCAATTGCATGAGTTAATATTTGCAAGATATTAGTTTCCTTATATACTGTTATTAGTTCAGTTTTAATATTTACTCTACAATCATCTTGCCCCATGCCTCTCTCAATTACCCGAGCTAATACATCGCT
This sequence comes from Penaeus monodon, assembly GCF_015228065.2. NCBI lineage: Eukaryota > Metazoa > Arthropoda > Malacostraca > Decapoda > Penaeidae > Penaeus > Penaeus monodon. The sequence continues at coordinate 21,269,980 of NC_051409.1, read as the reverse complement.
GGTGCAGGCTTTCACTGACGAATGCTAATCCTGTAAACCAATTACCACAGGTAGTACTTTAATACCATATTCATTTGTATTGTACCTACTTTTTAATTACATTACCAGTCTGCCAGTACATCTGAGAATTGTCCTGTTTCTATGATAAAAGTCTAGTCTCTACACCGTTTCAAAACTCGAATAAACCATAAATCTCGAAAAAAAAACTTCACATTCCTAGATACAGTATTCACATATCTTACACAAACTATACTGCTGTAATTAACGCCTATCGTCATGTGCAGCCACTGGTGCTTTGGAGAACAGCAGACGGGTTTGATTCTATGTCTTTACAGTCTGCAATGTCTGACGCAGAAGCAGACTTTGTTTTGGAAAACTCACATACATTCGAGTGTGAAATATATACTGCATTAATCATAACTGGTTCTCATACAAAACTTTCCGGCATTAGTAAAAATCATAATAGCTACACTGTAGAAAAACTGACATGTATGAAATTATTTTAAGACATCTGTGAATTTTTTTTGTGTGTGTGAAATGGAATACTACTCTAGTTT
>NC_051409.1:21267326-21267586 GCF_015228065.2 Penaeus monodon | reverse complement strand
TTTATTCTCAATAGTACGGGCCTACTCGTCACATGACCAACGTCCTCGTGGAGCGACTTCCCTTAGAACCTCTTCCCCCGCACTTCTATTATAAAAAAAAAAGGGTTTTGGAATACAACAGACGGGTTTGATTCTCTGTCTTTACAGTCTGGAATGTCTGACGCAGAAGCAAACTTTGTGTTGGAATACTTAGATACATTCGAGTGTGATATATATGCTGCACTAATAATAACTGGTTCTCATACAACATTTCCGGCATT
>NC_051409.1:21266345-21266676 GCF_015228065.2 Penaeus monodon | reverse complement strand
ATCTCCTAATTATAAAAAAAGGAGGTGGTGCTCATCCCTCGGGGTGCCTCATACTATTGGAACAAATTCCGGGCAACTAGAATACCCTCTACCACGCACCGCAAAATGGTAATGTAGGTGTTTTTACCCGAGGATCCGAACGTTGTCTCTCGGTGGCAACGTATACGTAGAATCACACCGTAAGTTAACCGGTAGCCGTGCTGCATGTCTTAAATCCCATAAACTACACATGCACCTGCGTTTGCTGTCTTCACCTCCAGCTCTTATAATTGAATATTTTCTCATATTGTAGTGATTTACTATGCAACATTGGCGCTTGGTGTGGAAGTAA
>NC_051409.1:21265952-21266096 GCF_015228065.2 Penaeus monodon | reverse complement strand
CATTGTTGAATAATTGTTCTGGACAAGAACAAGGATCTTTCATCATTTGGTCACTTTTCCACTATCTTGTACGTTTAGTTTTGGATCTTTCATGTTTTCATCTAATTTCTCTTACCAATCATTACGTAAACGTTATTTGGCAGG
>NC_051409.1:21264282-21264933 GCF_015228065.2 Penaeus monodon | reverse complement strand
AGAAAAACCAAAGATATTCGATCTTACCGCCGTAGAGTACTTTTCCTTGCGACCAAAATACACAGAAGTCGATTTAAAAAAAAAAAAAACTTTCTACTCCAAGGGCTAGGTCTACATGGCTGAGACATGCTCTCTTTTGGGAAAAAAAGAAAACTAGAATAAAAAACAATTTTTAGCTGAAAGGAGTAACTGAACTGAGCGTGTGTGGGGATTCGTAACTGTACAGTTCTCAACTTCTCATTTCTACAGGTGGTAGCGGTGAGTGCAGTTTGTTGAGATGGCACGTAAACAAAACCAATTGATTGTTGAATTCATTGAATTCTATCGATCTGAATCTTGCCTGTGACAAGTTAAAAGTGAAAAAAAAGGTTCCTCACTTAATTCCTTTAATAATTTAATATCAAACATTGATTTCGCCTTTGTAACCAGTTTTTGCACCACTGTTTACGCTTTTTAGTTTTCTTTTTTTTTCTACTTGTTTGTAGTATTAAAAAGAAAAACCGAAAACGGCAAGATCGTACTCCTCGGAATCCATGGTAAAAAATTGAGGGATTGAACTGTGTTTTTGTGTGCTTTTCATTTTAAGTGACCTGTTTAAACTGTGTCAGTTATAACTGTCAGTTAAAACTGCACGTGTGTAGCCGGCCTAAC
>NC_051409.1:21263793-21263998 GCF_015228065.2 Penaeus monodon | reverse complement strand
GGAACAGTGTTGATGCTGGTGTATGGATTATTTATTTAAGTATCAGAGTTGACTGAAAGGAGTTTATTATTTATAATAAAGCAAGATATTTCTACTATCAGTGAGGGGGGTTGAATGAAAGTGAACAAAGTATTGGGAGAGAGGAACATAGAAGTTAAACAGAAAACGGATAATTGGTATGAAAATAAAATAACATCAAAAAGAC
>NC_051409.1:21255418-21255572 GCF_015228065.2 Penaeus monodon | reverse complement strand
CACGACCTGTGGGTGTGTAAGGGTCGATTTTTACACAGCCCTCAGCCGAGCAATTCTTATAATTTAGGTAGCGTTGTAAGAATTGAATAAAATACTAATTGGACAGAAAAATACACATTTATTAAATCAAACAAAATGATAGACCCAATGACAA
>NC_051409.1:21252687-21252914 GCF_015228065.2 Penaeus monodon | reverse complement strand
TAGTCGTGTGGTCCCGGTTGAAATGAGTTTTTGGCAAAGTAGACCTTTGTATATTTAAAATTTTCTTGAGATCAGAAAGAGGAAAATTGGTACTTTAAGTTTCTATGTGGTAGGAAAATTGAAACCTGTGGGTGGTAGTCGTGGGTAGGTATTTAGAGTATAGATAGTCAGTCTCTCTTTGGGCAAAGATGGTACTATAGTGCCAAATTCTTCCTTGTATATGTAGA
>NC_051409.1:21247750-21247829 GCF_015228065.2 Penaeus monodon | reverse complement strand
TAGCAACCTTTCCACTTCAAATCCTTGTGATCGTTTCGGTTTCATCTATGGTCAAGTAAAAATACTTTGTTTTTAGTAT
>NC_051409.1:21246260-21246461 GCF_015228065.2 Penaeus monodon | reverse complement strand
ACGGTCGTATTATTTAAACGCTGGTGCGGACCCCGCAATATTGTCCCCCAGGGAAGGGTGCGAGAAGCACTTACTCACAAACCATATTATTAAACTGTTCGGGCAAGCCCTTTCCCTGGTGTCTTCTGCGGGAACTGTAGGTACGCCTGATACATCCCGCGCGCCGCAATTGATACGCCTAATACTGGCTTAATTACGATT
>NC_051409.1:21245770-21245887 GCF_015228065.2 Penaeus monodon | reverse complement strand
ACTGATTTTATTCTTCATAAAGGTTGGATAATCAAAATTTCACCGCCGGTGGATAATAACAAAATTAAAATCTCCCCAGAACACATCCACACGTACATATAGACAAAAATGTGTATT
>NC_051409.1:21240294-21242938 GCF_015228065.2 Penaeus monodon | reverse complement strand
AAGCCATTTGTTTGGTCGACTTGAAAGACTTAAAGAAGTGTTTAAGGTTGTTTCTAACATTGTTTACGAGATAGGTGGAAATGTGCTCGTGTTTGGTTATCTCTATGTTTTTGGGAAGTATTTTTGATAGGCTCTGAAAGCAATCCAATTTCCTGTTGTGTGTTTGAAGCCACTGCAGGGTTATTGTTTTTCATGGTTGTTGTCTGAGCATATCCTTGAGGAACTAAGGTGTTTTCTGTGAATGTGAGTATGGAAATAAAGGGTCTTTAGTGGGGATCTATATGAAAGTAGTCTAAGCTGTAGTTTGTGATTGCCTCCATGTCAGCTTTAGAAAAGAGCAAAATAGGTCTGTCTCTGTCTTGTCTGATTGTTCTAAGGCCTGAATCTGTTTCAACGAGGACAAAGTCATGATTACTTAGTTTGGGATAACCTTGGTGCTTGTTATGTTTAGAACGTTGTTGGTGAGAAATAGGCCCAGAATGTGTGAAGTGGTGTGAGGGTCACTGGTACTAGCAGGACATATTACGATTTGTGTTCGCATTGGAGTGAGTACTGCATGCGGGACTGAGTATTAATGATGTCACAGAAAGAGTTCTGTAATGGCTTCTGTTTGTGTAAGGGATAATGGGAGCTGCAAGGTCATTGTATGGGGGTCATGGAGGACAAAACATTCCAGTTTATGTGGGTAGGCTGAAGACACCTGTGACCCATATGTTTCTGCCTGTGTTTATGCACGATTGGGATGTTTGAAGGCTTTATAAGTACTCTTTGTTAGTGAAAGGTGGTCTGTTGAAAACTGCGAGGAGTGACTTACGTTTCGAAAGTTGGAGTTAGATCCTCGCAATTTCACAGTCTGTGTCAAGGCAATGAGAACCACCACTACTCTGCCAGTGTCAGTCGAGCAAGTCAGTTTTTGGAATCAGCCGTGACTCAGTGGCTATTATATGTCTTGATGAAGTTGATCTTGAACCTCAAACTAATTGAAACACAAAGGAAAGTTACTTAAAAAGAAAAGCTTTATAACATATCAGATGTCCTAAGAAAAAACTGAATCATTACTAAATGTGAGGGACATGGCTAATTTTTTGGTGTATCTCGCACAAGTGGAGATATGTATTTAACATTACATATTTTTACAGCAAAAATAATTTGTAGTTATACTTACTTTATTTTGGAAATTCCACCTGACTTTTCCTAAACGAGGCATGGAGAATTGGTTGTTATACCTAATGCTGCAATGATTACCTAGTAAATGTGGAGCGTCGCATTCTTCGATTATCGAGAGCTACGTCAAATATATAAAAAAGAAGTAAGAAAATGTAGTTATCGTTTTTGATGGTAATACTGCTGGTCCCTCGCCGAAGGACATAACCCATCAACGAAGAGTAGGTTTGGCATCTGGAACAGCTGTAAAGTTCCAGAAAATATGACAAAAAAAAGCTGTTGTTGGTTCTCATCTACCACGCCAACGAAAATTCGAAAAATAAGCGCCAGAAATGGGTAAGTTGTGAAAATGCAATGCAAGCCGAAATTAAAAGACAACATGAAGGACATGATTTCTGAATAATTTAAATAACTTGCATTTAAGTGCTTGTTGGGGCTGCCTTTTTTTTTCCATTACAGTGGTATGAATGATATGCATTATATAGGATTTGGTGTAGTAGTTTGTTTAATATTAACAAATTCATCCTAAAACTTCTATTGTCAGATGATCAACGAGAATAATATCTTAATGCTTAACCAGTGGGATAATATGCTCAATACTTCGGTTTTATACTCAATAACTTTACGTTAGAATATATGGAAATAAAACAAGCTCTTTCCAAGATGTAAATTATGACAACATAATCAATCAGCCGACTTGTGCAATTCTGAATGTAATGATTTTTTTTTCTCTAGATTTATGTAAGGATCGATTTATTGCATATTGAATTACACCAATAATTTTGCTGACGTCATCAGAATTTGTTGTGTGACAATACTGGGAGACATAGGTTTTGTAAACAATACACACAATGAAGCTTTTGTTGTTTTGACTACTCAAACTGAAATTTATATAAAAGTATTCTGATGTTCTGTTCATTATGACGTCACCGAGACTTATCATCGTGTCACAGATTAAACAAATACATAAGAAAATTACTGTTGTAGTTGAAGTTGAAATTTTTAGCTTAGAATGTATGACTAAATGTTTGATAGGCACTCTTTGGCTCGCCACTGTAATGCAAAGGGAAAAAAAGGGAAAGAGGTAGGGTATGGCAGAAATTGGAGCAGGAAGAAAGGAGGCGGATGAGTGATAGGAGAGTCAATGGAAGGTATGGAGCAGTTGGATATGGAGTTGAGTGTTTGGTTGTTGTGAGCAGGTATGAGGGAACAATAGGTTTGAAGGAAGGCTACCTATGCCATGTGAATGGAATCTATTGAAGAAATAGGAAAGTGTGACAGAAGATGCGAAATACGAAATTAGGGGGGACACAACCATCACAGATCCATGCAATATTATTGTTATTGAAAAACTGCTGCTGATATATTGCCAACTGGGATGCTAGGATCTCTCAGAACAGTTATCACACTATATAGCCCTCTGGCCCCATTTGACAGCTCTAATACAAATCATAGTTGGGTACTAGGGGCTTAACCAGTA
>NC_051409.1:21234869-21235566 GCF_015228065.2 Penaeus monodon | reverse complement strand
AATAAGTAATAAGTTGGGGCTGCAAAGGGCAGGGTTAACATTAGCGTCGGTATCACCACAAAGGAGCAACAGAAATAGGATGGTGTGCCTGGAGTGTATGTTTGGTTGTGGAATATATATAAGTAGAGAGATAGATAGTTATACAAGTATTTTAGTTTTTTTCTGCTTTTCACTGTTTTTCGTATTTTAGGCCTTAAGAGGACCGCCCCATAAGTGGTGCGGGTAGGGTAAAAGTGGGGGAGTGAAGGGGTGTAACTTTTAAAAATACTAATAAAACAAAACTATATTATCGATTTTCTTCAAATTTGGATATTTTCATTTTAGTATTCCACATCTTTTGGTACTAAGTTTGTGGAAATCCCCCAAAGGGAGGTGATAACTCCCTCAAAAACACTTTTTTCCCCCCACATACTCTCTTGCAAATCGCTGTTGGCCCACACTGTTGTTGCGTGCTTTGCAGTGAAAAAAAAAAATCAGAATCGACATCAGTAAAGTGCAAAGAGATTGATGCTAGCTTTTTTTTTTCGTAATTTGCCTTATTTTCCTCACCCCCCCCCCCGGCCTTTATTCGATTATCAAACTTTGGCCAGAAAAAAAAAATGGGATAGAAAAAAAAATCACTTCAATCTCTGCGCATTTTGATAAGATACTAACAAAATTTAAACAGAATATGAACTGTTTGCGAATAGCGTACAGA
>NC_051409.1:21234579-21234834 GCF_015228065.2 Penaeus monodon | reverse complement strand
ACAAAGGAGAAAATAGTGGAGATGTTTCATTTCATTTCCTTCAAGCAGTTTTTATTATCTAATTACCTGACAAACTACAATTATTCCTCTTTTAAATGATGCTTGTTGCATGAAGGTATGGAGATTGGTTCCCAAGTTATAATATAAAAATATATAAAATAAAAAAAAGTAGGAAATTTCGACTTTCTTTTTAACCATGACCCAATCCAGAAACAAGGTTACTATGAGTATCAGTCCATTTATATTAATGTTTTC
>NC_051409.1:21233734-21234024 GCF_015228065.2 Penaeus monodon | reverse complement strand
TAAACTATTTGAGAAAAGCGGTACAGAAGCTCGAAAAAATCAGTTTAAGAGAAAGAAAGACGAAAATTGTGAATATTGCTGTTCATTTTCTGAAGCTTACCTTCCATGAAAATTTATTATCTAATTAACTATAAAACTACTCACATTTTTCTTTCAAATGTCGCATGTTACATGAAGAAGTCTTGACTGGTTCCCGAGTGACAGTATAGATTAAAACGGTACCTCCGTATATGCTATTCTCAGCAACCTGATGCATGCATGAACGCAATCATTGCTTGACTTAGACCACT
>NC_051409.1:21233404-21233584 GCF_015228065.2 Penaeus monodon | reverse complement strand
GAGATAAGAAACGGTTAGAGTATTAAACGGATCTTAGTTACCGACTGACCTTGAATTGTCACTTCATTCGTTTGAAATAACCGTTTCATAAGCGTTCACATTTGAAACATAAACTCACCATTGTTTGCTTCCCATGGAAACTTCTTTTCTTGGTGTAATAAAACAAACCGTTTATAGGCC
>NC_051409.1:21230430-21231619 GCF_015228065.2 Penaeus monodon | reverse complement strand
GGCCTATACAAACAGTTCATGGAGGATTTGACACTTAGGGGGTTTTTTTAGTCTTTATATTTAAATCTTTTATATCTATTTAAATGAAAAACTATATTTTACTACATTGCTTTTTCTCGATTTTTTGGGGCTCCAATGCCATAAGAACGAAAAAATCTTGCAGTTTAAAGTTTTACGGGTGGCAAATAAGGGAAAAAACTCTCGGCCGGGGGGAACATGGGGACTACCTATCTGTTTAAAACTAAGCCCTTTTCGTTTTTTTTTCGAGAAGAGATCACCATGCTCATGCATTATGCCGATCCTAAAGTTTTTAAATGACGCTTATGCAAAGTGAATATATAGCCCCTTTTTAAAATTTATGAAAATGAAAAATTTGTTTGATAATTTCTAGATTTTCTTTTTTTATCATCACAAAACCTTCACATCGGGAGGAATTTGTTAGTAAGACACTTTCATGATCCCTTGCGAATTTCAGTAGGTAATTTATAAGACAATGTTATTTTTTAGCCCCAGAAGGGGATAAATACGCGGGGGTTTATATTCGCGGGGGGAAATTTCTACATTCGTATACGATTTGGAAAAGGGGTATAATCATTTTGGACAAATAACTACCCCACCCAATGGGGCCCCTTAAAATACTTGTTCAGAGTTCGGGCCCTCGAAAATCCCAAGGCCTAAGGTAGAGAACCTCTGTCAAAAAAATTGGATAAAATAATCTTTCAAAGTAATTTCATGAGGGGAAAAACATGAAGTAAGCAAACAATGAAAATTATTAAAAAATTGATTTTCCCAAAAAGAAAAAAATATTTCGATAATTTTTTAAAAGGGAAATTTTATAATTCCAGATTCGAACGCAGCCTGCCGTCGTTTTGGCGGGAGTCAGCTTTTGTTTACCCCTGTAGCTGCAACAATTATTGGCTTTCCCAACGGTTTAATCTTCAGAATGGAGAGTTTCCGAATGCAGAGGTAAATGAAATTTCCCATGCAGATGAGTTTGGGGATGAGCGGAATTGATAGTAAGATTCTTTTAACTGTACAGGTGTAAAATTTTTTAATTTCTTTGGGAAACAGATTTTTGAGTGTCTATCGTGTGCATTTTGTTATAGTTTCAGTTCCGGATTTTTTTACCGAGGCGACGTACCTTCCCGAGGGCTGCCAAAACCAAGCATCATGCGAACCCATATCCAAA
>NC_051409.1:21229972-21230120 GCF_015228065.2 Penaeus monodon | reverse complement strand
TTTGGGTTGTGCAAATGGTGTGCAAAGAGAAAGTCCATGGGACTGGGGGGGGGTCCAGGTGCGGAGCCCCCCCTTTGGGAAATACGGGGATAAAATGGGGTCTAGGGGCAAAACCCCCTGTGCCAGGAAGATTTTGGTTATACGGTAT
>NC_051409.1:21229631-21229865 GCF_015228065.2 Penaeus monodon | reverse complement strand
TTACATTAATATTTACACATTATGTTTAAAATTTTGCAAGGAAAAAAATTTGCAAGATGGGTTTTGTGTAAAACCAAAAAATTATGAGGTTTCTTCTCACTCTTTGTTTCCAAGTATATAGGAAGTCATAGGACCCCCAATATCCACAAAACTTGGACCCAAATTTAAACACTTTTTCCTTTTAATTTCAAGGGATTCCCTTTACTAATGATGTTTACATTATTTAAACCCAAA
>NC_051409.1:21228613-21228709 GCF_015228065.2 Penaeus monodon | reverse complement strand
GCAGGGAAGGGCATAAAAGGGGGCCAGGGACATTGCAGGGTTTTAAAAATGAAAATATAAAGAGAATTGGTTAATAATATAATAAAATTATAATTA
>NC_051409.1:21225121-21225197 GCF_015228065.2 Penaeus monodon | reverse complement strand
TAATCCAATTCTCTTTATATTATTCATATTTTACCCTGCAATGTCCCCGGACCCCTTTTTTGCCCCCTTCCTGCTA
>NC_051409.1:21223919-21224086 GCF_015228065.2 Penaeus monodon | reverse complement strand
GGGTCCAAGATTGTGGATATTGGAGGGGTCACTATGACATTCCTATATACTTGGAAACAAAGAGTGAGAAGAATCCATCAGTAATTTTTTGGTTTCACACAATCACCCAATCTTGCAATTATTATTCCTTGCAATTATAAACAATAATGTGTAAATATGTAATGTAA
>NC_051409.1:21222112-21223263 GCF_015228065.2 Penaeus monodon | reverse complement strand
CGGAACTGGAACTATAACATAAATGCACACGATAGACACTCAACAATCTGATTCAACAAGAAATTAACAAATTTTACACCTGTAGCAGTTAAAAGAATCTTACTATCAAATTCTCGCATCATCTCCAACTCATCTGCATGGCGTATTTCATATTCATCCTCTGCATTCGGAAACTCGTCCATTCTGAAGATTCAACCGTTGGGAAAAGCACAATAATTGTTGCAGCTACAGAGGTAAACAACAGCTGACTCTCCCGCCAAGCGACGGCAGGCTGCGTTCGAATCTGGAATTATGAATTTCCTTATAACAAATTATCGAAATATTTCTTCTTTTGGAACAATACAATTATTAATAATTTACATTGTTTGCTTACTTACATGTTTCCACTCATGAACTTACTTTGAACGATTATTTTATCCATATTTTAGAACAGAGGTTCTCTACCTGTAGGCCTTGGCAGTTTTCGAGGACCCGAACATCTGAACAAGTATTTTAAGGGGACCCCAGTTGGATGGGGTAGTTGATTTGTCCAAAATGACTTATACCCATTTTCACACTCGTATACGAATGTAGAATTGCCCACGCGAATATAAACCTCCGCGTATTTATCCCCTTCTGGCGCTAAAATATAACATTGTCTTATAACATTACCTACTGAAATTCGTCAAGGGATCATGAAAGTGTCTTACAATAACAAATTCCTCCCGATGTGAAGGTTTTGTGATGATAAAAAAAAGAAAATCTAGAAATTATCAAACAATTTTTCATGTTTTCATAATTATAAATGTGGCATATATGATTCGACTTTGACATAAGCGTCATATTAATAACTTTAGGATTCGGCAGTAATGCATGAGCAGTGGTGAGTCTCTATCTCGAAAAATAAACGAACGGGACTTAGTTTAATCAGATAGGTAGGTCAACCGCATGTTCCCCGCGGCCGAGAGTTTTCATTATTTGCGCCACCAGTAAGACTTTACAGACTGCAAAGATTTTACGTTCTTATGGTCATTGGAGCCCAAACAATCGAGAAAACGCAATGTAGTAATAATATAGTTACATTTAAATAGATATAAACGATTGAAGAATATAAAGACTAAAAATCCCACATAAGATGTCAAATACCTCCATGAACTCGTTTGATATAGGCC
>NC_051409.1:21215974-21216154 GCF_015228065.2 Penaeus monodon | reverse complement strand
GGCCTATAAACGGTTTGTTTTATTACACCAAGAAAAGAAGTTTCCATGGGAAGCAAACAATGGTGAGTTTATGTTTCAAATGTGAACGCTTATGAAACGGTTATTTCAAACGAATGAAGTGACAATTCAAGGTCAGTCGGTAACTAAGATCCGTTTAATACTCTAACCGTTTCTTATCTC
>NC_051409.1:21215499-21215824 GCF_015228065.2 Penaeus monodon | reverse complement strand
AGTGGTCTGAGTCAAGCAATGATTGCGTTCATGCATGCATCAGGTTGCTGAGAATAGCATATACGGAGGTACCGTTTTAATCTATACTGTCACTCGGGAACCAGTCAAGACTTCTTCATGTAACATGCGACATTTGAAAGAAAAATGTGAGTAGTTTTATAGTTAATTAGATAATAAATTTTCATGGAAGGTAAGCTTCAGAAAATGAACAGCAATATTCACAATTTTCGTCTTTCTTTCTCTTCAACTGATTTTTTCGAGCTTCTGTACCGCTTTTCTCAAATAGTTTACATTCGATGGAAGATTTGTTAATAACATTAGAAAA
>NC_051409.1:21214649-21214904 GCF_015228065.2 Penaeus monodon | reverse complement strand
GAAAACATTAATATAAATGGACTGATACTCACAGTAACCTTGTTTCTGGATTGGGTCATGGTTAAAAAGAAAGTCGAAATTTCCTACTTTTTTTTATTTTATATATTTTTATATTATAACTTGGGAACCAATCTCCATACCTTCATGCAACAAGCATCATTTAAAAGAGGAATAATTGTAGTTTGTCAGGTAATTAGATAATAAAAACTGCTTGAAGGAAATGAAATGAAACATCTCCACTATTTTCTCCTTTGT
>NC_051409.1:21214483-21214617 GCF_015228065.2 Penaeus monodon | reverse complement strand
TCTGTACGCTATTCGCAAACAGTTCATATTCTGTTTAAATTTTGTTAGTATCTTATCAAAAAGGCGCAGAGATTGAAGTGATTTTTTTTCTATCCCATTTTTTTTTTCTGGCCAAAGTTTGATAATCGAATAAA
>NC_051409.1:21213914-21214460 GCF_015228065.2 Penaeus monodon | reverse complement strand
TGAGGAAAATAAGGCAAATTACGAAAAAAAAAGCTAGCATCAATCTCTTTGCACTTTATTGATGTCGATTCTGATTTTTTTTCACTGCAAAGCATGCAACAACAGTGTGGGCCAACAGCGATATGCAAGAGAGTATGTGGGGGGGAAAAAGTGTTTTTGAGGGAGTTATCACCTCCCTTTGGGGGATTTCCACAAACTTAGTACCAAAAGATGTGGAATACTAAAATGAAAATATCCAAATTTGAAGAAAATCGATAATATAGTTTTGTTTTATTAGTATTTTTAAAAGTTACACCCCTTCACTCCCCCACTTTTACCCTACCCGCACCACTTATGGGGCGGTCCTCTTAAGGCCTAAAATACGAAAAACAGTGAAAAGCAGAAAAAAACTAAAATACTTGTATAACTATCTATCTCTCTACTTATATATATTCCACAACCAAACATATACACTCCAGACACACCATCCTATTTCTGTTGCTCCTTTGTGGTGATACCGACGCTAATGTTAACCCTGCCCTTTGCAGCCCCAACTTATTACTTATT
>NC_051409.1:21206489-21209144 GCF_015228065.2 Penaeus monodon | reverse complement strand
TACTGGTTAAGCCCCTAGTACCCAACTATGATTTGTATTAGAGCTGTCAAATGGGGCCAGAGGGCTATATAGTGTGATAACTGTTCTGAGAGATCCTAGCATCCCAGTTGGCAATATATCAGCAGCAGTTTTTCAATAACAATAATATTGCATGGATCTGTGATGGTTGTGTCCCCCCTAATTTCGTATTTCGCATCTTCTGTCACACTTTCCTATTTCTTCAATAGATTCCATTCACATGGCATAGGTAGCCTTCCTTCAAAACCTATTGTTCCCTCATACCCTGCTCACACGAACCAAACACTCAACTCCATATCCAACTGCTCCATACCTTCCATTGACTCTCCTATCACTCATTCCGCCTCCTTATCTTCCTGCTCCAATTTCTGCCATACCCTACCTCTTTCCCTTTTTTCCCTTTGCATTACAGTGGCGAGCCAAAGAGTGCCTATCAAACATTTAGTCATACATTCTAAGCTAAAAATTTCAACTTCAACTACAACAGTAATTTTCTTATGTATTTGTTTAATCTGTGACACGATGATAAAGTCTCGGTGACGTCATAATGAACAGAACATCAGAATACTTTTATATAAATTTCAGTTTGAGTAGTCAAAACAACAAAAGCTTCATTGTGTGTATTGTTTACAAAACCTATGTCTCCCAGTATTGTCACACAACAAATTCTGATGACGTCAGCAAAAATTATTGGTGTAATTCAATATGCAATAAATCGATCCTTACATAAATCTAGAAAAAAAAAAATCATTACATTCAGAACTTGCACAAGTCGGCTGATTGATTATGTTGTCATAATTTACATCTTGGAAAGAGCTTGTTTTATTTCCATATATTCTAACGTAAAAGTTATTGAGTATAAACCGAATATTGAGCATATTATCCCACTGGTTAAGCATTAAGATATTATTCTCGTTGATCATCTGACAATAGAAGTTTTAGGATGAATTTGTTAATATTAAACAAACTACTACACCAAATCCTATATTAATGCATATCATCATACCACTGTAAATGGAAAAAAATGGCAGCCCAACAAAGCACTTAAATGCAAGTTATTTAAATTATTCAGAAATCATGTCCTTCATGTTGTCTTTAATTTCGGCTTGCATTGCATTTTCACAACTTACCCATTTCTGGCGCTTATTTTTCGAATTTTCGTTGGCGTGGTAGATGAGAACCAACAACAGCTTTTTTTTGTCATATTTTCTTGGAACTTTACAGCTGTTCCAGATGCCAAACCTACTCTTCGTTGATGGGTTATGTCCTTCGGCGAGGGACCAGCAGTATTACCATCAAAAACGATTACTACATTTTCTTACTTCTTTTTTATATATTTGACGTAGCTCTCGATAATCGAAGAATGCGACGCTCCACATTTACTAGGTAATCATTGCAGCATTAGGTATAACAACCAATTCTCCATGCCTCGTTTAGGAAAAGTTCAGGTGGAATTTCCAAAATAAAGTAAGTATAACTACAAATTATTTTTGCTGTAAAAATATGTAATGTTAAATACATATCTCCACTTGTGCGAGATACACCCAAAAAAATTAGCCATGTCCCTCACATTTAGTAATTGATTCAGTTTTTCTTAGGACATCTGATATGTTATAAAGCTTTTATTTTTTAAGTAACTTTCCTTTGTGTTTCAATTAGTTTGAGGTTCAAGATCAACTTCATCAAAGACATATAATAGCCACTGAGTCACGGCTGATTCCAAAAACTGACTTGCTCGACTGACACTGGCAGAGATAGTGGTGTTCTCATTGCCTTGACACAGACTGTGAAATTGCGAGGATCTAACTCCAACTTTCGAAACGTAAGTCACTCCTCGCAGTTTTCAACAGACCACCTTTCACTTACAAAGAGTACTTATAAAGCCTTCAAACATCCCAATCGTGCATAAACACAGGCAGAAACATATGGGTCACAGGTGTCTTCAGCCTACCCACATAAACTGGAATGTTTTGTCCTCCATGACCCCCATACAATGACCTTGCAGCTCCCATTATCCCTTACACAAACAGAAGCCAATTACAGAACTCTTTCTGTGACATCATTAATACTCAGTCCCGCATGCAGTACTCACTCCAATGCGAACACAAATCGTAATATGTCCTGCTAGTACCAGTGACCCTCACACCACTTCACACATTCTGGGCCTATTTCTCACCAACAACGTTCTAAACATAACAAGCACCAAGGTTATCCCAAACTAAGTAATCATGACTTTGTCCTCGTTGAAACAGATTCAGGCCTTAGAACAATCAGACAAGACAGAGACAGACCTATTTTGCTCTTTTCTAAAGCTGACATGGAGGCAATCACAAACTACAGCTTAGACTACTTTCATATAGATCCCCACTAAAGACCCTTTATTTCCATACTCACATTCACAGAAAACACCTTAGTTCCTCAAGGATATGCTCAGACAACAACCATGAAAAACAATAACCCTGCAGTGGCTTCAAACACACAACAGGAAATTGGATTGCTTTCAGAGCCTATCAAAAATACTTCCCAAAAACATAGAGATAACCAAACACGAGCACATTTCCACCTATCTCGTAAACAATGTTAGAAACAACCTTAAACACTTCTTTAAGTCTTTCAAGTCGACCAAACAAATGGCTT
>NC_051409.1:21203475-21203592 GCF_015228065.2 Penaeus monodon | reverse complement strand
AATACACATTTTTGTCTATATGTACGTGTGGATGTGTTCTGGGGAGATTTTAATTTTGTTATTATCCACCGGCGGTGAAATTTTGATTATCCAACCTTTATGAAGAATAAAATCAGT
>NC_051409.1:21202884-21203084 GCF_015228065.2 Penaeus monodon | reverse complement strand
AATCGTAATTAAGCCAGTATTAGGCGTATCAATTGCGGCGCGCGGGATGTATCAGGCGTACCTACAGTTCCCGCAGAAGACACCAGGGAAAGGGCTTGCCCGAACAGTTTAATAATATGGTTTGTGAGTAAGTGGCTTCTCGCACCCTTCCCTGGGGACAATATTGCGGGGTCCGCACCAGCGTTTAAATAATACGACCG
>NC_051409.1:21201513-21201593 GCF_015228065.2 Penaeus monodon | reverse complement strand
ATACTAAAAAACAAAGTATTTTTACTTGGCCATAGATGAAACCGAAACGATCACAAGGATTTGAAGTGGAAAGGTTGCTA
>NC_051409.1:21193744-21193900 GCF_015228065.2 Penaeus monodon | reverse complement strand
TATTGTCATTGGGTCTATCATTTTGTTTGATTTAATAAATGTGTATTTTTCTGTCCATTTAGTATTTTATTCAATTCTTACACGCTACCTAAATTATAAGAATTGCTCGGCTTGAGGGCTGTGTAAAAATCGACCCTTACACACCCACAGGTCGTG
>NC_051409.1:21185297-21185503 GCF_015228065.2 Penaeus monodon | reverse complement strand
GTCTTTATTATGTTATTTTATTTTCATACCAATTATCCGTCTCTATTTAACTTCTATGTTCCTCTCTCCCAATACTTTTGTTCACTTTCATTCAACCCCCCCTCACTGATAGTAGAAATATCTTGCTTTATTATAAATAATAAACTCCTTTCAGTCAACTCTGATACTTAAATAAATAATCCATACACCAGCATCAACACTGTTCC
>NC_051409.1:21184366-21185010 GCF_015228065.2 Penaeus monodon | reverse complement strand
GTTAGGCCGGCTACACACGTGCAGTTTTAACTGACAGTTATAACTGACACAGTTTAAACAGGGTCACTTAAAATGAAATGCACACAAAAACACAGTTCAATCCCTCAATTTTTACCATGGATTCCGAGGAGTACGATCTTGCCGCTCTCGTTGGATTCTTTGTAATGCTACAGACAAATAGAAAAAAAAGAAAACTAAAAAGCGTAAGCAGTGGTGCAAAAACTGGTTACAAAGGCGAAATCAATGTTATTGAATTATTAAAGGAATTAAGTGAGGAACCTTTTTTTTCACTTTTAACTTGCCACAGGCAAGATTCAGATCGATAGAGTTCAATGAATTCAACAATCACTTGGTTTTGTTTACGTGCCATCTCAACAAACTGCACTCACCGCTACCACCTGTAGAAATGAGAAGTTGAGAACTGTACAGTTACGAATCCCCACACACGCTCAGTTCAGTTACTCCTTTCAGCTAAAAATTGTTTTTTATTCTAGTTTTCTTTTTTTCCCAAAAGAGAGCATGTCTCAGCCATGTAGACCTAGCATTGGAGTAGAAAGTTTTTTTTTTTTTAACTCGACTTCTGTGTATTTTGGTCGCAAGGAAAAGTACTCTACGGCGGTAAGATCGAATATCTTTGGTTTTCT
>NC_051409.1:21183168-21183343 GCF_015228065.2 Penaeus monodon | reverse complement strand
CCTGCCAAATAACGTTTACGTAATGATTGGTAAGAGAAATTAGATGAAAACATGAAAGATCCAAAACTAAACGTACAAGATAGTGGAAAAGTGACCAAATGATGAAAGATCCTTGTTCTTGTCCAGAACAATTATTCAACAATGTTTTTATTCTGGATTCGTATGCTGGCATATT
>NC_051409.1:21182599-21182949 GCF_015228065.2 Penaeus monodon | reverse complement strand
TTACTTCCACACCAAGCGCCAATGTTGCATAGTAAATCACTACAATATGAGAAAATATTAAATTTATAAGAGCTGGAGGTGAAGACAGCAAACGCAGGTGCATGTGTAGTTTATTGGGAATTTAAGACATGCAGCACGGCTACCGGTTAACTTACGGTGTGATTCTACGTATACGTTGCCACCGAGAGACAACGTTCGGATCCTCGGGTAAAAACACCTACATTACCATTTTGCGGTGCGTGGTAGAGGGTACTTCTAGTTGCCCGGAATTTGTTCCAATAGTATGAGGGCACCCCGAGGGATGAGCACCACCTCCTTTTTTTATAATTAGGAGATGTGCGGGGGAAGCG
>NC_051409.1:21181672-21181921 GCF_015228065.2 Penaeus monodon | reverse complement strand
AATCCCGGAAATGTGTATGAGAACCAGTTATTATTAGTGCAGCATATATATCACACTCGAATGTATCTAAGTATTCCAACACAAAGTTTGCTTCTGCGTCAGACATTCCAGACTGTAAAGACAGAGAATCAAAACCCGTCTGTTGTATCCAACACCTTTTTTTTTTTAAAAATGAAGTGCGGGGGAAGAGGTTCTAAGGGAAGTCGCTCTACGAGGACGTTGGTCATGTGACGAGTAGGCCCGTACTAT
>NC_051409.1:21180640-21180725 GCF_015228065.2 Penaeus monodon | reverse complement strand
CAGTGCGGGGGAAGCGGTTCCAAGGGAAGTCACTCCACGAGGACGTTGGTCATGTGGCGAGTATGCCCGTACTATTGAGAATAAA
>NC_051409.1:21178893-21179763 GCF_015228065.2 Penaeus monodon | reverse complement strand
TAGAGTAGTATTCCATTTCACACACACAAAAAAAATTCACAGATGTCTTAAAATAATTTCATACATGTCAGTTTTTCTACAGTGTAGCTATTATGATTTTACTAATGCCGGAAAGTTTGTATGAGAACCAGTTATGATTAATGCAGTATATATTTCACACTCGAATGTATGTGAGTTTTCCAAAACAAAGTCTGCTTCTGCGTCAGACATTGCAGACTGTAAAGACAGTAGAATCAAAACCCGTCTGCTGTTCTCCAAAGCACCGTGGCTGCACATGACGATAGGCGTTAATTACAGCAGTATAGTTTGTGTAAGATATGTGAATACTGTATCTAGGAATGTGAAGTTTTTTTTTCGAGATTTATGGTTTATTCGAGTTTTGAAACGGTGTAGAGACTAGACTTTTATCATAGAAACAGGACAATTCTCAGATGACTGGCAGACTGGTAATGTAATTAAAAAGTAGGTACAATACAAATGAATATGGTATTAAAGTACTACCTGTGGTAATTGGTTTACAGGATTAGCATTCGTCAGTGAAAGCCTGCACCAGCGATGGTATTAGCTCGGGTAATTGAGAGAGGCATGGGGCAAGATGATTGTAGAGTAAATATTAAAACTGAACTAATAACAGTATATAAGGAAACTAATATCTTGCAAATATTAACTCATGCAATTGAACACTCCTTGTAGGGTAATTTACATTCAGGTTTCAGGAGAGCCTTCAGGGCATATCAATAACTATTACTACAGCAGTCTTGTGGTGTTAACACTGCAGTTAGAACTTGTATTGTTCAATCAGACAATTAGTCTAGACCACCAGGATAATGTGGCTGTGTTCAGAACCCTATAAGGCCTCCATTACTCACT
>NC_051409.1:21177479-21178082 GCF_015228065.2 Penaeus monodon | reverse complement strand
AAACCATCATTATATGTATGAAAATGTAATGTACCAGCTTGCATTTTGCTAGTCCAACTTAAAAAGACGGGTGAGATCCCCAAAATCTGATTTCGAATAATGAAAACAATTTATTACAGGGCCCAATTGTTAGATGAATTTGAAGCGGTAAGGTTTGCGGGGCCCCAGTGCTTATAGCATCTTGAAAGAAAAAATCTTCACCCTTGTCTGGCAAAATTAGACAAGTAATAGTTTGGCAAAAATTTCCCCATGGAGCCCTAAGATCTGTCTTGCAAAGATTAGTGGGGGCTATTTTGGGCTTTTCCCCAGCAGTGGGAGCAGATGGGGGGGGGACCCAATCAGAGAGGGGAAGTAGTGTTTTTAAAATTTTATTTTTAAATTGAATAAAGCGTTTATTTCATTTTTGCATCTTTTTTACATATTCAAAAATCTCCTTTTCAATTTCTTATACTAGAATTTATACTTGAGTTTTTGGGGATAAAACGGGTTGGGCCCGGGGGCATCACCGACCCTGCACCCCCGTGTTCACGAGGAGATAGACTTCCTTGAAAAAAGGGGCAGGGCCCCAATTTGGGTCTCTGAAAATTAACTAAATGCTGCTTT
>NC_051409.1:21176162-21177130 GCF_015228065.2 Penaeus monodon | reverse complement strand
TTTGGGAATATATTCCCAAAAACATGAAGTAGAAGACATATTGTCATGGGGTAAAAAAAATAGGAAAACTTTAGGCAGTCAAAAAAAGACAGTAATATACTATGATGTATAAAAATAATTAGAATGTGGTAAGGGATTTGGGGAGGGGAAAGGATGAAAATCCCACTTAAAACCCAGAATTAAAAATTCAAAATAGTATATACCATTCACCTTAAACGGGTTAGAAAGACAACTAAATGAATGTAGGGAGGGAATCCCTTACATGCGAGTACATTAAGGAGATGGGTGGGGTTTTGGAGGAAACTGTATACCTAAAAGTGGGCACAAAGCCTGCCCGTTTTTGGGGAACCTAATCCATAGTGGCTTGTGCACAAGATGTAGAAAGTAAGTTAGAAGGTAATTACTACAATATTGTGTTAACAGGTTCACAGACTGAAACTATTTTTTTGGAAAAAAAAAATTTCAAATATCCCCTTTTTGATACCAAAGTCATTAATACTGGCAAGGGAAATTTTGTATAAAGCTCCCTACCCCTTTGGGAAAAAAGGTGAGCTTTCAGTTTTTTTTTCATTGTTAAGACATTAATAAAATGGGGAAACCTAACCATTTGTGGTATATCTTTAGATACATGAAGTTATAATTTTTCTTTTGATTTAAATATAAAAATTTTGGTAGTATTTTTTTCCTCTTTTTTTTCTTTATAGAAGTTTTTTTAGGATTTTGCGGGAACCAGAAAAAAAACTATTTTTTTAGCCCATGAAACCTATTTTGTAAGCTCGTTTTGCCAAAAATATTTTTTGGAGGTTCTAGCCTTTTTTTAAGTTTTTTACGAGAAAATTTTTCCCGAAAACCCCCTCCCTTTATCCATTTTAAAATTTTGTTCAATCTAAAACAATTTTTAGTATATTCAAGGAACCTAGTTTTTTTAAATAATAAAAATTTTTTTTAAAATAAAAAATTTTTTTAAA
>NC_051409.1:21176009-21176120 GCF_015228065.2 Penaeus monodon | reverse complement strand
AAATAAATTTGGAAAAAAAAAAAAAATTTTTTTAAAAAAAAAATTTTAGTAATTTTTAAAAAAATTTTATAATATTTTTTTATTATAAAAAAAATAAATATATAATTAAAA
>NC_051409.1:21175760-21175840 GCF_015228065.2 Penaeus monodon | reverse complement strand
AAAAATTTTCTATTTTTTATGCCCCCCCCCCTTTACACAATCCCTGTGGGCCCCCAAATTTCTATCCCCCCTTTTCGGGG
>NC_051409.1:21175491-21175736 GCF_015228065.2 Penaeus monodon | reverse complement strand
AAATTTTCTTGGAGGCTCTTTGAAAAAAAAGGAGAAGAAGGGCCCAAGCCAGGGAATCCCACCCCAAAATTTTGGGGGTTCACCCCTAACAACCCATTCCCTAAATAATGGTGTAGGCATGGGCTTGCCCCTTTAAAACAACCCCCCACAGTTTACCCAGGCTCCCTTTTGGCTTCAAATCTGAACTTACTATTAACCCCCCATAAAACCTACTTCCCATTTTCTATTTACAGGGGGTACACAAA
>NC_051409.1:21174284-21175399 GCF_015228065.2 Penaeus monodon | reverse complement strand
AAACTCTGTGTGTGGGGTTTTTTTGTAGATGTAGTAGAATGTAGATGTTGTGTGTGTTGGGGTGTGTATTATATATTAAATAATGTGTAATATAATTTATACATGTGTGTGTGTATCCAAGTTTATTTTATAAAATATGTTTTGTGTGGTGTAATATTTTGTAAATTTTACTGAATTTTTTATCGTAAATTTTATTATATATATATATATATTTATATATATAAAAATTATTTTAAATATAAAAATAAAATAAAAAATATATATATATATATATATATAATATATATATATAAAAAAAAATATTTAAAAAATTATATAATTTTAAATAATATATTATATTATATAAAAATTATAATATATTTATATATATAATAATTATATTATATTAAATTTTTTAAAATAATATATTTTATAAAATTTTTTAAAATTTTATATAAAAAAATAATATAAAAAATTAAATTATTAATATATAATAATTATATATTATATACTATATATAAAAAAAAATATAAAATAATTTTAAAATAATATATAAAAAAATATAATTAATATAAAAAAATAATTTTTAAAAATTTTATTTATAAATTTTATATTTGTAAAAAAAAAAAAATAAATAATATTAAAATAAAAATAATATATAATTTTTAATAGTAAATATATATTAATAAGAAAAATAATATATTATATATAAATAATATCTAAATAAAATAATATAAAATATAAATTATTAAAAAAAATATATATAATATATATAAAATATATAAATAATATATTATATAGATAATGTATAATAAAAATATGGGGAAAAAATTAAAATATATAAAAATATATAATAAATAGAATTTTAAAATAAAAAAATATATATAGATAAAATATATATAAAAAATTTTAAAATAATTAATATTTAAAAAATATAAAAATATATAAATATTTTAAAAAAAATATATTTTAAAATATATATAAAAATTTTAATAATTTAATAATAATAATTATATATAAATAAAAATTAAAAATAATATATATATATATATAAAAATATATAAAAATAATAATAAATAAAAATAAAAATATTTTTTTTCTTTATATAAAAGGGGTTTTATATAATTTAAATATTT
>NC_051409.1:21173148-21174184 GCF_015228065.2 Penaeus monodon | reverse complement strand
AAAATTTTAAAAAAAATAATAATAAAAATATAATTATAAAAAATAAAAAATAAAATATATATAAAATTATAAATATAAAAAAAATATTATAAATATAATAATTATTATATAAAAATTTTAAAAAATATAAAAATAATTATAAAAATTTTAATTATAAATTAAATTTTTTAAATTTTAAATTTTAAAATTATATTTTTAATAATATAAAAAAAAATAATAACAATTTACAAAAATATAAATAAAAAGGGAAAAAACAAATTAAATTTTAATTTAAGAATATATTAAAATTTAAAAATTAAATAATTAAAATATATTTAAAAAATAATTATTTTTATAAATTAAAATTTTTATAATTTAATAAAATAAATTTTTAAATTATTAAATTTGAAATAAATATTTTAACAAATTATTAATTAAAAAAATAAATATAATATAATTTTTAAATTTAAAAAAAATTAAAAGATTAAAATTTTTAAAAAATTATTTAAACAAATTTTAAAAAAAAAAAAAACGTAATAAACAATTTTAAAATTTTAAAAAACCCAAATTATAAAAAAAATTTAAATTTTAAAATTTCCTTTTCCCCAAAAACTTAAAAAAAAAAATAATTAATTTTAAAAAAAAATTTTTTAAAAAAATTTCGGGGGTCCCCAAAATTTTGGGACCCGCAAAATTAAATATCAAGGGTTTTAACTATTAACCCTTTTAAGGGAAAATGTTAAAAACAAAACTCAACAAAATTTTTAACGGTTTTCACAAAAACTTTTGTGGAAACCTTTTTTTGTTTGGGTGGGGGGGGTGGGGTTTGGGGGGTTATTTTTGTTTTTGGGAAATTATGAAAAATTTTTATGGGGTTTCCAATAAAAATTAAATTTAAAAATTTTTTAAATTTTAAAAAAATCTTGGGTTGGAATTTTATTAAATTAAAAAAAACATAAAATAACTTTAAAATAAAAAAATTAAATACATTAGACATTATTTTAAAAATATTTTTAAAAAAAATATTTAAAAATAAAATTTTAAAATTTTTCAAAAA
>NC_051409.1:21172963-21173105 GCF_015228065.2 Penaeus monodon | reverse complement strand
AAAAATAAATTAGATTATTTTTAAAATTAAAATTATAAAAGGATTTTAAATTTTTAAAAAAATATATAAAAACTTTAAATTTTTATATGGAATATAAATAATATATAAAAAAATAAAAAAACTTTTATACTGCTTTTTTAAA
>NC_051409.1:21168525-21169732 GCF_015228065.2 Penaeus monodon | reverse complement strand
ATGGAGAAAAACAATCAGTCATATAAAAAACCTGTGAATATTAACTAACTTAGTGTTGATAAATGATGTTTGCATTGATTTGTTCAACAAAATATATTAACACTATTGGCACTGGAAACTGGGAAGGGCATGAAATATAGTCGGGAGATTACATAGTAAACACTAAAAAAGATCTTACGCTAATAACATACTAACAATTACTCATATGTTAATTCTAGAGGGTTCCCTTGTTTACATGATACTATGAGGGAATTACGTTGAGATTCAGGAGAGCAGGTAGTTTCAACTGATGGCCACCTCAACAGTAGCATATCTTCAAGTGATAACTATAGCCTCTGTGGCTTTAGCACTTCAACAAAGGCTAGCAAACCTCCACAAAATATATTTTGGCAAAACAGAGCTTACAATAATAGGCTTCCATGGGCTAAAAGTAGTTTATTTTCTGGTTCCCTGCAGAAATGCCTAAGAAACTTCTATAAAGATAAAGAGAAAAGAATACTACTCAAGATTTTTATATTCAAATCACAAGAAAAATATTATAACATTCATGTATCTAAAGATCATACCACAAATGTGTTAGGTTCCTCATTTTATATTAAGTGTCTTAACAATGAAAAATGAAAACTGAAAGCTTCACCTTTTCCCAAGGTGTCAGGTAGCTTTATACAAGTGTTCCATTCTGCCAGTATTAATGACTTTGGTATCAATAGGGTATATTTGAAGATTTTTTTTTCCAAAAATAGTAGTTTCAGTCTGTGGACACCTGTCTAACAACAATATTAGTAGTAATTAACACTTCTAACTTTACTTGCTACATCTTGTGCACAGAGCCACTACTGGATATGAGGTGTCAAAAACCGGCAGGCTTTGTGCCCACTTATAGAGTATACAGTTTCCTCCAACACCACCACACCATCTCCTTAACTGTACTCTGCATGTAAGGCATTCCCTCCCTGAGCCATTCATTTAGTTGTCTTTCTAACCAGTTTAAGATGTGAATGGTATATACTATGTGTGAATTTGTAATTCTGGTTTAATGTGGTATATTTCATCCTTTCCTCTCCCCAAATCCCTTACCACATATCTAATTGATATGTTATACATCATAGTATATTACTGTCTTTTTATGACTGCCTAAAGTTTCCTATTTTCTTACCCCCATGACAAATATGTCTTCTACTTCCATGTTTTGAGTAATATATTCCCA
>NC_051409.1:21167539-21168162 GCF_015228065.2 Penaeus monodon | reverse complement strand
AAAGCAGCATTGAGTTAATTATCAGAGACCAAACTTGCCATGCCATTTTATCAAGGAAGTCTATCTCTCTCGTGAACACTGGCGTGCAGAGGTCTGGTGATGCCCTGGGCCAACTCCCTGATTGTATGCCCCAAAGACTCAAGTATAAAGTCTAGTACTAAGAAATATGAGAAAGGGAGATATTTTGAATATGTAAACAGATGCAACATGAAATAAACGCTTTATTCAATTTAAATATAAATTTTAAAATCACTATCTTCCCCTCTCTGATTGGATGCCCCCCCCCATCTGCATCCCACTGCTGGTGAAAAGCCAACTAGCCTCCACTAATCTTTGGCAAGACAGATCATGTAGGGCTCCATGGTAATTTACTGCCAATCTATTACTTGTCTAATTTTGCCAGATCATATGTGGTGAAGATTTTTATTCTTACAAGAGTGCTATAAGCACATGGGCCACAGCAATCACTTATCCGACATTCAGAATTCATCTAACAAGTTGGCCATGATAATAAGTTGTTTTCATTATTCAGAACTCAGATTTTGGTATCTCACCTGTCTTGTAGTTGGACTAGCAAGATGCAATGCTGGTACATTAGCATTTGCATACATATAATGATGGTT
>NC_051409.1:21165852-21166727 GCF_015228065.2 Penaeus monodon | reverse complement strand
AGTGAGTAATGGGGCCTTATAGGGTTCTGAACACAGCCACATTATCCTGGTGGTCTAGACTAATTGTCTGATTGAACAATACAAGTTCTAACTGCAGTGTTAACACCACAAGACTGCTGTAGTAATAGTTATTGATATGCCCTGAAGGCTCTCCTGAAACCTGAATGTAAATTACCCTACAAGGAGTGTTCAATTGCATGAGTTAATATTTGCAAGATATTAGTTTCCTTATATACTGTTATTAGTTCAGTTTTAATATTTACTCTACAATCATCTTGCCCCATGCCTCTCTCAATTACCCGAGCTAATACGATCGCTGGTGCAGGCTTTCACTGACGAATGCTAATCCTGTAAACCAATTACCACAGGTAGTACTTTAATACCATATTCATTTGTATTGTACCTACTTTTTAATTACATTACCAGTCTGCCAGTCATCTGAGAATTGTCCTGTTTCTATGATAAAAGTCTAGTCTCTACACCGTTTCAAAACTCGAATAAACCATAAATCTCGAAAAAAAACTTCACATTCCTAGATACAGTATTCACATATCTTACACAAACTATACTGCTGTAATTAACGCCTATCGTCATGTGCAGCCACGGTGCTTTGGAGAACAGCAGACGGGTTTTGACTCTCTTTCTTTACAGTCTGCAATGTCTGACGCAGAAGCAGACTTTGTTTTGGAAAACTCACATACATTCGAGTGTGAAATATATACTGCATTAATCATAACTGGTTCTCATACAAACTTTCCGGCATTAGTAAAATCATCATAGCTACACTGTAGAAAAACTGACATGTATGAAATTATTTTAAGACATCTGTGATTTTTTTTTTTGTGTGTGAAATGGAATACTACTCTAGTTTATCA
>NC_051409.1:21165058-21165127 GCF_015228065.2 Penaeus monodon | reverse complement strand
CGGGCATACTCGCCACATGACCAACGTCCTCGTGGAGTGACTTCCCTTGGAACCGCTTCCCCCGCACTG
>NC_051409.1:21163883-21164137 GCF_015228065.2 Penaeus monodon | reverse complement strand
AATAGTACGGGCCTACTCGTCACATGACCAACGTCCTCGTGGAGCGACTTCCCTTAGAACCTCTTCCCCCGCACTTCTATTATAAAAAAAAAAAAAGGTGTTGGAATACAACAGACGGGTTTTGATTCTCTGTCTTTACAGTCTGGAATGTCTGACGCAGAAGCAAACTTTGTGTTGGAATACTTAGATACATTCGAGTGTGATATATATGCTGCACTAATAATAACTGGTTCTCATACAACATTTCCGGCATT
>NC_051409.1:21163013-21163348 GCF_015228065.2 Penaeus monodon | reverse complement strand
TCTCCTAATTATAAAAAAAAGGAGGTGGTGCTCATCCCTCGGGGTGCCCTCATAGTATTGGAACAAATTCCGGGCAACTAGAAGTACCCTCTACCACGCACCGCAAAATGGTAATGTAGGTGTTTTTACCCAAGGATCCGAACGTTGTCTCTCGGTGGCAACGTATACGTAGAATCACACCGTAAGTTAACCGGTAGCCGTGCTGCATGTCTTAAATTCCCAATAAACTACACATGCACCTGCGTTTGCTGTCTTCACCTCCAGCTCTTATAATTGAATATTTTCTCATATTGTAGTGATTTACTATGCAACATTGGCGCTTGGTGTGGAAGTAA
>NC_051409.1:21162619-21162794 GCF_015228065.2 Penaeus monodon | reverse complement strand
AATATGCCAGCATACGAATCCAGAATAAAAACATTGTTGAATAATTGTTCTGGACAAGAACAAGGATCTTTCATCATTTGGTCACTTTTCCACTATCTTGTACGTTTAGTTTTGGATCTTTCATGTTTTCATCTAATTTCTCTTACCAATCATTACGTAAACGTTATTTGGCAGG
>NC_051409.1:21160950-21161599 GCF_015228065.2 Penaeus monodon | reverse complement strand
AGAAAACCAAAGATATTCGATCTTACCGCCGTAGAGTACTTTTCCTTGCGACCAAAATACACAGAAGTCGAGTTAAAAAAAAAAACTTTCTACTCCAATGCTAGGTCTACATGGCTGAGACATGCTCTCTTTTGGGAAAAAAAAGAAAACTAGAATAAAAAACAATTTTTAGCTGAAAGGAGTAACTGAACTGAGCGTGTGTGGGGATTCGTAACTGTACAGTTCTCAACTTCTCATTTCTACAGGTGGTAGCGGTGAGTGCAGTTTGTTGAGATGGCACGTAAACAAAACCAAGTGATTGTTGAATTCATTGAACTCTATCGATCTGAATCTTGCCTGTGGCAAGTTAAAAGTGAAAAAAAAGGTTCCTCACTTAATTCCTTTAATAATTTAATATCAGAACATTGATTTCGCCTTTGTAACCAGTTTTTGCACCACTGTTTACGCTTTTTAGTTTTCTTTTTTTTTCTACTTGTTTGTAGTATTACAAAGAATATACCGAGAACGGCAAGATCGTACTCCTCGGAATCCATGGTAAAAATTGAGGGATTGAACTGTGTTTTTGTGTGCATTTCATTTTAAGTGACCCTGTTTAAACTGTGTCAGTTATAACTGTCAGTTAAAACTGCACGTGTGTAGCCGGCCTAAC
>NC_051409.1:21160457-21160663 GCF_015228065.2 Penaeus monodon | reverse complement strand
GGAACAGTGTTGATGCTGGTGTATGGATTATTTATTTAAGTATCAGAGTTGACTGAAAGGAGTTTATTATTTATAATAAAGCAAGATATTTCTACTATCAGTGAGGGGGGGTTGAATGAAAGTGAACAAAAGTATTGGGAGAGAGGAACATAGAAGTTAAACAGAGACGGATAATTGGTATGAAAATAAAATAACATCATAAAGAC
>NC_051409.1:21139758-21139991 GCF_015228065.2 Penaeus monodon | reverse complement strand
TTCTCCCGTACCCACTTTTCCTTCTGCCTACATTACCAGAAACTGTATTTAATAACCAGATAATTTTCATTCTTGTTTACCTGTTTGAAGAGAGTTCCTGCGAATGCTCGACCAGACCCTGTCATTCGGGCAGGACATAAACGGATACTGACGGAATTTTCTCTGCCTTGCTTTATATACCTTTGTGTCTATACCTACGACGTTTCACTTCATGATTAAGGATTGATGATACT
>NC_051409.1:21138107-21139325 GCF_015228065.2 Penaeus monodon | reverse complement strand
ACTTTCACCGAATGAATGAAAAGTATTTGGGTGTTTACGGAATTTCGGTGGAAAAAACGATTAACAATTCAAGCTCGGAGATTGAGTTGAGACAGAGTTCATAGTTTTATTTCAAAGACGAGAATATAGAGTGATTGAATTGTCGTGTGCCTTGCCACGCCAAGCTGGCGTCTAGCGAATATGAATTTGCTTTTTAGTGGATATCAGACGTTGAAAAAGAAAAGAAACAAACCTTCCTGTAGCAGTTGGTATGACTACCTTTTGGCACTGTTTTTTTTTCTTTAATATGTTCTGATGCCTATTCTACCCACTCAATGCTAATGTTTTATCAGAATATTTAATATAGTTATAACCTTCAAATAACATGTGAATTTAAACGAGTTAATCATAACGCACTGAATCCAGCTTGGCATTCTGAGCGTTTTTTCCCACATATCCTCAGGATAGCAGAAGAAAAAGTATATTGATTTGAAATATATATGATGTAATATAGGTTTGTTTATCTGGTTGTATCATGTGCCGTTTTTTTCGTTTCTTTTTACTCTTAAAAAATTTAGAGATACTCCAATTATTAATGATTCCATGTGAAAATAAATGCAACTACTACGTTATATCTGACATTATTTTACATTTGGGTTCTTCTTAAGTGTAAAGCCACTCAGGAAAACTATTTCTGGGTAGATTATGGTAGCTGTACAACAAACATTAAATACAAATATTCACCCAAATTTAATGTATATTTAAATACTGAATGTATCAACAATATTTATGAATGCCTACTATTATCTAAGGTAGATATATCCAGAAAAAATAATGTTTTGAAGATCTACACATAGTGCATGTGTGTACTCAATCAGCATGATTACCATAATCTCAAAATACAATGTGGAAAATTGTACATAATTGTTCTGCAAATATTTAAAAACTTTATTCTGTTCTGAATTAACATCTGTCCTTTCTTGAACATTTATAAAGTATTGTTATCAGGACAAAAAAATGGCGTACACGGCAATATACTGCTTACATCTGGCACTAGTACTATAAGTTTATCATTTTCAGATCTATTTGATTAAGATTGGTCACTATATTTTGGAATGTATAATATCAAATAGGCATCATTCCTAAAATGTTATACCGCCTCATATTCAGTTTCGATTATGACTGAGGAAAATATAAGGATATGTAATGGTAACACAACTTAAGACACACACACCTTCC
>NC_051409.1:21136038-21137548 GCF_015228065.2 Penaeus monodon | reverse complement strand
TGAGGGTTTGCGCAACCAGTGGTGTTCTCAGAACAATTACCCGAAAATACGTTTATTAACCCCTAAACGCCAAACCGGCATACCATGGTACAGTTGCGGAAAGGAGTTTCTGTACCCCCTCTGGCAAACTAACCCACTAAATGGTAACGCCGTAGTTGTAGTAATATTAGCAAATAAACAAGCTATTTAGGAATGGATGTCGTTTGGCGTGTATGATTGGTGGAACAGTTTTAAGGTCAAGTACAGTAACTTTTAGTTATAGGTGACATACCGCGTGGTGCCTGGATGGCCTTTTTTCCTGACAATACATGCGTAGTATCTAATATTGAATGTGAATGGAATGTTCATGTTTGTGACAAAGCCTGTGAATAGCTTACGATATTTCGCAAACAGTTTGTTGGACATATTACAATATTTTGTCCAATGCAATTATTATTGCTTGGATTGTGTGATGTTTTCTTTAAAATATAATTGGAATAGGTGTACTGGAAACTTCACCTCAGTCACAAACGCCAAACACCGATGGATCTCAAACTACTCTTTTGTTAAAAAAAGAATAGTAGAAGTCATAGAAGTGTATGTTATTATCTAATGCAAGAACTTCATCTGGACGATAAACATAGGCAAACTCTTTTGCACAACTTGGAAGACACGCGCATGTAAAGAATGATGATGTCATGGAAGAAAAAAATATAGGTAAATTTGAAAAGGATATAAAATGCTATAGTTATTCAAAACTTGTTTATTATTATTTGTGCAGTTGAGTATCCTTTCCTTAGCAGACCACAGACTTTCTTGTCATGCCGTTTATCTGATTTCCATATACATTCCGTCTGCTTCTACTTCTGACCATTCAGAAGATTATGTCTACTCGGAAGCTGAGGGAAATGGAAAAGGTGGAGTTATCGCCGGCTTAACGTTGCAAACGTTAAGACGTCTGCACCTTGATACACCCCAGTGATACAAACGCTGGTCGTCGATATTCGGGGCGTAATTCCTTTATAAAACCTAGAAATCTACCATATTGTAATGTGGCAGTGCATGGGAGAAAAAAGCCTTGCTGTAGGGAACATCGTTATGTTTTTGAAAAATTTCATAAATATTTTTGAAAATTTTATTAGGAAAAGCATTACAATGACTCACGCCAGTGTGTATATTTAGGATGATAAGATTTCAAAAATGCCAAAATTCACCGTCCGTATTGATTCTCAGTCATGGTTTAAATAAACATGTGGGGAGAATTTATTGAATTAAACGAAAATATTTCAGGTTTTTACAATATCTTAAATATACCTTGTAAACATGGCATGTAATGTTCTATTCATTTTACATTATATTTACTTACATTTCTCTGTTTTAACTGTCTGTATGTCTCAATCTGTGTAGCTCGCTGTCTGTCTCTATTTTTCTCTCTGTTTCTGTGTCTTTGTTTGTCTGACTCTTTCTCTGTTGGTGTCCAGGGACGCACGATCTAATTCGGCGATTTACTGGTTGATAGAGGTAGCAAAAT
>NC_051409.1:21133787-21135894 GCF_015228065.2 Penaeus monodon | reverse complement strand
TGGTCCACGTCAGCCCTCCGCAGGCTGGGCATGATTGGCTGGTCCTACTAGTTGGAGTGCATGACCTGAAAGGTGTCAGAACCACTCTCAGACCGCTCGGCGCACCTACCACCGTCGTCCTCGATGGGGCAAAAATATCGCTTAGAATTCCCAGCACTTCAGGGTTGACGGGGCTGGCTTGCCGCGCCATCCTGCAGACAGAGTCGTCTCGCTGTGGCCCTCGTGGAGTCACTGAATGTCTGGCGCAGAACGAGTATTAGCGATATGACGAACGTTCGCAATCAATGGATCCCCATCTCATCAGAAGCGCCCATTTTGCGCATGTGCACTGCTGCCTATGTGACGTCATGGATAAGATATAGCACCTACCATGGTGCTTAAGAGGCCAGTATCCTTGCTTCACACGGGAGACGTCACGTCCCACCACACTCTTCCACCAAATGTTCAGTTTCCTACACCTCAAACAGTAATAGCGAACCCTCATCTCCGGCTACCAAGTCTTTTAAGCGGAGAGTCCTGCAGTGCATGCCTCAGCACCCACAGAGCCCAAGGCAACTTCAGGGGAGGATCTGATTCTGCGTGCACATCCATCACCTGCATTCTCTCTCAGGGAAGAATACACCAAGCTTCTGTCCAAAGATAATCCGTCACTTGATAATAAGCTTCGTTGGCTGACTGAGGTAAACAGAACCTTTAATCTTGATCGCAACAACGCTGAGGTCATGATGTCATCGATAACATCTTGCATCGTTTATATTTTTCAATATCGCACACACATTCCTAACCCTCCAACTTGAGATTTAAGACTCACTAGAAAGGCCCCATACGTTTCCCACATACTTCCTCACACATTATCCAGTATGCACTGGTTCAGTCTTGGCCAAGGAGCTCCCACTCAGTTCCTCGATTCCATCAGAAGGCCACAGTTATCAACTGTTTGGTAATAATATGAAGCCTTCCTCATCTACCACCTGAAAGTGCCACCTTCAGCTTTCTTCCTTGTTTGCCATCAGGTGGGTTTTGCAGGATGAAGGATGAACAGCCATGGTGCTTTCGATGATGGAATATTGGACATATCTCACGATACTGTTCTGCGGCCGAGCGGTGTGCTTGGTGTGTTTTCTGTCTCTGTTTCGTGCACCAGACACCTCGCTATGGAAATATCCCCATCATGTAAGAGTTAACATTTGGCATGGATGTGTGAGACATCAACAAGCTGCCAATGCACCCAACCGCGGTCTTACGACCTCACCATTGCCTGCCCCTGGTCCCCTCCACTCTGTCCCAGATTCTGACTGCATTGCGTGATGCTTTTGCTGCACTAAAAACTCTTGTTGCATCACTTACAGCTCGTTTAGACGCAATCAAAGCTCGCCTCAATGGTTTAGTTAGTAAACTGGCTACATTCGAGATAACACCAAACTCAATTGTCGAGTCATTAGTTGAGCATAATCACAGTCCCCCCTCCAGGGAGCCTCCCCCACAGGATGTGTTGACCATTGATGCCTGCACTATGCCTGCTGTCACTACTCTACCCCTGTCACTACTACTTCATCAGTCGGTCACCGTCGCCACAAGGAAAAAGTTCAGTAACCAAATGAAGCTACATGTCATCTCATGGAACGCCTGCGGTATAACAAACTGGGCGAAACTTACATCACTTAAGGGAGATATAAACAGCACCATCCAGACATAATCTTCACCCAAGAAGCATTCATTGGACTAGCCTTACCCAGAGGGGAACTACCCTCACTCAGTGGCTATGTATCCAACATTCATCATGATCGAAATGGACTCATCATGTATGTTCACACCTCAATCCAATACCGTTTTCTTCGAAATTCCATAGACAGCAACACGACCTCCCATTCAACACGGGACTTCTCGACACCACTGATCGTCTCGCAATAATGCCTGCTACTGGTACAATTACTGCCTCGCTCCCATGCTACGAGAAAATGGTACGCCAAGCTGCATTATCCTCTACTCGCCAAAGTGACAATTCTGAAAAGGCTACAAGTGTCACCATTCGACACCATGAACAATTTTTTTCTTCTACTCCACAAGGACCGACAAAATGGACACATGGTTCGCCGACATAATGGAG
>NC_051409.1:21133545-21133653 GCF_015228065.2 Penaeus monodon | reverse complement strand
TTCACCCTTAATACCACATATTAGATATCAGTAAATATTTGCTAATGGAACATTTAGACAGAGTCGTGATGCAACACCCACGCTTTGGAGGGTGCTAGGTTATATAAG
>NC_051409.1:21133407-21133513 GCF_015228065.2 Penaeus monodon | reverse complement strand
GATTCATAGTGTGTCACAAGTTTTCCGTAACTAGTTACGTTTTGTAATAAGTTGATTAAAACAAAAACCTTGTAAGAACTAAAAAAATAAATCACAAAGTCTGAAA
>NC_051409.1:21127522-21127896 GCF_015228065.2 Penaeus monodon | reverse complement strand
TAAATACTATATCAATAATATATTTATTATTTCCCAAAAATATTTTTATTAAAATAAATTTTAATTATTTAAATAAAATTTATATATTTTAAATATTTTTAAATATTTTATATATATATATAAAATATTTTATATATATATATTATTTATAATATTATATATATATTAAAAATTATATATATATAAAAAATTTATATATATATATATATTTTATATTTTTATATTTTTTTTTTTAAATTTTAATTTTTAAAAATTTTATTTAATATTATTATTTTTTATATATTTTTTATTTTTTTTTAAATAAAATTTTATTTAAAATTTTTAAAAAAATATTTTTAATTATTAATATAAATTTATTATATAAAAATTTTTAA
>NC_051409.1:21126858-21127468 GCF_015228065.2 Penaeus monodon | reverse complement strand
AAATTTTAATAAATATTATATATATAAAATTTTAAATATTTATATATTAAAATTTTTATTTATATATTTAATTATATTATATACAAAAAGATTTTTATATAAAAATTAAAAATTTTTTTTTTTTTTAATATAAAAAAAAATTTTTAATATATTATATATTTATATTATTTTTTTTAAAATTTATATATATTTTAAATTTTAAATATAAAATATATATATAAAAAAATTTTTAAATTATTTTTTATTATATATAATAAAAAATTTTTTTTTTTTAAAAAAAATTTTTTTTATATTTTATATATATATATATATATTATATATTTATTATATTTTTTTAATATATAATAAAAATTTTTAAATATATAAAATTTTATAAAATTTTAATTTTATATTTATATATTTTTTAAAAATTATATAATATATATATATTAAAATTATTTTTATTTTTTAAATATATATTATTATTATATTATTTATATAATATTTTTATATATTATATAATTATAATTATAAAAAATTATAAAAATAATTTATATATTTAAAATATAATAATTTTAAAAATTTAAAAATTTTTTTTAAAATTTAAAAATTTTTTAAAAAATTTATATAT
>NC_051409.1:21110243-21110374 GCF_015228065.2 Penaeus monodon | reverse complement strand
AAAATTTTAATGTATAATGTAGTATTTATATTAAATAAAAGCAAAAACCCACAAAAAAAAAAACACACATCGTCCGAAGGGGGACCTCCATGGGAGGGTTGCGAGGGGCCTGTCTGGTGAACACCCACCAC
>NC_051409.1:21104684-21105245 GCF_015228065.2 Penaeus monodon | reverse complement strand
GGGTGTTGTGGGGGGTTTGGGTTGGGAAATTTAAAAATTAATATATAATATAATTTTAATAATTTTAAAAATTTTTAAAAAAATTTAATTATTTTATATTATGTATAATTTAATCTATTTTAAATATTATTATTTATATAATATTTTAATATATATATTTTTAAAATATATATTTTATAATAATTTTAATATTTAAATTTTTATTTTTTTTTCCTTTAATTTAATTTGTTTTTTTTTTTTTTTCTATTTTTTTTTTTTTTGTTTTTTTTGGTTTTTTTTTTTTTTTGTTTTTTTTTTTTTTATATATAATATATTATTTAATTTTATAATATATTAAAATTTAATTTATTTTAAATAATATTATATTTTTATTTTATTTAAAATTTTTATATATTTTTATTTTAAAACTACAATTTTATAATTATATTTAATTTGTATTTTTTAATTTTTTTTAAAATTTTTTTTTTTTTTTTTTTTTTTTTTTTTTTTTATTTTTTTTTCTCTTTTTCTTTTACCCCCCTTTTTTTTTCTTTTTTATTTATTTTTTTGTTTTTCTATTTG
>NC_051409.1:21094988-21095196 GCF_015228065.2 Penaeus monodon | reverse complement strand
TTAATCTTCCAAGATCCTAACCATGATGACAATCCTGAGGTCATCCTGCGTCAACTTGCGCCTTCTGTTAGTGCTGGCCACAGGTGAGACATATGTCTGTTTGTGTTTATGTGTGTCTGGTGAGTCTATCAGTAAATATATTATCCATCTAATTATCGGGATATCATGTTTCTTCCTATCAGTCTATCGATCTAACTCTCTTTCTTAC
>NC_051409.1:21094450-21094645 GCF_015228065.2 Penaeus monodon | reverse complement strand
CGAGAGAGAGAGAGAGATTGCCATATATATTTTTTCATCTAATATATGAGGGAGCCCCTAGAGGCCTATCAATGGACTCCAAGGCCCCCAGCTGTCTAGCTACCCGTATTATAATGGATACACGACGTACGCCTACACTCAGGCCTCACAATTGTATTTGGAAAAACTGTGCAGCTAGTAAAGACCTGTGCGCAC
>NC_051409.1:21093048-21093303 GCF_015228065.2 Penaeus monodon | reverse complement strand
TAATGGCAGCTGTCTTTCCTCTTTCTCTGGCTCAGTGCACCTCCCGTCGGAAGCAAGTTTATGGTATTTCTTTATCCAACGGCTCGTCCCAGGGGGGGCCGCTCCACCCTCCCTCGAACGGCTTGTTTCCAACCAAAGCTGGAGGGAGCGGCGTAACCATGTTTTTGTCACTCCATTTCCTTCAAATCTTGGCCATCGTATTCCAACGAAGTTGTAGAAGAATTTATTGAATTTTTAAGTATAGTTAACCATTTC
>NC_051409.1:21092625-21092712 GCF_015228065.2 Penaeus monodon | reverse complement strand
GGCTGGTAACCCTGTAAAAATCATACCAGCAGGCAAACCAAGAAAAGAGAGAAGGGGTCGGAGTCATCCCGGAGGAGGTGACTCCGA
>NC_051409.1:21092410-21092503 GCF_015228065.2 Penaeus monodon | reverse complement strand
CTCGTCCCCCACTCTTCCTCCTTGGGGGGCTTGTCTAGTTGTGCTTGTCTGTTTGTGCCGATTGACATCATTTGTGTGCCTCAGTCTCTCGGA
>NC_051409.1:21081009-21081313 GCF_015228065.2 Penaeus monodon | reverse complement strand
GACTTAAAAATTCAAAGAAATTCTTACCAATTTCCTTTTGGAATACGAGTCAAGTTTTCGAAGGAGAGAGAGTGGCAATCAGGCTTAGCGCCGCTCCTCTCATGCTCGGGTGCAGGTAACAAGGGCGGGGGGATGAGGCACTGACGAGCCGTTGGAACGAAATACCATAAACTTGCTTCGGACGGGAGGTGCACTGAGCCAGAGAAAGGGGAAAGACATCCCATTAAAAAGGAAATATGAAAATATTATCAAATAAACAAAATACATGCATAGACCACACACACACATATGTTAATGGTTTGGA
>NC_051409.1:21079847-21080264 GCF_015228065.2 Penaeus monodon | reverse complement strand
TGTGGTGGGGGTGTGCCCACATACACTATTACAAGTGTGTGGTGTGTCTATGCATTATTTTTTGTTTATTTGAAAATTTTTTTCATATTCCTTTTTAAAGGGGCAGCGTCTTTCCTCTTTCTCGGCTCAGTGCCCCTCCCTCGAAGCAAGTTTTGGTATTTCTTTCCCAAAGGCTCGTCGTGCCTATCCCCCCCCCCTTTCCCTGCACCCGAGCATGAGAGGAGCGGCGCTAAGCCTGATTGCCACTCTCTCTCCTTCGAATCTTGGACTCGTATTCCAAACGGAAGTTGGTAAGAGAATTTACATTAGAATTTTTAAGTCAGTGGACCATTTCACTGTATCTATCTTTGCCCATTTATTCTGAACAGTTTTAGATATTATAGATACTAAAATATTGAAATAGTGTAATGTAACATA
>NC_051409.1:21079718-21079785 GCF_015228065.2 Penaeus monodon | reverse complement strand
CACAACACAAATACATACACGTACAGACGATAAATAGCGTGTATTTGACAAATACATCCCACGCACG
>NC_051409.1:21079531-21079611 GCF_015228065.2 Penaeus monodon | reverse complement strand
AAATAGGGGGTTTCGGGCTGGTAACCCTGTAAAAATATACAGCAGAAAACCAAAAAAGAGGAAAAGGGGTCGGGAGTATC
>NC_051409.1:21079290-21079385 GCF_015228065.2 Penaeus monodon | reverse complement strand
CCTCGCCCCCCCCACTTTCCCTCCTTAGGGGGCTTGTTATTTGTGCTTGTCGTTTGTGCCGTTTGACATTTTTGTGGCCAAGTCTCCGGAGTTCC
>NC_051409.1:21058837-21058945 GCF_015228065.2 Penaeus monodon | reverse complement strand
CTCAGTCGCCCGGCAGGAGTGTAGTTAGTCAACGTTGTATTTGTTTGTACCGCGCTTATAGCGTTTTGGAGGGCGAGTCTGTAGTTAGCGGAGGAGGCGCGCTTTGGG
>NC_051409.1:21055749-21055975 GCF_015228065.2 Penaeus monodon | reverse complement strand
TCCCAGTGCGGTGAGTCAATCTTGTGTGTGGCGTGCGGCGTGGTCGATAGCACACGATCAGCCACCGCACAACCTATCTATATAGATCCACATACAAACCCCCCCACCCCTCATCCCATCCCCCCTCGCACACTTAATAACCACCCCCCTATCCTACACACCCCCACACCCCCTACCAACACGATACCCACTATACATAATCAACACACACCACCACCAACTATAT
>NC_051409.1:21044593-21044841 GCF_015228065.2 Penaeus monodon | reverse complement strand
TAGCCCTTCTAAAGGTTGTTTCTTCTTTATCCAATAGACAATGTCTTCTGAAAGATATGTGGTGGAAGACGTCCAGCCAAAATAGTGGAGAGCGATCACATACGGACCCTGATGGAAAATCGTATTATAGGCAGCCATTGCAGTTCCTCCTTGTGGGGGACATTCACTGGATCCTCACACAATATGGCCTGGGTATGCAGAGAAGGGAAGGAGTCACTTCATTACACGCAATAAGAATTGTTTTATAC
>NC_051409.1:21043909-21044333 GCF_015228065.2 Penaeus monodon | reverse complement strand
GTTTCTGGAAACTTTGATATTCGTTAGAGGCAAAGGACTTACTAATCCGTCAGCCGAAATCAATGCTAAGGTAAGTTGCTTCATTACCTTGTTTTATCCACATTTTCAGTATAACGCACTTTCAAAAAACTTATCAAAATATTACAGAATACAATTGGCTCTGGATAATGACTTCTCCTGGTGACTCTGCGTGTTCTCGCTCATCCCCAACTTGGAGGAGAACCACAAACGCTACAGAGGTTCGCTGCACAGCTACCTTGGAAAGTCATTGATCACCAGAGGTGCTGACGCACTTTGAGCATGTCCTATAGAGGGATGAGAGGCGTTTTGGCGTATAGAAAACAGATGACTTTGCCAGCACATACCCTTCAAAAATGTTGGAGAAGTATTTGTCTGACTTTATTTTTTTTTTAAAGCTTTGGGC
>NC_051409.1:21041281-21042451 GCF_015228065.2 Penaeus monodon | reverse complement strand
AGGGGAAAAAGGGGGGTATATAATTTTAAAAGAGGATTTCAAAATTTTTGGGAGAAATATTTAATTTGGAAAATTTGACCCAAATGATTTAGGTCAAAGGTTTTTAAATTTTCCCCCCAAAAAAATTTTAATCTCCAAAAATTTAAATTTTAACTATTATTTTAAAAAAAGAAAACCCCCCATATTCATTTAACCCCCTTTGGAAAAAACCCTAATACCCCATAAATTTTAAAAACTTTTAAAAACCCCAAACATATAAAATTTCGTTATAAAAAATTAATATCCCCTTAAAAAAAAAATAGGGATATCCCACATTAAATTTTGTTATCATTATTTTTTAAAATATTATTTTTTCCCTTCCAAAAAAAAACTATTTAAAAATATTAAAATTTTTTTAATTTAAAAACCCCCCCCAAAAGTTTTAAATAATTTAAACCCCAAATTTTAATTTTTCCCAAACTAATTATTTTTTTGAAAATAAAAACCCCAAAATACCCAAATCAAAAGGGGCAACCGCGGGTAAAGGCTAACCTTTTTCCCCGGTTCCCCACATTTTTTGGAGACTTGCCCATTACCCAGTCCTCAATTTTAAAAATGTTCAAGGCCACAGTTTTCCCCCCCCCCGTTGGGGGAAAGAAGGGGGAATCCCCCAAAAAAGCATTTTAGCCATATGGGAGTTGCATCCCAAAATCTTTACGGTTCCCCCACCCTAGGTTAAAAAGGTTAAAGGGCCATAAACCCCTTTTGGGCGGGGTTGCAAAAAACCCGGGGAAAACTCAGAGGGGTTCACTTTGGGTTAGAACGGATATACCCCGGAAAAAACCACTCTTTTTTCCCAATCCCTGGTGGTTCGGTCCTTTCAAAATTAAAAAATTTCCTTTGCCGGGTAATGAAAAGGGGTTGTAAATCCCCCCCCCTTTTCCCTTAAAAATCCACCCCCCCCACAGGTCAGGGGGTTCCGGGCCCCAAATGGCACGTTTCGGCCCAGAAAGGTTCCCCCCACCTTAATTCACAAAAACCCCTTTGCCTAAACCCCTTATGGAATCCCCCGCAATTTGGGGGGAATTTGCTGTGGGGGGTCCCACGGGGCATTTGAAAATTTTTCCCAAAACTAAGGGGGGCCCCGGAAACTGAAAATACCAAAGGGGGGAACCCCACCAACTAAAATTT
>NC_051409.1:21037054-21037123 GCF_015228065.2 Penaeus monodon | reverse complement strand
GTGGGGCATTTTCGTTCGTATGTTCATGTGTGTGGTGTGTTGGTGTGTGGAAAAAGAAAACACACACAC
>NC_051409.1:21036050-21036135 GCF_015228065.2 Penaeus monodon | reverse complement strand
TTCCCCCTCGGTCATAGTTTCGGATTTAAATTGTAAATCATTTAAACCCAAATCCCCACTGGGAGTGAAATTTCATACCTAGAGT
>NC_051409.1:21035397-21035720 GCF_015228065.2 Penaeus monodon | reverse complement strand
ACACACATATATTACACAGGGGAGGGGTTTTGTGATTTACTACCGTAGGTAATTTGCCCTTTTTAAAAGGGTTTTTTTCTTCTTTACCATATAGAAAAATGTCTTTTGAAAGAATGTGGAGTGAAGACGTTTCCCGCCAAAAAAAGTGGGGAGGATCACATACGGACCCTGATGGAAAAAATTTGCTTATGGCAGCCATTGCAGTTCCTCCTTTGGGGGAAAATTCATGGCTCACACATTATGGTCTGGATGCAAAAGGGAGGAGTCACTTTCATTTACACGCAAATAATGAATTGTTTTTATACTATGCATATTCGCGTGTG
>NC_051409.1:21033931-21035205 GCF_015228065.2 Penaeus monodon | reverse complement strand
GAATGTTTTGCAATACAGTTTCTGAAACTTTTTATATTCTTTAGGCAAAGGACTTCTGTCGCCAGAACATGCTAAGGGAAGTTTTCTTCATTCCTGTTTTTTTCCAATTTCAGTAAGCACTTTCAAAACTTATCCAAAATATTCCCAGAATACCCATTGGCTCTGGATAATGACTTCTCCTGGTGACTCTGCTTGTTCTCGCTTCATCCCCAACTTGGAGGAGAACACAAACGCTACAGAGGTTCGCTGCACCAGCTACCTTGGAAAAGTCATTGATCACCAGGAGGTGCTGAGCACTTTGAGCAGTGTCCTTATAGAGGGAATGAGAGGCGTTTTGGCGTATAGAAAACAGAGGACTTTGCCAGTACATACCCTTCATCAAATGTTGGAGAATTATTTGTCTGAGTGAGTGAAAGGCCTGTTTAAGCTCAAATTCCTCCTCTCCTGAGGGATATGTATGAGAAAGTAAATAGTACCATTATTAAGGCCAATCAAAATCACATTATTACAGTTCATATTAATGGCTAATCCATGATCTTATTATACGCAAGTGATAATCCACAAAGGGCTAAGAAATGAAGAAATAACCATGCCAAGAGGTTTTTATTACAGGTGGGTGAATGTAGCAAGTGTGCTGGACCCTGGAGACGGGTCCTGGGATTTGAAATTATCCGCCACTTGGACTCAGGCTGGTATGAGGATCGTGAGACCCCTGTGGCCTAGCGAGTCCTTTGACCTGCGTGGAAGAATTCTGAGGATCAATGTTCTAAAAGTGTGTAATATATTCAATATTTTCAACTTGAAAGTTTCCACAGAATTATTATATTCCATTTAGTTCCTTTTTCATCCTATAAATGATTCTGGAAGTCATTATAACATATCTTTCATATTGTAGAATCTACAGCTCATATGATTATCTATACGAAACAATAGGAGATGCAAAAAGCAATATCAGATACTTGACTTTCTCTCAGAAGCCAACAGTATTTCTCTTCAACGACGGGGATAGTCTCGCGGAGGCAGAAGGTTACGCTGCCGACCTGGCCAAGCTTCTTCAAGTGACACTCAACTTCAGTGCGGTCCTTGTCCCCAACACTGGCTTCGGAGCATACAATAATGGAACCTGGAATGGAATGGTCGGGGACCTATACAGGGGGGTAAGAAACATGTATTTCCTTCTTCAGGCTCCCAACCATACAGTTGATTAGAACCTTTCATGAACACGATATCTCACACTGTTTTAGGTGTGACTATTCATTTTATTATCGTAAGTA
>NC_051409.1:21032433-21033650 GCF_015228065.2 Penaeus monodon | reverse complement strand
ATTTGGGGTTGGGAGCCTGAGAGGAAATACGTTTCTTACCCCCCTGTATAGTCCCCGCCTTCCTTTCCAGGTTCCTTATTGTATGCTCCGAAGCCAGTTTTGGGGGACAAGGACCGCACTAAAGGTGAGTGTCATTTGAAGAAGCTTGGCCAGGTCGGCAGCGTAACCTTCTGCCTCCGCGAGACTATCCCCGTCGTTAAAGAGAAAAAACTGTTGGCTTCTGAGAGAAAGTCAGGTATCTGATATTGCTTTTGCATCTCCTATGTTTCGTATAGAAAATCATATGAGCTGTAGATTCTACAATATGAAAGATATGGTATAAGGGACTTCCAGAATCATTTATAGGATGAAAAAGGAACTAAATGGAATATAATAATTCTGTGAAAAACTTTCAAGTTGAAAATATTGAATATATTACACACTTTTAGAACATTGATCCTCAGAATTCTTCCACGCAGGTCAAAGGACTCGCTAGGCCACAGGGGTCTCACGATCCTCATACCAGCCTGAGTCCAAGTGGCGGATAATTTCAAATCCCAGGACCCGTCTCCAGGGTCCAGCACACTTGCTACATTCACCCACCTGTAATAAAAACCTCTTGGCATGGTTATTTCTTCATTTCTTAGCCCTTTGTG
Organism: Penaeus monodon; assembly: GCF_015228065.2. Classification (NCBI taxonomy): domain Eukaryota; kingdom Metazoa; phylum Arthropoda; class Malacostraca; order Decapoda; family Penaeidae; genus Penaeus; species Penaeus monodon. The sequence continues at coordinate 21,033,015 of NC_051409.1, read as the reverse complement.
GATTATCACTTGCGTATAATAAGATCATGGATTAGCCATTAATATGAACTGTAATTTAATGTGATTTTGATTGGCCTTAATAATGGTACTATTTACTTTCTCATCATATCCCTCGGGAGAGGGGGAATTTGAGCTTAAACAGGCCTTTCACTCACTCAGACAAATAATTCTCCAACATTTGATGAAGGGTATGTACTGGCAAAGTCCTCTGTTTTCTATACGCCAAAACGCCTCTCATTCCCTCTATAAGGACACTGCTCAAAGTGCTCAGCACCTCCTGGTGATCAATGACTTTTCCAAGGTAGCTGGTGCAGCGAACCTCTGTAGCGTTTGTGTTCTCCTCCAAGTTGGGGATGAAGCGAGAACAAGCAGAGTCACCAGGAGAAGTCATTATCCAGAGCCAATGGGTATTCTGGAATATTTTGGATAAGTTTTGAAAGTGCGTATACTGAAAATGTGGGATAAAACAAAGGTAATGAAGCAACTTACCTTAGCATTGATTCTGGCTGACAGGTAGTAGTCCTTTGCCTAGAACGAATATAAAAAGTTTCAGAAACTGTATATGCATAACATATACGCCAC
>NC_051409.1:21031986-21032266 GCF_015228065.2 Penaeus monodon | reverse complement strand
CACATCACACGCGAATATGCATAGTATAAAAACAATTCATTATTTGCGTGTAAATGAAAGTGACTCCTCCCCTTCTCTGCATACCAGAGCCATGATGTGTGAGATCCAGTGAATGTCCCCCACAAGGAGGAACTGCAATGGCTGCCTATAAGACGAATTTTCCATCAGGGTCCGTATGTGATCGCTCTCCACTATTTTGGCTGGAACGTCTTCACTCCACATATCTTTCAGAAGACATTTGTCTATATGGATAAAGAAGAAAACAACCTTTAAAGGGCTA
>NC_051409.1:21030544-21030702 GCF_015228065.2 Penaeus monodon | reverse complement strand
TGAACATACGAATTTTTAAAACACTCCCGTGGCATTGGTGAAATGTTTAGAAATTTTTGAAGTCACTATAGGTAAGAAATGATTTTTTTTTTTAAAAAAACCCTGGGCTTTGTTGGGGGGGGAAAGGGGGGGGGTTTTTTTTGCTTTCCTCGCGGTTT
>NC_051409.1:21029465-21030191 GCF_015228065.2 Penaeus monodon | reverse complement strand
ACCCAAAAAAAACAAAACATAAATAGAATAAATAACAAACAAAAAACAAAAAACAAAAACAAACACACATACACAAAACATCACAACACACACAACACAACACCAAAACACCCCACCACACAACCACACAAAACCCACATTACAAACACCACAGCACAACGAACACACACACATACACAACCCCAAAACAAACCAACACATCACACACACACCACACAACCAAAAAAAAAAAAGAAGTCAATAACACAAAAAAACAAACAAAAAATAAAAAAAACACAAAAATGAATTTATTATAAAAATTTAAGTAGAAGCAGAAAAAATAAAGAACTCAATAGAACAGAAATTAAAAATACACAAACAAACAAACACCCACACACCCCACCCACACAAACAACACAAACAGGGGGCCTCGGGGGGGCCAACAACACCAAACACACACAACACAAACATAGACACGAAAGGGCACACACCACACACACACACACACACAACACACACCCACACAAACACACCCCATACACAACTAAACCACACCCCACACACACACACACAAACATCACACTCAACTCACACACACCACACACAACACACACCAACCATTTAACAAAACACAGACACCACAAACACAACAACACAACACAAAACAAAACACTCACATAACACAGAAAACCCCACACACACAGCAACAAAACCCCCCTCCTCCACACACAACAAAAACCACCCACC
>NC_051409.1:21029054-21029406 GCF_015228065.2 Penaeus monodon | reverse complement strand
AATACAAAAGAATATCAATGATAAAAAATATAAAAATATAAAAAAAAAACCAAAAATATACACAAAACACTAAATAAAAATAAAAAAAAATAATAAAATATAATAAAAAAAACAAAAAGCCCTCCAATGGAAGCACGGCCCAAAAGACCACACACAACAACAACCACACCCCCCCCCTTTCAAAACCTCCCCTCATTCCAACCACCACAACCCAACCCAACTCCTCCCAAACCAAAAAAAAAAAACCCCCCGGGGGAAGGAAAAACGAAAACACCCCAAAATTTCCAAAAACACTCCCTGCCAGAAACACACACACCCACCAACACGGGGGAACCCCCCTTTACACTTCAAA
>NC_051409.1:21028956-21029024 GCF_015228065.2 Penaeus monodon | reverse complement strand
CAAAACAGTGCTGTCCCAACCCATAAAAAAAATGATTACCAAAATTAACCAAGTAAAAGGAAGGGGAT
>NC_051409.1:21021146-21021490 GCF_015228065.2 Penaeus monodon | reverse complement strand
CACAACTATATAACACAGTGTGGAAAGGGGTTGTTTGTGCATTTACTACCGTAGGTATTAGCCCTTTAAAGGTTGTTTTTTTCTTTATCCATATAGACAAATGTCTTCTGAAAGATATTGGAAAGTGAAGACTTTCCCACCCAAAAATAGTGGAGAGCGATCCTACGGACCCTGAGGGAAAATTCGTCTTATAGGCAAGCCATTGCAGTTCCTCCTTGTGGGGACATTCACTGGATCTCACACATTATGGCTCTGGTATGCAGAGAAGGGGAGGAGTCACTTTCATTTACACGCAAATAATGGGAAATTTTTTTTTACTTTTGCATATTCGCGGGGTGATGTTT
>NC_051409.1:21019663-21020961 GCF_015228065.2 Penaeus monodon | reverse complement strand
CGTGCGTATATGTTATGCATATACAGTTTCTGAAACTTTTTATATTCGTTCTAGGCAAAGGACTACTACCTGTCAGCCAGAATCAATGCTAAGGTAAGTTGCTTCATTACCTTTGTTTTATCCCACATTTTCAGTATACGCACTTTCAAAACTTATCCAAAATATTCCAGAATACCCATTGGTTTCTGGATAATGACTTTCCTCCTGGTGACTCTGCTTGTTCTCGCTTTATCCCCAACTTGGAGGAGAACACAAACGCTACAGAGGTTCGCTGCACCAGCTACCTTGGAAAAGTCATTGATCACCAGGAGGTGCTGAGCACTTTGAGCAGTGTCCTTATAGAGGGAATGAGAGGCGTTTTGGCGTATAGAAAACAGAGGACTTTGCCAGTACATACCCTTCATCAAAGTTGGAGAATTATTTGTCTGAGTGAGTGAAGGCCTGTTTAAAGCTCCAATTCCTCCTCTCCTGAGGGATATGTATGAGAAATTTAAATAGTACCATTATTAAGGCCAATCAAAATCACATTATTACAGTTCATATTAATGGCTAATCCTGATCTTATTTACGCAAGTGATAATCCACAAAGGGCTAAAAAATGAAGAAATACCATGCCAAGAGGTTTTTATTACAGGTGGGTGAATGTAGCAAGGTGCTGGACCCTGGAGACGGGTCCTGGATTGAAATTATCCGCCACTTGGACTCAGGCTGGTATGAGGATCGTGAGACCCTGTGGCCTGCGAGTCCTTTGACCTGCGTGGAAAGAATTCTGGGGATCAATGTTCTAAAAGTGTGTAATATATTCAATATTTTCAACTTGAAAGTTTCCACAGAATTATTATATTCCATTTAGTTCCTTTTTCATCCTATAAATGATTCTGGAAGCCCATTATAACATATCTTTCATATTGTAGAATCTACAGCTCATATGATTATCTATACGAAAACAAAAAGGGAAATGCAAAAGCAATATCAGATACTTGACTTTCTCTCAGAACCCAAACAGAAATTTTCTCTTCACGACGGGATAGTCTCGCGGAGGCAGAAGGTTCGCTGCCGACCTGGCCAAGCTTCTTCAAGTGACACTCAACTTCAGTGCGGTCCTTGTCCCCAACACTGGCTTCGGGGGCATACAATATGGAACCTGGAATGGAATGGCCCGGGGACCTTACAGGGGGTAAGAAATGTATTTCCTTCTTCAGGCTCCCAACCATACAGTTGATTAGAACTTTCATAAACACGATATCTCACACTGTTTTAGGGTGACTATTCATTTTATTATCGTAAGTATGAAATAA
>NC_051409.1:21004571-21004872 GCF_015228065.2 Penaeus monodon | reverse complement strand
TAATATAAAATCAATTTTTGGGAATGTGTCTTTAAATGTTAAAACTTTAGTGCCCAAGGTATGGAATTGTAATGTAACATGAGTGTTTTGCAACTGATGACACCGGTGTAGAAGGTGAGTGTTTCTGTAAAACAATTTGTTTTATGTTAATCAAGTAAGAATTTCATCTCTGATTAATGTTGATAAGCTATTGAGTTTAAATAGCTTAAGTGAGAAGCTTGAGTAGTTTATACCCAAACCAGAAAATGTATAGACTGATGTTGTTAGCCTGTCATTCTCTTTTGTTATGAGGGTGTCTTTG
>NC_051409.1:21003951-21004322 GCF_015228065.2 Penaeus monodon | reverse complement strand
CCACAGTTGCCAACTGGAGTGCTTTTGTGGTTTGTTTTTCATGTAGATGATGTGGATATTTATTTGAATTTAAGAGTTCGCGAACAATGAGGTTGGTCAAACGTCATACCAAGAAACTCTCTCAACTCAAGCCATGAAAACCATATAAAATCTCTAAAATGAAAATGTTCATACATTGATTATCAGTGTCTTATTTGTATGTTGCAAATGAATACAGACAAAAAACTTGTTAATATAAGAAATCGACAAGAGAAAAAAATGCTGAAAAATAGTCCCCATTAACATTTCCAAAATGATTAAAAGGCTAAGAAATTCAAGTTCAATCTGTCAGACAGAAAAAACCCCAAGGATACCCCCTTCTTTTTTTGCCC
>NC_051409.1:20999786-20999989 GCF_015228065.2 Penaeus monodon | reverse complement strand
GTAAATGTATATCAGTATAAGTAAATTGTACGATATGAAAAAATAAAAATTTGTCGATAACGAAAAGGAAATTGAACATTCGTTATCAAAATTCCAAGTTATTTGAAAAAGGAATAATGAACAAAAATGACCAAACTTGAAAAAAAAAAATAGTTGAATGTGGAATTTCACACAAAGGTCAAAGGAGGGGAGAAAATGTCATC
>NC_051409.1:20999623-20999756 GCF_015228065.2 Penaeus monodon | reverse complement strand
GGGTACTAAAAGTTAACATAACCATAATTAAAATAAACGAGTGAAACATTTGTACACAAACGTACTTACCTTTTTTGTGAATATGAAGAACTAATAAAGTGAAACACGTTTGCATAAATATATATACACGGAC
>NC_051409.1:20993519-20993969 GCF_015228065.2 Penaeus monodon | reverse complement strand
GGTACTGTATCTATTCAAACTGACACCATACACTAGTTTGTGTGTATAAAATGATGTAAATATTATTAGCACCTGGATGACACTGATAGGTCTTGGTCCATCCGACGCCACCACCGGACTACATGTCTTAGAGTAAAACTTTCCCTTGATGGACTCTATGATGCCGTAGCTCCTCAGCCACCGCATGCTGAGAAATATGACAATGGTTACCGTTTTATTCGAAGGTACACCCGCACAAAGGAAAATTACCATTGTTGTTTTCTTATTTTTACAGATGAATAATATACTGCATATTTATCATTACAAAATACATACCTTTCATCGAACTGATGCTTAACCGGGCTGTTCTTCGGGTATGCGAATGCATCCAAGTCCATCCTGACGGGGTTGCGCCCGACGGGGAACAAACAAGGCTTACTGCGCTCTTCGAACTGTCCCGACCGCCTACTG
>NC_051409.1:20990556-20990748 GCF_015228065.2 Penaeus monodon | reverse complement strand
TGTTCTGTTTTACAAAGTTCCTATTTAGTTTTGTACTTTGTATTAAGGGATTTCTAAAAATATATTCAAGTTATCCCCCCCACTGCGTTTTCTATGTATATTACTTCACCTCCCATGCAAGTTAAGTAATCAAACAACCAGCACTAATATGAAGATTCGAGGTAATCAGTAGGCGTCGAATACAGGATTAAC
>NC_051409.1:20989700-20990233 GCF_015228065.2 Penaeus monodon | reverse complement strand
AGCCATATCTACCTTCTGCCACCTTTACGCAGGAAGTTCCATTTAGACATCTCTGTCCCGCTGAACGTTTCCATAACCTTCCTCACACGCTCGCCAACCACGCCCGAGGGCTTTCCCTCTGGCGGAATAAATGGGTTTCGTGGCCTCTTCAATCCTTTAATGTGCACATAAGCAATAAGGAAAATTTTTAACGGAGACTTTAGGGCTCACCAGGAAGAAGTTGTAAGGACTGCTTAAAGTCCTAACGGCGGGGGATAGCTTTACTATCCAAGAGGTCTCCGGGAATTGATCGGGACCCACCTGCCGGGCGAAATAAAGGGCAACAAAACTGATATAGCATTTTAGCTGTTCATATCGACATATCTGAATGAAAAGCAGTTCAGGTGTCACAGAAATATGCTATTGAAAGGAGCATAGTTATATACACACAAACATACACATAGATAAACGATAGATAAATCGACTGAGGCAGGCAAGTTGATATACACGCCATACGTGGAAAATGTTTTATGATCATTAGTTTGCAATAGTAC
>NC_051409.1:20989469-20989561 GCF_015228065.2 Penaeus monodon | reverse complement strand
TAGACTAAAATATTGCACTTATTGAATTGTTAGTATTTGTGTAGAAACCTGTTATAATATATATCAGCCGTCTCACTTTTCATATACAAGTA
>NC_051409.1:20987953-20989421 GCF_015228065.2 Penaeus monodon | reverse complement strand
TTCATCACAGTGGGTAAGGACAGTAATACTCTAACTGCACGCATTTTGATTTTTTACGAGTATACAAATGTTTTCAGACTCATATAGGAGAAATTATTTGCCGCTGTTTCCAAGCAATAACCAGTATAGTATATAGGCCTATGCAGTTGAATTTTGATATCAGAGACTGAATGCCATTTTCTAGAATAATATTATGAATCGAAAGTCTTTTATTCGCAAACTCTTCTAGGTGGGTTAACAAGCGTCAAGAGCAAAAGACCAGAAAATGATGCTCAGCTGTTGTCGATTTGAACGTCCCCTGGGGAGTCACATCGTATGGCGGTGGACAAAGCCATTATGATCTTGGTGAGGCTCAAATATTCAACAGGCAAAAATATTATACCACCGAGAATGTTGCGATTTTGTTTTATAAAACTCGTGTTGGGACCACGTGAAAGAAAGCTAGACGGCTTTTTTTTTACACACACATGGTTAAGGATTAATAATATATGCTTAAAACAAATGAAAGGATAATAACTTCTTCAAGGTTCTTGAGAAACCCCCTACTTTTAGTGTCCGCACCAAGTCTATTAAGCCTGCTACGGCTTGTAAGAGTTTCTCTGAAATTACGGTCGACTGTTCTCGTTCTTGGTCGCGTTCTACTGTAACCAGTTTGTACTTGTGGCGCCTTGCCTGAAGGGAATAGCGAGGAAGGCGGTGATGGAGCCGCCTGTAAACAGAGCCAATTATCACGGCCTGGAGCATGACGGTCCCGCTCACTACTCGGCCTCCTGTCCATGAGGGGGCCCCACCTTGCTGCCCGCTCATCGCAGAAATATGCAAATAGAAACTAAAATATGCAAAATAGAAACTAAAATAGAATACTGAAGAGCAAAACTATAACATCACCAAACGAATGCAACAGTTGTAAGGTCTGTTTCCTGAAAGAAAAAAAACCTTGGAAGACAAGCATTTTAGCATGGCACTTGAGTAGGACATTGCGTCATGTTTTCCTTTTGACTCGCCACAGCTTGTCGAGTTCTCAGTAGTGTCCAAACACCAACGCCTGCCCGATCCCCCACGCCCACCAAACACGCCCAGACCTGGATCATTGTGAAAAAAATCTTCATAGAATAGGGACACTACTTTTTGCCTATAGGACTAGAGCTAAATATTTGATCAGATAGTAAACTTTGAACAATGAATGTTTTGTTTTTTTTCCTCTTAACATCAGTCATATAATGACAATGTTAAAACACAGAGAGGCACTGTCTTTTTTTTTATATAGCCTATTCATATGTGTTATTCATAGCTGACTGCATGGAGTAACAAACAGATATCTTTTTCCCCTGTCCCTCTCCCAGTGACTACCTAAATCATTTTGCCAAGTGTAAATGTTACCGCATATATAAAATTTTTTTGTTTTGAATGACTTCATGTGATGGACTATCGAGATACTTAAAAGTAAAAAAAAAGTCTTTTTGTGTGT
>NC_051409.1:20987695-20987936 GCF_015228065.2 Penaeus monodon | reverse complement strand
TGCCCGAAGGTCTGCTGATAAAACTAATCAAATTTAATGGAATAAACCCAGGCACTGACCGCTGGTGTGAAAATTTCCACGAGAAGAAGCGGCTTTATAAAGATAGACGGAGCTTGCGAGATGATGACGACGTTATCAGTGCTGTAGTTTGATCCCGAAGTCGATGACGGAAGTCCGCTGCCAAATGGAGTGAAGTCCATCGGGGACACGTCAGCTTCCTATAGAAACGGCAAAAGACCCA
>NC_051409.1:20978039-20979758 GCF_015228065.2 Penaeus monodon | reverse complement strand
TCTTTTGCCGTTTCTATAGGAAGCTGACGTGTCCCCGATGGACTTCACTCCAATTTGGCAGCGGACTTCCGTCATCGACTTCGGGATCATTTACAGCACTGATAACGTCGTCATCATCTCGCAAGCTCCGTCTATCTTTATAAAGCCGCTTCTTCTCGTGGAAATTTTCACACCAGCGGTCAGTGCCTGGGTTTATTCCATTAACTTTGATTAGTTTTATCAGCAGACCTTCGGTGCATTTTTTTTTCTTTTTTACACAACAAAAAAAGACTTTTTTTTTACTTTTAAGTATCTCGATAGTCCATCACATGAAGTCATTCAAATCAAATAATTTTATATATGCGGTAACATTCACACTTGGCAAAATGATTTAGGTAGTCACTGGGAGAGGGACAGGGAAAAAGATATCTGTTTGTTACTCCATGCAGTCAGCTATGAATAACACATATGAATAGGCTATATAAAAAAGAAGACAGTGCCTCTGCTGTGTTTTAACATTGTCATTATATGACTGATGTTAGAGGAAAGAAACAAAACATTCATTGTTCAATGTTTACTATCTGATCAAATATTTAAGCTCTAGTCCTATAGGCAAAAAGTAGTGTCATATTCTATGAAGATTTTTTTCACAATGATCCAGGTCTGGGCGTGTTTGGTGGGCGTGGGCATCGTGGCAGGCGTTGGTGTTTGGACACTACTGAGAACTCGACAAGCTGTGGCGAGTCAAAAGGAAAAACATGACGCAATGTCCTACTCAAGTGCCATGCTAAAAATGCTTGTCTTCCAAGGTTTGTTTCTTTCAGGAAACAGACCTTACAACTGTTGCATTCGTTTGGTGATGTTATAGTTTTGCTCTTCAGTATTCTATTTTAGTTTCTATTTGCATATTTTAGTTTCTATTTGCATATTTCTGCGATGAGCAGGCAGCAAGGTGTGGCCCTCATGGACAGGAGGCCGAGTAGTGAGCGGGACCGTCATGCTCCAGGCCGTGATAATTGGCTCTGTTTACAGCGGCTCCATCACCGCCTTCCTCGCTATTCCCTTCAGGCAAGGCGCCACAAGTACAAACTGGTTACAGTAGAACGCGACCAAGAACGAGAACAGTCGACCGTAATTTCAGAGAAACTCTTACAAGCCGTAGCAGGCTTAATAGACTTGGTGCGGACACTAAAAGTAGGGGGTTTCTCAAGAACCTTGAAGAAGTTATTATCCTTTCATTTGTTTTAAGCATATATTATTAATCCTTAACCATGTGTGTGTAAAAAAAAAGCCGTCTAGCTTTCTTTCACGTGGTCCCAACACGAGTTTTATAAAACAAAATCGCAACATTCTCGGTGGTATAATATTTTTGCCTGTTGAATATTTGAGCCTCACCAAGATCATAATGGCTTTGTCCACCGCCATACGATGTGACTCCCCAGGGGACGTTCAAATCGACAACAGCTGAGCATCATTTTCTGGTCTTTTGCTCTTGACGCTTGTTAACCCACCTAGAAGAGTTTGCGAATAAAAGACTTTCGATTCATAATATTATTCTAGAAAATGGCATTCAGTCTCTGATATCAAAATTCAACTGCATAGGCCTATATACTATACTGGTTATTGCTTGGAAACAGCGGCAAATAATTTCTCCTATATGAGTCTGAAAACATTTGTATACTCATAAAAAATCAAAATGCGTGCAGTTAGAGTATTACTGTCCTTACCCACTGTGGTGAA
>NC_051409.1:20977899-20977991 GCF_015228065.2 Penaeus monodon | reverse complement strand
TACTTGTATATGAAAAGTGAGACGGCTGATATATATTATAACAGGTTTCTACACAAATACTAACAATTCAATAAGTGCAATATTTTAGTCTA
>NC_051409.1:20977311-20977776 GCF_015228065.2 Penaeus monodon | reverse complement strand
CTATTGCAAACTAATGATAATAAAACATTTTCCACGTATGGCGTGTATATCAACTTGCCTGCCTCAGTCGATTTATCTATCGTTATATCTATATGTGTATGTTTGTGTGTATATAACTATGCTCCTTTCAATAGCATACTTCTGTGACACCTGAACTGCTTTTCATTCAGATATGTCGATATGAACAGCTAAAATGCTATATCAGTTTTGTTGCCCTTTATTTCGCCCGGCAGGTCGGTCCCGATCAATTCCCTGGAGGACCTCTTGGATAGTAAAGCTATACCCGCCGTTAGGACTTTAAGCAGTCCTTACAACTTCTTCCTGGTGAGTCTAAAGTCTCCGTTATAATTTCCTTATTGCTTATGTGCACATTAAAGGATTGAAGAGGCCACGAAACCCATTTATTCCCGCCAGACGGAAGACTCGGGCGTGGTTGGCGAGCGTGTGAGGAAGGTTATGGAAACG
>NC_051409.1:20976739-20976924 GCF_015228065.2 Penaeus monodon | reverse complement strand
ATGTTAATCCTGTATTCGACGCCTACTGATTTACCTCGAATCTTCATATTAGTGCTGGTTGTTTGATTACTTAACTTGCATGGGAGAGTGAAGTAATATACATAGAAAACGCAGTGCGGGGGATAACTTGAATATATTGTTAGAAATACCTTAATACAAAGTACAAAACTAAATAGGAACTTCGT
>NC_051409.1:20973620-20974059 GCF_015228065.2 Penaeus monodon | reverse complement strand
GCGGTCGGGACAGTTCGAAGAGCGCAGTAAGCCTTGTTTGTTCCACGTCGGGCGCAACCCCGTCAGGATGGACTTGGATGCATTCGCATACCCGAAGAACAGCCCGGTTAAGCATCAGTTCGATGAAAGGTATGTATTTTGTAATGATAAATATGCAGTATATTATTCATCTGTAAAAATAAGAAAACAACAATGGTAATTTTCCTTTGTGCGGGTGTACCTTCGAATAAAAACGGTAACCATTGTCATATTTCTCAGCATGCGGTGGCTGAGGAGCTACGGCATCATAGAGTCCATCAAGGGAAAGTTTTACTCTAAGACATGTAGTCCGGTGGTGGCGTCGGATGGACCAAGACCTATCAGTGTCATCCAGGTGCTAATAATATTTACATCATTTTATACACACAAACTAGTGTATGTGTCAGTTTGAATAGATACA
>NC_051409.1:20972134-20972847 GCF_015228065.2 Penaeus monodon | reverse complement strand
AAAGAGAGAGATTATATGTGTATATACTCTATCTGTCCTATATGAACCTGAAATGAACTTCCTCCCTATAGGCCCAAGGAGCTTTCTACGTGTTGGGCGTCGGTCTGGCACTGGCAGTTGTTTCCTTCCTCGCAGAACTGGCTGTGACTTGCATCCAATGAGTCTGCCTACAACACCGGAAATTATTTGACCAACGTCACGATCTTAGCAAGATTTATTATGGAATTAAAGAAGACTCACAACAGAAATTTACTTCTACCTGCACCGCACTATGGCGAAAACACAATTAAGTAACAACTTTCAAATTATACAAATGTTTATTGCACATATAGTATTGTATTCAAATGACTCGTTCTATACGGCCATAATAATGTTTGTAGTTTCTCATTGTGATCAGTCCCTACATGTAGGACTTTTTTTTACGGTAGGTTCATGTTTGTGTCTAATCGTACATTTTTTGTCAGAAAATGATCATCAAGCTGATCTTTTGTTGTAATGCCAAAAATAAATTATGTAACAGCAAGCCTTTTTCATATACCAGATATCACTGCATTAAAAGTATATAAATAACATGGATATGTGAAGCTACGCCTTTAGATTATATAACATAAATCGGACATTCACAACTATGAGACAGCGATGTTTCTGGTTGTCTACCCTATGTTCCCTCCGGGACAAGGGCCATACCACACACTGATTTTCCTAGGTGATCC
>NC_051409.1:20966914-20967073 GCF_015228065.2 Penaeus monodon | reverse complement strand
TAAGAGTGTATTCCACAGTGCATCATGGTACACTGAATCGAAAGCCTTGGAATAGTCCACAAACAGGAACCAGATTTTAGTTCCGGCCACTCTCCTGTTCTCCAGATCTCGTTAATGATGCTCTTCATGGCTTTGATGACTTTTTCCCTTCCTGCTTTC
>NC_051409.1:20962146-20962359 GCF_015228065.2 Penaeus monodon | reverse complement strand
CAGTTTGCCCTTTTAGCTTGTGTGATGTGTGTGCATGTGTTGATTATTTTTTTTCATCTCGTCCTCATTATACTTTTTTTTCTTAAGTTACCCCCGTTTTCCCAGTTTTACGTTTTCTTCAGCATTTCGTATGTTACTGCTGTTGACTCTTTTATCCCTGTACTTTTATTGCTTTATCACTTCGTAATCTTTTGGTTATCATTTTATCTTCTA
>NC_051409.1:20961674-20962046 GCF_015228065.2 Penaeus monodon | reverse complement strand
ACATTTTTCCTTTACCAGATCCCATCTTCCCCCTGGAATGCTGAAAGAGTACAAGAGTCGTTACCCATGGTTCACTGAGGAACATTACATAAAGCCTCGAACTCGTCTTGCAAATCATCAGCGACGCTTGAGGCACAAATCCCTCATTCCCAAAGTGGTTCGACTTGCTGATCCATTTGAAGCTCCGAAACCAATAACTTTTGTGCCTGCCTTGGATAGATCACCCAAACGCATCATAAGAAGTCGTAAATGTCATTGTGGGTTAAGTAGTAACAAAAAAATATGTTGCCATGAGAGAGTCTTAAAATTCTTCAGGAAGCGAGAGATATCTTATCTGAGTAGTAGTGATGATGAAGTGTTTCCTCATATCTC
>NC_051409.1:20961384-20961645 GCF_015228065.2 Penaeus monodon | reverse complement strand
GGAATACTTGACATAGAGAAGATACTTGTCATTTTACTCACTGTTTTTATAGATTTGTTATATGCTGCAGTTAAGAATTGCTTTTATTTTATGAGGAAATAAAGCATATCTAGGAAATGGAATTTTTAAACAGTAGAGCACATCAATAATTCAGAAGAATATTTTTTCCAATACCAAAAATAGAATTAAAGAAAGACCTTTAAAAAAATCTAGTAATCCAAAATGTTTGTTGCTCACCATAATGAAATGAATTAATTGATC
>NC_051409.1:20960937-20961022 GCF_015228065.2 Penaeus monodon | reverse complement strand
CTGAAATCATTATCATTAATTTTCTTATGGTATTAATAGTAACACTAGTATTATATTATTATGATTGTGGTGAAGATCATATCAA
>NC_051409.1:20959914-20960783 GCF_015228065.2 Penaeus monodon | reverse complement strand
GTCATACTGCTTACGCTATGGTGCCGACATAATCACCCAGCAACGGGGCCCGAGCCACTACAAATACAGCACAGGAGGGAGGGCTTTCATATGGGGAAACCACCCAGCGACAGTGTGTTAATATTATAATGATACAATACACAAATAATATTTAGCTATGTTTTCCCTTTTTTATTCAGAAGTATTCAGTGATAAATTTGTTGAATTCAGTTACAGTAAAGCCTTGCATTTGGCAAGTAATTGGTACTGAAAAAAACTGACTAAATGTGACTAATTGAACAAATGGAAGACATATAATTGGTCCCGTAGCAGTAGAGTTTTCTATACAGTTTGCTTGTGTGGCACTTAAACCTCATTTTTTTCTGCATTTCTATCTCAGATACCATGATATCCATGAAAGGAGGCAATTGAAAAGTTTCTTCTAATCTTCATCTTTTTTTAAAGGATAATGAGAGGGATATTATCTGTGATCATTTGTCTCCAAGTGTGTCTTGGATGCTGTTACTCACCTCACACAGAGCTATCTCTTCTTTCCAATGCAGTATTCCTGCTTCTTACATTTGGGTACGTACCTCTGACACCATGTCAGGAATTTACACACAACCAAACATATAGAGTAAATATTTGAATCACTGCTTATCAGTGCATGTAGGACATGGTGATTACATTTCAGTACTCAACATTTTGTCATGTTACCTATTTGTCAGAAAGAAAATGAGAATATTAAATTTAATTATAGCATATTACTTTTATCACCTGTGAAATTTGATCAACAAGTGTGATGAAGGGTATCAATTGGTTCACTTCACAAAAGTGAATATGTCAAATGTGTGGCTTTATTTCCACATTATTAGTGTTTTTTCAATTGC
>NC_051409.1:20958828-20959697 GCF_015228065.2 Penaeus monodon | reverse complement strand
GCAATTGAAAAAACACTAATAATGTGGAAATAAAGCCACACATTTGACATATTCACTTTTGTGAAGTGAACCAATTGATACCCTTCATCACACTTGTTGATCAAATTTCACAGGTGATAAAAGTAATATGCTATAATTAAATTTAATATTCTCATTTTCTTTCTGACAAATAGGTAACATGACAAAATGTTGAGTACTGAAATGTAATCACCATGTCCTACATGCACTGATAAGCAGTGATTCAAATATTTACTCTATATGTTTGGTTGTGTGTAAATTCCTGACATGGTGTCAGAGGTACGTACCCAAATGTAAGAAGCAGGAATACTGCATTGGAAAGAAGAGATAGCTCTGTGTGAGGTGAGTAACAGCATCCAAGACACACTTGGAGACAAATGATCACAGATAATATCCCTCTCATTATCCTTTAAAAAAAGATGAAGATTAGAAGAAACTTTTCAATTGCCTCCTTTCATGGATATCATGGTATCTGAGATAGAAATGCAGAAAAAAATGAGGTTTAAGTGCCACACAAGCAAACTGTATAGAAACTCTACTGCCTACGGGACCAATTATATGTCTTCCATTTGTTCAATTAGTCACATTTAGTCAGTTTTTTTCAGTACCAATTACTTGCCAAATGCAAGGCTTTACTGTAACTGAATTCAACAAATTTATCACTGAATACTTCTGAATAAAAAAGGGAAAACAGAGCTAAATATTATTTGTGTATTGTATCATTATAATATTAACACACTGTCGCTGGGTGGTTTCCCCATATGAAAGCCCTCCCTCCTGTGCTGTATTTGTAGTGGCTCGGGCCCCGTTGCTGGGTGATTATGTCGGCACCATAGCGTAAGCAGTATGAC
>NC_051409.1:20957990-20958251 GCF_015228065.2 Penaeus monodon | reverse complement strand
GATCAATTAATTCATTTCATTATGGTGAGCAACAAACATTTTGGATTACTAGATTTTTTTAAAGGTCTTTCTTTAATTCTATTTTTGGTATTGGAAAAAATATTCTTCTGAATTATTGATGTGCTCTACTGTTTAAAAATTCCATTTCCTAGATATGCTTTATTTCCTCATAAAATAAAAGCAATTCTTAACTGCAGCATATAACAAATCTATAAAAACAGTGAGTAAAATGACAAGTATCTTCCCTATGTCAAGTATTCC
>NC_051409.1:20957325-20957961 GCF_015228065.2 Penaeus monodon | reverse complement strand
GAGATATGAGGAAACACTTCATCATCACTACTACTCAGATAAGATATCTCTCGCTTCCTGAAGAATTTTAAGACTCTCTCATGGCAACATATTTTTTTGTTACTACTTAACCCACAATGACATTTACGACTTCTTATGATGCGTTTGGGTGATCTATCCAAGGCAGGCACAAAAGTTATTGGTTTCGGAGCTTCAAATGGATCAGCAAGTCGAACCACTTTGGGAATGAGGGATTTGTGCCTCAAGCGTCGTTGATGATTTGCAAGACGAGTTCGAGGCTTTATGTAATGTTCCTCAGTGAACCATGGGTAACGACTCTTGTACTCTTTCAGCATTCCAGGGGGAAGATGGGATCTGGTAAAGGAAAAATGTCCAGTATAATAGGTATATTTGTTTTCATATCTGAATATACATTCATTGCACTTAGCAAACTATTCTTGTGATGAAAATCCCTATTTTAGGAAATCACATTTCGTAACAGTTAATGCCTATAAAGTATAATAAAATAGGACACTATTCTTTGTAATTCTTCAAACTTTTATTGCACTCACCTGATTATGTGGGCATGTTTTCTATGTTTACATTCTATTTTGACATGTATAGCTATGAACTATGCATAGCTTTCCTCTTTCATCC
>NC_051409.1:20956298-20957146 GCF_015228065.2 Penaeus monodon | reverse complement strand
GGTGGGTGACAAATCCCCCCCAGCAAGGGGCCCGACCCACTACAAATACGGGCACGGGGAGGGGGGGCTTTCATATGGGGAAACCACCCAGCGCCCAGGGGTTTTAAATATTATAATGAAAACAATACACAAAAAAAAATATTTACCCATGTTTCCCTTTTTTATTCAGAAGTTTTAGTGAAAAAATTTTTAAATTCAGTTACATTTAAACCCTTTGTTTTTGGCAAGTAATTGGTACGAAAAAAATTTACTAAATGTGACTAATTGAAAAAAGGGAAAAGGCTTTATAATTGGTCCCTTTGGGGGGCATTTAGAGTTTCTATACAGTTTGTTTTGGGTGGCATTTAAAAACCTAATTTTTTTTGTTTTCATCTCAGATCCCATGATACCAAATTGAAAGGAGGCCAATTAAAAAGGGTTTCTTCTAATCTTCATTTTTTTTAAAGGATAATGAGGGGGAAATTATCTGGATCTTTTGTCCCCAAAGGTTTTTGGGATGCGTTACCCCACCTCCACCCCAGAGCTATCTTTTTCTTTCCAATGCAGTATTCCTGCTTCTTCCCTTTTGGGGAACGTCCCTTCTGACCCATGCGGGAAATTTCCCAAACAACCAAACATATAGGAAAATATTTGAACCCAGGCTTATCAGTGCATTTGGGGGACTTTGGGGGATTACATTTCAGTACTAACATTTTGTCATGAAACCTATTGTCAGAAAAAAAATGAGAATTTTAAAATTTTAATTATAGAAATTTACTTTTATCCCCTGTGAAATTTGATAAAACCAAGTGTGATAAAGGGTACCCTTGGTTCACTTCAAAAAGTGAAAAATGTCAAATGTGGGGCCC
>NC_051409.1:20955543-20956031 GCF_015228065.2 Penaeus monodon | reverse complement strand
AAAGGGTTATTAATTTTGTATCTACTTTTCTGATATTCATTTTTGATGGGAAAACAATGAACTGGAGTTCTGAAACCTGTAAAGTACTAGTCAATAAATATTCGCCAAAGAAAAGTCACTGGGAGGAACATTTTCTGTAGAATCTGGATTTCTGATTTTTTTCCTTTTCTTTTTTTCTAAACTCAAGAGACTGATTTTTTTTTTTTTACAGAGTTATTTATATTTCATTATTGGATTTTTTCTAACCCTAAATTCACTGAAGATTCTGGAGAGCCATCAGACCTATGCTAAAGCTTTGCCTCTGGACCCATCTGGGGACCCACATCTTACTTTCCCTGAATTTCAGTGTAATCCACACATGGAAAACATACAATTATAGCCAAGATAGGGACCAGTATGGAAGAAGGCAGCACAATGGATTAAGATCAAACATAACCTCTTTTATTTATTTTCAGGAAACATGGTTTTACAATATTTAGGAAAAATAT
>NC_051409.1:20955147-20955499 GCF_015228065.2 Penaeus monodon | reverse complement strand
TTGGTTTGCCCTTTTTTTTAAAAAAAAATATTTAAATAAATATTGATAAGCCTCATTTTAGTAACGTTTGAAGTTATATTCAGTTTTTGAATTATTAAAATTAGTAAATCTAGATACAAACTTAGTAACTCAGTGAAGAAGTGGCCTGATCACAATGACCATCATATGGGATATTTGTAAAAAAGGGTTTAAACCCCTTTTCTTTGTATTTCCCAAAGGGAAATTTCCCCTTTTCAACAACTTTTCAGAGATGTTTTTAAAAAAAAGTTCAAGAAAACATTAATTCATGTTGCATTTATGAACAAACAGGGAAATTTTTTAAAAAATTTAAAAATTTTTTGTTGTCTTTTTT
>NC_051409.1:20953978-20955121 GCF_015228065.2 Penaeus monodon | reverse complement strand
TGTATTTATCTCACTGTATATACTATTATTTGTGATTTACTGGATAATCTTTATGGTATAACAAGATGAAAATGTATGCCCTGCTTTTTATAAAAGGGACGGGCCCTTTGGAAAATTTAGCATCAGGAACATTAAAATGTTGAATTTGTCATTTATGATCCCTGATTCTTCTTTAGTTAATATCTTTTATCTGTTGATCTCAGGATATACAGGTTGTTGGTGCTATTATTCGTGTAAGCTATGACAGAAAAATTCTGGGGAACTCCTGTGTTATGTGAGAAAATGGACTCCCAATAAAAGGAAGTGTGAAGAGGGCATAAAAATCGGAAATTTGAAGAATCTTGAAAAAAAGGGTTTGTAAGACAGAATTTAAAGTCTAAGGTGAAAAAATTTTGGCAGCTTAAGATGGTTGGATCAGTGGAATAGGAAATGTTGGTGGTGTTTCTTGCACAGTTATTTGTTTTAACCAAAACCCCATTTGTAAGGTTTATTTTTTTAATATAACAATAGTTTTTGCAGAAAAAAAAATATAAAAAAAAATACAATGGCCCATTTTGACACATAAATTTTATGGTATTTTGTGTCATATCAAAGCACAATATTTACAAACTAAGTGACAAACTTATGTTGAAAATAAGTGAATATTTTGTCTGTGGTGAAAAGTTGGCTATGGTTCTTTACATCTGTTACCATTTTCAGGGGGTTAAATTTAAAAGTAGGGGAATTATGAAAGATTTCAAATTTTTTCCCCTTTTTATTTGGGCCCAAGCATTTTACAGTATTGATTTTATGAGGGAAAACAGCCCAACCGAGGAAAAAGCCTGTTTTAAAATTTATGCCACCCATATGCACAACTATAGTTATCCTTTAGAATTAAAATGTTGCAATAATTTTTTGTATGTGTTTCATTTTAAAATAATATAACTACTTTTACAAATTTGTACATTATATTTTACCCTTAAATTATCTTTTTTTGGGGAAAGGGCCCCCTTAGCATAAATTTGGGGGGGCCCCTAAGCAAGGAGAATTTTTTTAAAGTCATGGGATTTGGAATTTTCAAAAACAAATGTTTTTATGCAGGGACGGTTGAAAAATTTTTAAATTTACATTAATTATCTATCAGAAATTCTCTTTTCGGGGCCT
>NC_051409.1:20951677-20952267 GCF_015228065.2 Penaeus monodon | reverse complement strand
TTATGTGAATATCAACACCCCCAAACCCTTTCTCATTGTTTTCAGGACTTGCCAAATTAATTTTAATTGGTTTTTTGGTAACTGAAATCCAAAAAGGGCACTATATAAATTTTATATATTAATATTTTAGATATAAAATAAGGAATATATTAGATAACAATTTTAATATAATGAGAAAAATAAATAGAAAATATATTTTATATATATATAGAGAAGGGGAAAATATATAGAGATAAAAAGATTTTAAAAGATTAGATATAAATATATATAAATAGGAAAGATAAAATATAGAAAAAATTATATAAAAATATAATATATATATTATAAATAAAATGATATTTATAATATATATAATATATTATATAATAAATATAGAGATTTTATATATTTTATATATATAAGGAAAATATAAAAGGAAGATAATATATAGATAATATATATTAATAATATATTATTTAAATATTATGCATATATATATATATAAAATATTAGAAAATATATATTTAAAAGATATATATTATAAAAGCATAAATAATATTTGTAAAATATATAATATATATTTTAAAATTAAAATATAATCTATAATAAAG
>NC_051409.1:20951541-20951633 GCF_015228065.2 Penaeus monodon | reverse complement strand
AAATATAGGATATTTTAAAATTATATAAAATTTTTTATATTTTTATATATATTTTATAAGATAAAAATAATAGATTAAAATATATAAAATAA
>NC_051409.1:20951332-20951420 GCF_015228065.2 Penaeus monodon | reverse complement strand
TATGATTATATATATTATATTAAAAATTTTAAAATTATATATGCTTTTATATAGATATTTGAATATATAATATTAAAATATATTAAAT
>NC_051409.1:20950906-20951150 GCF_015228065.2 Penaeus monodon | reverse complement strand
TTTATATAAAAATACTTAATTATTTAATAAAAAATTTTATAATATGGGTATAAAACAATTATTATCTATAATTATCAAATTTTTATATATATTTTATATATATATATATATTTTAAAAATAAAAAATAATAATAATAAAGCCCTTTTATTGGGATTATATATATCCTATAATTTATATAAATAATTATATTATAAAATTAAAATATATATAATAATATATATTTTATATAATATATCTATATAT
>NC_051409.1:20950732-20950851 GCF_015228065.2 Penaeus monodon | reverse complement strand
TGGGAAACCTATTTTCAAACCTAACATTTTTGGTTTTAAAAGAACCTTTTTTTTAAAAAATTTTTTTTTAAAAATTTTTTAAAAACACCAAAACCAAACAAAAACAAACAACACCCCAC
>NC_051409.1:20950119-20950703 GCF_015228065.2 Penaeus monodon | reverse complement strand
CAAATTAAAAACATATAAAAATAAATTTTTTTAAAAATTTTTCTTTTTTAAAAATTTTTGTTTTAAAAATTTGGGTTTTTTAAAAAACATTTTTGTTGTTAAAGGGGAAAATTGTGGTGTGGTGGCAAACACCCCCAAATTTTAATAAAAATTTAATATTTATTTTTTTTAAAAATTTTATTATTATCCCTATAAAATTAAAATTTTAAAATATTTATAATTAACAAAAAATTTAATAAAAAACTTTAAATTTATCCATATAAAAATTATAAAGGAATAATTTTGCCCAAAATTTCCCCTGACCTTGGACTCCCCAAGGGCCCAGGGGGAGGCAAACGTTTTTGGGCAAAGGCCGGGTCCCCCGACCCAAAAGCCCGGGTTCCACAATTCTGAAACCCCCCCTTAAAGTCCATTTCGTTTAAAGTGGGTTTTTCCCCCCCCAAAAGGGGAAAAAATTAAAAATCCAGGAAAATTTGGCCCCCCCGGTTTCTTCCCTGGGGTGCCCCTTTAGTAGGTGGGGGGTTGGCGGAAAAAAACCCGTTTCAGGAAAGAATTGTGGGCGAGAACCGTTGGGTTGGGGTTCC
>NC_051409.1:20945863-20946081 GCF_015228065.2 Penaeus monodon | reverse complement strand
CTTGGTCAACTCATTCATATGCTTTATGCTTTATTCATCAACATGGCAAAACTTAATATTTTGTCCCATCAACTAAGTGACATTTCATATCCATTTTGACAGAAATCTTGTTTCTTCCCTTATACCTTTATCATAAAGCACTGAATACACAGAACTTTCCCAGGTACTAAAATGTATAATGCCACTGCCATGGGATACACATCAAATTGTTGTTACTG
>NC_051409.1:20945437-20945765 GCF_015228065.2 Penaeus monodon | reverse complement strand
CACAAAGAATGACAAATGATACTTATACAGATATAGAGCCACACACGCAGGAGAGTCGCCACTCAAATGAGCCTACTTCCCAGGTTTTGGACCATGTGTGGGCCGTGAGCCACCCTGAACCAATGGGTCAAGTGGGGACAGAGAATAATTGTGTCACACAGTTTTTTTCTCAATTAAAAGAATTACATGCATTATGACTGCTTATTTTCTTGATGCCATACTAAACCTAGGGGATTCCAATACAATGAAATATCATATGTATATTTTTTTAATCAATCATTTATCCCTTACAATCACTGTATTCTCTCTTGTTTTACTATTAAGACAA
>NC_051409.1:20940319-20940829 GCF_015228065.2 Penaeus monodon | reverse complement strand
TAATTCGCTTTTTTTGGTAAGTTTTATTTACATAAGAATAAGTTTTTTGGTCATTTGGAATATTCTTTGTACATAATTATTTTTTATATTAAGGTAATTCATTTTTCCAGGATCTATGTGTCATAACAGTATAGCAGTGATCCATGAAGATTTCCAGTTCTTTCCAAAAGATTTCGTAACTGTTCATCTCAATCTGATAAAAGGAACTCTTATGTTTGCAATTAACAACAAGATTATCGGTAAGTCTAACTTGTTTTGAAAGTTGATGACAGTTTCATTTAACATTTAACTTTTAACTTTACTTCATAAAGAAATAATTAACTTTTAATATCATATGAATAAATTAATAATACAGATACAGGCATATTAACATGAAAGGACAATCATGTCTCTTAAACCACTGGCACTGGATATGTCCACTGTCCACTGTATTTTTGTTTTATTGATTTTTGTCAAGCTTTGATTGCTTGACAAGCACTCACTTACTAAGTAGTCAGGTACCAGGCCTAC
>NC_051409.1:20938712-20938860 GCF_015228065.2 Penaeus monodon | reverse complement strand
TCAATTAAGTTTTCAGAATAGTTTTCTTATATAGTAATCAATAATATTACGTTTAATGATTTAGTGTTAACATGAAGCAATTAGTAATTTTCAAGGACTACCATCACTGATATATTTCTATTAGTTTGATAGATGTTATACATACTGC
>NC_051409.1:20934406-20935166 GCF_015228065.2 Penaeus monodon | reverse complement strand
ATTATTCTATATATTCATCTATTTTCTTTATAATATATTACTATATCATCTCAATTTTAATCTCTTCTATCTATATCTCTATCTCTATCTATACTACTATATATATATATTCATACTCTCACTCTATCTATATATATTATCTATCTCTACTAATCTACTAATATACTCTATATTATCTATTATCTATATCTATATTTCTCTCTATATACTACTATCTTATTCTTTTATATTATTTATATATCTCTATATTATATTATATTCTATTTATTTATATATATCATATATCTTATTTCTAATATATATTTCTTCTATATCTTTTATTACTACTATATTACTTATATATCATCTCTTTATAGTCTCTCTTTCATTACTCTCATATCTTTTAAACTTCATATATCTCTATATATTCATATATCATTATTCTAAATCTCTATACTACTATATTTTCTAAATTTATCTTCTATCTATATCTCATATTCTTCTCTATTATCTATTCTATCATATTATCTATCTATATCTCTACTATATTACTCTATATACTCTTCTCTTACCTATATATAATACTATCTCTATCTCATTCATCTCATTACTCTCTCTATATATATACTATTATATACTATCTATATCTCTTCTACTCTCCTATCTCAATCTCTATATAATATCTCTCTCATCTTATTTATATACTTATCTATCTATTCTACTATTACTATCATATTTCTCTACTCATTCCTTCATTATCCTTCTACATCTTCTCTTTACA
>NC_051409.1:20932573-20933085 GCF_015228065.2 Penaeus monodon | reverse complement strand
GTAGGCCTGGTACCTGACTACTTAGTAAGTGAGTGCTTGTCAAGCAATCAAAGCTTGACAAAAATCAATAAAACAAAAATACAGTGGACAGTGGACATATCCAGTGCCAGTGGTTTAAGAGACATGATTGTCCTTTCATGTTAATATGCCTGTATCTGTATTATTAATTTATTCATATGATATTAAAAGTTAATTATTTCTTTATGAAGTAAAGTTAAAAGTTAAATGTTAAATGAAACTGTCATCAACTTTCAAAACAAGTTAGACTTACCGATAATCTTGTTGTTAATTGCAAACATAAGAGTTCCTTTTATCAGATTGAGATGAACAGTTACGAAATCTTTTGGAAAGAACTGGAAATCTTCATGGATCACTGCTATACTGTTATGACACATAGATCCTGGAAAAATGAATTACCTTAATATAAAAAATAATTATGTACAAAGAATATTCCAAATGACCAAAAAACTTATTCTTATGTAAATAAAACTTTACCCAATTAAAAAGCAGAA
>NC_051409.1:20928940-20929947 GCF_015228065.2 Penaeus monodon | reverse complement strand
TTCTTGCCACCAGCCGAGGCCATCCACCTCGACATTTTTGTCCGAGTCGAGCTCCTCGGAGGAAGACGACACTGGGGATGAGCTAATCCCCAGCGATGACTCAGCCTCGGACATTGATTATGAGGCCCCAAGTGACGATCACACTCATTGGACTTGACACTCGATAGTGATGAGCCTCTGTCCGTCCACGTCAATAAAACATGGAACAGCAACGCTCCAGGGACCCCAGACTTTAGGTGGAGGAGCGAGAATGTACCCAGAAAGTACAGTTTTTCTGGTACACCTGGTGTCAAGGTTGACCTGGCCGAAGATTCAACTCCACTAGCAGTCTACAGGGAGTTCATCACTGACGAACTTATTGACTTCATAGTGGAAGAGACGAATAGGTATGTATAGTTGATTCGCATAGCTTTTCTTTTATACACATTACTGCTATTATTCAGATACTCAAAGGTAATAAGTGTACCTACATCTCCTAATGCATTACATTTCCCTACTGACAGATTTGCGGAGGTGAACGAGACCGGACGAAGACATGGTCGGCGATGGACCCCAATCACGAGTGCCGAGCTCCATGTATACCTTGGGCTCCGGCTGCTGATGGGGATCAATAAGAAACCTCAGCTGGCCTTTTACTGGTCGAGGAATCCAGGGGTGGCCATGCCAATTTTCCCGTCGACCATGCCTCGCGAGAGGTTTGAGCAGATTTCCCGCAACCTCCATTTTCAGAATAATGAGGGGCAACCTGCAGAGGATGATCGACTGGAAGCTGAGGAAAGTCATTACCATTCTTGGCGATCGATTTAGGAAGGTCTTCGTCCCGGATAGGCATATATCGATCGACGAGTCACTGTGGAAATTTAGGGGTCACCTAAGTTTTCGCACTTACAATCCAAGCAAGCGGGCAAAATTTGGCGTAAAAGTTTACAAACTTTCAGCCAGTGACAGCCTGTGTGCAGGGTACACTGCCATTTTCAAGATCTATACTGGCAAGGAGCAGGGGTCTC
>NC_051409.1:20927993-20928745 GCF_015228065.2 Penaeus monodon | reverse complement strand
GGGACGTGGACTCCCGTAGTTCTCCAACCGGCATGTTGGTGTTATCCTGGATGGATGTAAAGCAAGTAAATATGCTTTCGACAGTCCACACATCACACACGGTGGAGGTTCGGTGCCGTGGAGGTTCGCTGGTCTCCAAGCCAGAGTGCGTCGTTGCGTACAACGACGGAATGAAAGGAGTGGACTTGGGCGACCAGCTGGCTCAGTCATACCCTTCAGTGCGCGGGTCACTGAAGTGGTACAAGAAGATTTTTTTTTTTATTTATGACTTAGCTACTGTAAACAGCCACTCTGTTTACAAGTATTTAGGAAACAGGTGCGAACAAATTGATTTTCGCCTCGACCTCGCCATGTCTATTGTAAACAATTTCCTCCCTGACATCGAGCCCTACAGTGCGAGAGGGCGCCCGTCAACACTGCCTTCTCCTTCCAGGTTTCAGGGCAGGACTGCACATATTGTGGGGGAGACGCCTGGAAGGAAATACAGAAGGTGTTTCCTCTGCTACAGGGCCGGAAGGAGGAAGATGACAAGAACTATATGTCTGGCATGCGAGGTGTCGCTATGCACCTATGGGTGCTTTGAAAGGTACCACTCGCAGAAAAATTTGACATAAGTAAAACGATAAAAATGGTGATGGGTACAATTCTGTTTCTTGTTCTCCTTTCTGTAATTGAAAGAACCAGCTAAGTCCACATTCTGACCTATATAACAAAACAGCAACTTTTATAATTCATAAATAAGCTAAATGAAC
>NC_051409.1:20921574-20924828 GCF_015228065.2 Penaeus monodon | reverse complement strand
GCAGACTGGGAGTCAAGGGTCTCCTAGTAGGTCTATTGGTCGAGATGAAGCTCTTGTATATTCCCAAGCAGGAGGTGGGATGACCGGGCGCATTTCACCAGGATATTCTTCCCCATATGGTAGTCGAGAGCAACTGCAATCTATCCACCCTCCTCTTGCTCGCCATTCCTCATCACAGGAGGGTGCGAAACACATGCCAACATTACCACCCCATCTCTGTCCTTCATATACTCATCCTCATGTCACACGCTTTGCCTCTGCACCAGATCCTATATGGGGAGGTCAGCAGCAGCAAAACACACCTGGTCCACCACACATCACACGCCTGAACTCCACATCTGATACAAGGCTGAATGTATATGGCTGCAGTAGTGAATCGCAGCTGTTTTCTGAAGTTCCAGTATTTGATGATCCAATGAACCGCCTAACACAGTTCCACCCAGGAGGACAACACCACAATACTAGTCCTGGACCAGGAGCTGCATCACCAGGGCCAATTGGTTCAAGGCCCATGTCTCCTCAGCATGGCAGTGTTATGCATCATTCTCCAGGTGTATCTCCAAGACAGCACATACCATCACAGCAGACATCCTTAGGTTTATCCTCCAGTTTTCCAAGCCCTATGAGTGGAGCTGCAAGCCATGAAGATGTCCGGCTACGTATTTTCTATCATCTCTCCAACCTGTTCCCTGAAGCTCAGGTAAGAGCAGTACTAGCCATGTATCCAGAGGAGACAGACCCTCAGAAAATATGTAGTTACATCTTAAGTCCTAACCATGGATCCGTGGGGTCACGGCCTATGTCTCCACAACAGCCATCACAACCTGGAGTGGGACGGCAGTCGCAAGGTGTTCAGGGTTCAACTTCTCCTACAGCTGCTTTTCCAAGCTCTCTTCCTACTACAGCATCCAGTCATGAGGATGCACGCTTTCGTACATTCTACCATTAGTTTTAAATTTTTCCAAAAGCTCAAGTGCATACTGATCTGGCTATGTGTCCTAGTAAAATTAAGGACTAGATGTATGCCACCTTAGTAAGGTCTGGTAAATATCAGTCCCCAGAATTTGCACAAAGTACCTAAAATAGACTATTGATGTATTGCATCAGGCATATAATTATAGCATATCATTATATGTAATTTTGAAACAAATGTATGGTTCAGTTTGCTTTATACAAATTGGCAAGGAAAAGGGGAAAATCTAAGACATTGATGTAATGTTTATTAAACAAGTGTGATGTTTAGTGAAATGTGAAAGTAAGCGTTAGTGAGGCTGATAGTATTATTGCACATATTGAGACATATGCGAGTGTACAGTGAATTAGTTCCACTGGAATCCTATCTAGTGCATGAAGTGTGTCCTGGGGGAAGCCAAACATTCAAAAAGGACAGGAGAAAGGTGAGAAGTAAGTAAATGGGTTTTCAGTATTGGCTTGCCAAAGCTATTGCGTTTGTGGAAGCATTTAATAGAGCACATAATGTTTTTACCTTGCCTGTGGATAGTGACTGTGAGGTCAGTTTGACAGTAGTCAATATTTTACCTAGGTACTAGCACTGCAGCGATTGCTACACTTCAGTTCAGGATGACAAGCTTCGGTTATGGTTTTTCTGTTCTTTTTAAGTGTAAATGGATTGCCCTAAAGTGTCTTATGGACAGACACAGGAACTTGGCATGAGTCCTATATTTCAATCAAAAGGTCAGTAGATTGGCAAATAAATTAGTCTTTTATGTTAATCATATTAAATCATGTAGTTTACAAGCAGGACTCAACAGCCTATGTTAGAGTGTGCCATAAGCTGCAATGGCTCCCAGTGGACAAAGCAATGTACTAGTTGGTTAAAATATGCTGGTGCTATACTGGCTATAGTGTGAGAGGCTCGTACCACTAGTTATATGAAACGATTTGCTCAGCATCTAGATACTGATAGTATTCTTAATGAAAGAATTGTCAGGGAATCTTAAGAAAAGGAAGATAGAATGATACTGCAACAAGAGAAATGTTGTCCCGCAAGTACTTTGTACTTATTATTGACAGTGATAATGTTCTGGAGAGCTGCAAGACTTAGTCATTGAGAGTAACCAATAGGATGAGTGAGTTGGCACAAACCTATCAGGTGGAACAGATTATTTTTGTTATGAACATATAATGTTTCTATTATTACATAATATTTGAAAAGGGTTTTGTTATTTTGCTGCCCTTTATCTCTCCCTTGATGCAACAACCGTGTGTATGTGTGTATTGGAAGCCACCAGAAAGTGTGACATCTGAATAAGGTTTGCATTTGTGATGTGTGATCACCTCAGGTTCGCATGTTTATGGATGCATTAGATCCACTGGTGAATTAGAATGAGGTTGGTATGTAACAAACCTTGCAGAATCACACTTTTAATGATGGCTGGAGTGAAGCGTGTCATTACAATACTATGTATTGTGGGCTGTACTGGGTGTGTACCCAACCATTGTGTGACTGCACCCTATTGCTGCCCTTAGATCACCAGGCTCAGATAGAGCTACAACATAGGTGCTGCCTCATTGTTCATTCTTCCAGTAGTGTGAGTGTGCCAGTAAAGTTGAGGTTTTACACCGTGTTTAGTTCTTATCTAGTTCTCATTGGTGGCTGTGTGGTGACATAAGGAATGTAATGGGTGCAGCTAGACCGCTACTTAGCGGTAACTGTGTAGCTCATATTGATCTTGAGGGCCTACCACACCTCGACATCGGCTTCTCAATTGTTTTGAAAAGCCTTTGTAATGTTCTACAAATTTGGTTAATTATATTTTTGCATTAGCCCATTAATTATAGTGGGAGTGCGCCATAGTTGTCAGGTATATATGTAAAAGAAAGAAATGTATGAAAATAATTATTAGTGATGGCAATCTTTTGCACAATAACACATTGGTCATTATTTTGGTATTTATTTTGTAGGTCAATTATGTAGTGAGGTGTAAGGCTGTTAAAGACACCCTTTTTATGTCTAGGAGGTGGCCCTCTCTTGGCTTTTCACACTGACCTTCCTACACTCTCAATAAAAAGAAAGTTGAAGTGGCTTTGTTTTATTAAGGTAAAACAAAATGAACAATTTTCCTGTAACAAAAAAAGTTGTATATATATTGTTTATATACCACAGCTATTGCAGAAATACTGAAGTCTAACATCATCAAGATTTTAAAAAAGGAAGAAAAGTCATCTTTTAAGAAAATGACATATCAGCCAATCTAACATTAAATTATCAGTGTAATTTAGCAAGGAAATAT
>NC_051409.1:20920864-20921142 GCF_015228065.2 Penaeus monodon | reverse complement strand
CTCCTTTTCCTTCGTTTGCGAGTGTGCCGAATAGGGGCTATACGATCACCAATATTACACATTATTTTTAATGTAAGCTAGGCATTTGCACTCGTGTATATAGATAGAGATGCCAGTATCTGAGCACCAGTTTTGTTCTTCGATAGATTTACGTAGACGAACAACCTATTAAGACTCACGTCTGAATCTTACAAATATCTTGCATGGTGTATAATGTGTTAAATTATATTGCTGTATTCTGCCTGATAATATATTTTGTAACACTTCATATACGCCGT
>NC_051409.1:20920655-20920720 GCF_015228065.2 Penaeus monodon | reverse complement strand
CACGAGTCCAACGATGACATTGATATATTTACTTATTAAAATGTGTTAAGTTTTAATTGTGAATG
>NC_051409.1:20920486-20920553 GCF_015228065.2 Penaeus monodon | reverse complement strand
CAATGTAAGATGGGTTTTCATAAATATGATTCTGAAGAAACATTCAGATTCTTTCTGAGAGCGAGAT
>NC_051409.1:20919837-20920401 GCF_015228065.2 Penaeus monodon | reverse complement strand
TAGAATGGGGGAAGGGGGGTAAAGGAGAAGGGCTAGTGGTCGACGGCCAACAAGCAACGATAGAAACTGCATATTACACAGGCCGAAAAGTACGCAAAACCTTTAAAAATATACTGCAGTGTCACCTTTGCAGTGTGACTTATCTGTATTCAAATAAAAGACAGCAAAACATTGAATAGTTAGTATGGAGAGTGCCTACTACGTCACTCCATTTCCCTTTAAAGTGGAAATGGTTGCCTGTAAAGGGGCATGAAAGTTTAAACACAGCGACTCGAGGGTTGGCTAATGTGGATCGTGAGTGCCTAAGAAAAAGAAAGTGATTGTCAAAAAGTTAGTGAATATTAAGTGCTATTTCAAGAAAACTGATAAAATAACCTGTGGCCAAAGGTGAAAATGACAGATATAGAAAGTGTCATACGTAATAAGAAAATATGAACATGCTTTATGCTTTTTATGCAAAGCAACGAAAGTCTAAACTGCCATGTTTTTGTAGGTAATACGTTGAAAATACGAACCAGAAACATGGGAAGAAAGTATAGTTAAGAGAATAGAGTTAGTTAAATA
>NC_051409.1:20919584-20919808 GCF_015228065.2 Penaeus monodon | reverse complement strand
GGGTAGGAGCTTGATTTCTTTGGAGCGTCTCTGTCAAACACAACAGCTAATATATAATAGAATAGATATAAATAATAGAAGAGATAAGATAATAAGATAGTATAGAGAGAAAGATATAGATATACAGAGAGAGCATAGAATATAGAGATAGAAGAGAGATAGAAGATAGAACAAGAGATAGATATAGAAAAAGATAGATATGATATAGAGAGATAGAAGATATA
>NC_051409.1:20919071-20919560 GCF_015228065.2 Penaeus monodon | reverse complement strand
GGGTATAGAGATATAGGTATATAAAATTGGAAGGAAGGATTAAAAAAATTATGGGAAGGTAGAAGAGATATATAAAATAGATAGAATAAAATAGTAATAGATAAAATTTAGAGAGAAAAGATGGAGATAGAGAGATAGATAGATATTAGAATAGATAGAAAGAGAAGATGATAAAATAAGAGATAGAAAGAAAGGGGGGATTAAATATATAAAGAGATATGGAGGGAGAGTAAAGTGTTCAAAAAAGAAAAGATAATATAGAGATAGGAATAGATATATATATTAAAATGGGGGTTATAGAGGGAGAGAGATAGATAAGATATAAAAGAGATAGATATTAAAGAAGAAAATAATATATATGATGAAATAATAAGAATATATATGATATATATAATAGTAGAATGAGTAATATATGATATAGTATAGATAAGATATATATATTATACAATTTAGTATATATTTATATAATGATGAATAGATGAGAGATAG
>NC_051409.1:20918355-20918427 GCF_015228065.2 Penaeus monodon | reverse complement strand
GCATAGTTAGTGTTTGACAGAGAGAGCTCCAAAGGAAGAAGTAACAAAGCCTCCCTACCCTTAAAAAGGGGT
>NC_051409.1:20917733-20918319 GCF_015228065.2 Penaeus monodon | reverse complement strand
GTAGTAGTAGTTGTAATCTGAAGACATCTAATGATCATATTAAGAATAATAACTTTCTTCCCATGTTTCTGGTTCGTATTTTCAACGTATTACCTACAAAAACATGGCAGTTTAGACTTTCGTTGCTTTGCATAAAAAGCATAAAGCATGTTCATATTTTCTTATTACGTATGACACTTTCTATATCTGTCATTTTCACCTTTGGCCACAGGTTATTTTATCAGTTTTCTTGAAATAGCACTTAATATTCACTAACTTTTTGACAATCACTTTCTTTTTCTTAGGCACTCACGATCCACATTAGCCAACCCTCGAGTCGCTGTGTTTAAACTTTCATGCCCCTTTACAGGCAACCATTTCCACTTTAAAGGGAAATGGAGTGACGTAGTAGGCACTCTCCATACTAACTATTCAATGTTTTGCTGTCTTTTATTTGAATACAGATAAGTCACACTGCAAAGGTGACACTGCAGTATATTTTTAAAGGTTTTGCGTACTTTTCGGCCTGTGTAATATGCAGTTTCTATCGTTGCTTGTTGGCCGTCGACCACTAGCCCTTCTCCTTTACCCCCCTTCCCCCATTCTA
>NC_051409.1:20917581-20917649 GCF_015228065.2 Penaeus monodon | reverse complement strand
ATCTCGCTCTCAGAAAGAATCTGAATGTTTCTTCAGAATCATATTTATGAAAACCCATCTTACAATTG
>NC_051409.1:20917427-20917492 GCF_015228065.2 Penaeus monodon | reverse complement strand
CATTCACAATTAAAACTTAACACATTTTAATAAGTAAATATATCAATGTCATCGTTGGACTCGTG
>NC_051409.1:20917032-20917298 GCF_015228065.2 Penaeus monodon | reverse complement strand
TGAGTGATTAATATACGGCGTATATGAAGTGTTACAAAATATATTATCAGGCAGAATACAGCAATATAATTTAACACATTATACACCATGCAAGATATTTGTAAGATTCAGACGTGAGTCTTAATAGGTTGTTCGTCTACGTAAATCTATCGAAGAACAAAACTGGTGCTCAGATACTGGCATCTCTATCTATATACACGAGTGCAAATGCCTAGCTTACATTAAAAATAATGTGTAATATTGGTGATCGTATAGCCCCTATTCGG